>NC_138899.1:50926041-51283784 GCF_965194825.1 Balaenoptera physalus | reverse complement strand
TTGATGATCATTAGCTACTTCCTTGATGTAAGAATATATTACTTTTTAAACTTCCAGTGGGAAAGTATATTTTCAGATCAGTTTGTGTATCAAGCGATTGATCTCTTCCCTGATTTTATAAATTTCAACTTACTTGGATGAATAGTCTAAAATCAATTTCTGTTGCTTCATTTTCACTCATTTCCTCTCAAACCTTTTGACATTTGATGTTCATTTCAAAATGCTGATAAATTTGCCCTCTCAGTGATCACCAAATGACTTATTTGATGTTTGATCTCCATCAAGCACTTACCATCACCCACTTTTAGCCTCTTCCTTGGTTTCTACAGCACAGATCTCTCCTAGTATTTCTCTGAACTCACTGCAAGCCATATGCTTGATACCTTCAGTTGTCTCTCTCTTTCTCCAGTATTTCAAGTCTAGTTATGGCCATTTTCATTCCTTAATCCACAGACTCTTCCATGTCATATTCATCACCTCACATGACTTCCATGCTCATGTTCTTGCAAGTGATTTCCAAATTTATCATACTGGACATCGCAGATATTGCACTTTTTTTACAGGTTAAAGGTGACTCCATTTTTCCAACAGCATTTGCTCACTTCATGTCTTTGTGTCACCTGTTGGTAACTCTTGCAATAATTTAAACTTTTTCATTGTCATTATATTAGTTATGCTGATCTGTGATCATTGATCTTTGATGTTACTCTTGCATAAAAATTACGATTGGTTGATGATGATTACTTCAGATGATGATTAGCATTTTTTAGCAATAAAGTATATTTAATCAAGATATATACATTTTTTTAGACATAATGCTGTTGCACACTTAATAGAAGAAAATATAGTATAAACATAACTTTTATATGCACTGGGAAATTTAAAAAAAATGTATGACTAGCTTCATTGCAATTTGTTTCATCACAGCGGTCTGGAACCAAACCCAAAATAGCTCTGTAAACGTGCTTTATCTCCCAAACTCCATACTCCAAAGACACAGTATGCAGTTACCTTAATCTCAACACATCCCAAAGGAAACAGTATTTTCCCTGCAGACCTAAGTTCTATTTCTTAATGATTTTACTTTATTCTCAATTGCTTAAATTTGAATATTTTACATCATCAATAAATCCTTCCCTTCTTATAACTTCAGTTCCCAGTTCCTTAAATTTTATGTTGGTTATCTCTGTTCTGAAATTGTACAATAATTCCCAACTAGATTCCACAATTCACAACATTTCTTGGTAGTTTTGTCAACATTTCCTTTCTAAAAACCTGGATCTGAAAGTATCATACCTCTACTAAAACAATTTAATTCAGTGAAGAATAAAGCTTAAATTTCCTAGATTTCCATCATCTGACTTCAGTTACTATTACAGCCTTATCTCCTCAAGGCATTGATCCCAATTCTCCTTGCTTTCTAGCATAGTTATACTAAATATTGTCTTTCTGCTGGCTTTAGCTTTCCAGAATACCTTTCACTAGGGATATATATATATATATATATATATATATATATATATATATTCCTATAAAAATTTTTCCCAAGGCTCAGTTAATTACTGTCGCTTAAGGGAAACTCCGCAGAGAGGATTAATTAGGTTAAATCCCTTTATTCTTGTTTTTCTATACCCCTTTCTGTATATCTGATTTACAGCCTTAGTAAAATAATAGTATAAGAATATATAAATTTTATGTGTTCTCACTAAACTAAACTAAATTGTGAACTCATCAAAGCCTATATTGATTTTTTAATCCCTATCATTTATTGACTAATTTTGGGTAGCAAATAATCAATACATCTTTTTAATTGTGTAAGTTAATGAGTTGGTTTCAGTTAGTGTTACTTAAGAAACTAGATAAGCAACAGAATATATATTTTTTAACCACCCACTTGTTTCTAATATACCATAATACTCTACTACCTATTAATCAGTATTGCTGTGTATACTTCTACTGTATTTAACAGACTGCTTATCAACTTAGCTCAATAGTATTTGTGTTCTCAATGATCTTTCAAGGTCTGCGAGGTGTGCAGTAGTCAGCTCTATCCCCTCTTCCTGTTATATGTGTAATGAGGCAAAGAGTAGTAGTGATAATAGCATGAATTTAATAAAGTATAAACTCAAACAACTAGCATTCACATTAAGGACATTTAAGAATATTCAGTGGCAATTTGGAAAAAAATATAATTTTATTTCTAATGTGTCAGGGAAAATAAGAAAATTTTCAATTTGAAATGCTATATAGCCAATCTCTTTGATTTAAAACATGCTTCAGAATACTGCCTAGAAATACAAATATCTTCCAACATGAATATATTGCCTTGTTCACTAACTGGTATTTTAAGTAACTACCCAGAAAGAATAGAACTGTCATATAGCGAATGGTATACTATATGGAAACTCTACTTAGTATTATCTATTTTTATACTACTTTTTTCCATGATGCATTGTTTTTTTCTTCTGTAATTGTTCAGCATTTCAGCATGTAAGTCTGAGGTGTGTGAAAATGTCAGAGTGTGAAAGTGTGGCTGTCTCTGTACATTCTAAGTCTGCATTTATTACTCATATGTCGATCATGCTGTCATCCCACAGGGGTATGCCAACTGAAAATTTCCCTGTGTTTCAGCTTCTATGTAAAAAATGTATTATGCAAAATGAAGAATTGGCAGCCAAGAGGTAAATGGCGCTAAATGTCAATTGACAATATCATGAACCCTTGCACATGGGAAACTATATATTTTTACTATGTGACAGTGTATTAACTGCAAGAACAGCTTTCAGTACTCCGATGTCTTGGAAGCAAGATTCTTTAGGAGAACAAAAATTGACTGCATGCAAATTTTTCTCACACTATTTAGAGAAAGTTGTCTAAGTTTTAATAATATAATCCAAGATTGTTACTAAATCATCACATTTATACATTTTGGAAGAAACATTCATACATAGAAGAAAGTATGAAATTTCTCATAAAAATATTAAACTGTGATAATTACTGTGAGAGATTAAAAAGACAAATATATGATTACTGCCTACAAAAAATATTCAGCTTAGCAAGTGAAAATGCATGAATAAATATACTTTTTAAATAATTATAAAAATTCCAATCTAATAATCAGCCACATTTTATTCCAGTTCTTTTGGGATTTCAGTTTTGTCTAATTTAGAAATGCTTATCACATGCTAAGTGCTATACAGGATATGTTATGAAAGAATTATTCACCAATGACATATTTGTCATAAAATCAGTTATGTAAACTGAGATCTCTTTTTGTATTTTTGCTTTAATTCTATTGCCCTGGTTGTCTTTTAAGCACCAGTATCATACTCTCTTAAATTATTTAAATTTAGAATGCATCTTTTTATCTGGCCTTATAGTTCTTCATTAACTTTGTTTTACAATATTTTTTTTATTTTTTTTTCCATGTAAGACATTTCTATCAATAAAAAAATAACATGGGATTTTATTGAAATTTCATGAAAAGGTGATATTCATCCAAAGAGAATTTTATTCTAGTTATCAATTAATGTATAACAAACTACCCCCAAGTTTAGTAGCTTAAAATGACATACATTTTATCATATCCTATGATTTGGGAGGGGTCAAAAATTTGTATGGAGCTTGACTAGGCAATTCTGCTCCACACAGGTTCAACTAGTGTCACTTGGTGATATTCGAGCCTGACTGAGCTGGTCTGAAGGTTCAAACACAGTTTCATTCACATACTTAATACCTAATTATTCACATATATAATAATTCACATGCCCGTAATTCCAACATGGATAGCTAGAAATCTCCCTCTCCATTTAGTCTCAGGGTTTCTCCATATGATTTCTTTGGCAGGGTTTCAAACCAGATGCATGTCATCTCAGGGTCCAAGAGACCAAGGCTTAAACTTCCAGCTTCTTAATGGCCTGGTTTGGGAAAGAGTCAATTTTGCTATGCTCTACTCGTCAAAGCAGTCATAGGCAGCCAAGATTCAAGGGGAAGATAACTAGATTCCCCCGCATGAAAGAAAAGTGGCAAAGAATGTGTGGCTATTTTTAATCCATCATAGTTGGCCCTCTTCCCACAAATCATTTGCATTATTCCAACATATCAAATACAATTACTGCCTCCAAGCCTTCCAAACTCTTGATTCTGTTATAGCTCCAGATCAAAAAAATAAAAAAGGGAATTTTCCCACATAAGATATGGTACGTAACATAGTACACAATACAAGGCTGAAAGCACCCAATACAGACTTGTGGTGCCACAACAGGTGCTGAATTGTTAAAGCACTGATATCTACCAGCTGAACTATTCCTGGTTGGTAGGACTATTCCCAGGGCATAGGAATGCATTTTTTTGGTTCTCATTCTGCAACCCCCAAGGCTGCTCCTGGACCAGAAATCCTGAGCAATAGGGAAACTAGGTGTTCCCCAGCTCATATTGGGCTACTAACTTATAAATATATAATGTGGTGTCCTGAGTTTTTCCTGCTCTTACACATGATGTGCTCTGGTGCCTGCCCAGCCTTCGAGTTGAAGCTGGCTCCACTCTGCTGAAACCTTGGCTACAACATGTACCAAACAGCTCCATGCCTCTCCATACTGTGAAATATTGAGAATTCAGAGGACAGCATGTTTTCTGTTCCTTCTCTGCATGTAAATTACCCACCCCAAATGGCAACAGCAGTGTCAGTGAGACCCCTCCTCCATTCTACAACATTATTATTCAATGAAAAATAGATTACCAATATGCTGTCATTTTTGTATCCATTTAAAATATTTGGTTGATCTGAAAATGGAAGAAATAGCATGTTACATGAAAAACTAAAATTTATAGATTTGAGCAGAAATAATGCATTTGCTCTACCAGTTCTTATGCAAAGATTCAGACTGCAAAATTCACTGATTTTCATTAAAAATAAAAAAAAAATCAATAATGCAGCTTGTTTACCAGGAAATGCTACATTAAGTCTGCTACAAAATAACTTTTCAGCTGAATTTATTTTCACAGCATCTGCAGAAAATCACAGAGAGGAATAAACAGCACTTTTGAAAATATGTATTTATGATCTTATCAACTTAACTACAACTTTGTTTATAGCATTCCTGCTTCAGTCTATATATCTGGAATTTCTCTAGTCAAAAATTCAAGGTCTATGTCCCTGGAAATGTATGACTTTTTTAGTAACTTGAAGTAGCTTCTGACAGAGCCATTTATAATCCATTAATTACAACCCACACAGCCCACGTCGTTATGTGAATTGTCCTGCAAGGCCTTACCACCTGCTCATCTGTACAGAGCGGATCATATCCATGTCATTCACTGAGCACTTCATTAAATTATTCTTCCATTGTTACAATCATAAGACTTCAGCAATGAACCATATTTGGAAAAAACCCAATTAGAAAAATTTCCAATGCCTGAATCCTATTGGGTTTTAGATTTCTGGTTAAACATTTTTTTTTAATTTATATTTTTGATTAATTATGAAAAGGGGATCCTGTTCTCTTACTCTACTTAACAAGTTATTGTCAAATATGGGAAAAAATCATTGCTTTTTAAATTCTTGTTTTAAAACTATCTTATTAACTAATCTTATTAACTAATCTTTTATTATTCCTGAGGGCATTTGAATAAATGTTTCTGCCCTTTCTAGATAGAACGTCTCATTTTTAAAATAAAAAGCGTTAGGCATTTTTTTTAAATTATTTTATATCTTCATTTTATTTTTTTATATCTTTATATCATTATAACATTTATATCTTTATAACATTATTTTATATCTTATCTTATTACACTGGATGAAAATTCAAGATTGATGCAATAGCAAATTTCTTGAAATTAAATGGAAATGCTAATAGATATACTTATGACATACCAAAAAATACTTCTGTTCATATTTTATCAAAATATTTTATCAATGTTATATTTTTAATTTTATCCAACTTTTATCATCTACCACATAATTATATTTTCCCTTTTGACCTATGATCAAATGAATTATGTTAATACATTGAAACATTAAAAGACTGATTACGTTATCCTTTCTGAGCACTCCGAGAAAATAATCCTGCTTGATTATGCATTGCTGGATTTGTTTTGCTAGTTTTGCTATATATATATATATTTTTTTTTTTTTTTTTCTTTTAACTAAGATGTTCCCTTTATTGTTCAAACATGAAATGTGTCTTTAGTATTCTTTTCTGTACTACTTTTGCCTTGTTTTGGTAGCAGAGCTTTCCTAGCCTCATAAAATAATTTAGAAATTTGATATCTTAGTCTATACGCTAGAATGCCTTTAAAATATATCTTTAAAAATCCATTCTTGGCAAATTTTTAAAAATTTATCCTAAAAGTCATCTGATCCTGGTGCTTTCTATTCAAGATAACTATTAGACAAATTATTTTATTACTCCTAGGATATTGGTCTAGTTTTATTCTCCACTTCTATAAGACCTAATGAACTTTATATTTTCTAAAAATCTTCTATTTTATTCTGATTTTTAAAAGTATTTTCTGAAAATATATTTACTAAATAGTCAATTATAATTCTATAACATTTTGACTTTAATTTTGTAGATTTTTTTGTTCTCCTCAAATTAACTAGGAATTTAAGTTTTAATAATATTAAAAAAAAACTTTTATTGTAAATTCTGCTATTTAATTTACTAATTTTTTTTTATCTCTATTATTTCCTCTTTCTTATTTTTATTTGATGTGGTCTGTTTTATACTACATTTATCCTCTGTGGATGCTTGATTTTGGCTGTTGTTTTCATTATTTGGGTCTTTGAGTACTTTGTTATATAGGTAAGTATGTTGTGGCACACTTTTTGAATCCATTCACATTTTAAAATCTCTTTACTACTGTGCTACCAGCACAGTTCCTACGAGAAGAGCAAATTGCCTAGTAATTTTTTGTTCAGTTACACATTTCCTTTTTAAGCTCTTTAGATTGGCCTATTTTTATTTATCAGTTAATGTAAGGGAAAATATTTTTAGTTCAATAAATTTTACCTGATAATTTATTTTCAACTAATTTTCTTCAACACAAAGTAAGTCGATTTATAAAAACATCTTAATGCAGAATATTCTTATTTTTTTTCGGTAATACCTTTCAATGTTTGTGCTCAGTTTTCTTTCTGTTCCCTTCTTTTCTCCAGCATAATAATCTCTTACATTTTCTTATTTTTACAACACTGGTTCATTTATCTGCACTGTTCAGAATGACTTTAACTCTGATACGGTATTTTGTTTCTATCATTATTCATCTGTTGTCTTTTATTTTTCTTCTCAAGGGAACAATTAGCAATTCAATTTATTGTTTTACTAATTCTTTCTGTTACATCTTTTTTTTCCTTCCCCCGCCACCCCACAGAACACATGTTCTTCAATCTTACTGGTAACAAAAAGCAAATTTCTAACATATATTTTTCTCTTCTTTGTATTCTGCCCCCCCACCCCCCAGAGCATCTCCTGATCTTTGGATGATACCATAATGTCTTATTTTGTCATTTAGTTCCATATTATTAGTGGAAAGAATAGTTATGTGTCCACTCATCCCTGATTGAAGTGAAGAATAGTCAAGCTTTGAAGACAGGT
Source organism: Balaenoptera physalus (assembly GCF_965194825.1). Taxonomy (NCBI): domain Eukaryota; kingdom Metazoa; phylum Chordata; class Mammalia; order Artiodactyla; family Balaenopteridae; genus Balaenoptera; species Balaenoptera physalus. The sequence continues at coordinate 51,276,189 of NC_138899.1, read as the reverse complement.
AGCAGGGTAACATTTTAGTGTTTTAGTCTGCTTGGGCTTCCATGACAAAATGCCATAGACAAAATACTACATATATATATATACTTCTCAAAATTCTGGAGGTTAGAAGTCTAGATCAGGGTGCCAGCATTGTTGGGTTCTAGTGAAGGTCCTTATCATGGCTTGCAGATGGTTACCTTCTCCTGTGTCCTCACAAAGCAGAGAGAGCAAACTCCCATCTCAACCTCTTCTTCCTCTTATAAGTACATCCCATCATGAGGATTCCATCTCTATGACCTCATATAAACCTAATTACCTCCCAAAGACCCCACCTCCAAATATCATCATGCTTGGTGTTAAGAATTCACCATATGTATTTTGGGGTTATATAAACATTCAATCCATAACATTCCACCTGGACCCCCAAAATTCATGTTCTTCTCACAGGCAAAATATACTCATTATATTTCCAACAACCCCAAAAGTCTTAATTCATTCCAGCATCAACCCTAAAGTCTATAGTCCAAAGTCGTGATGTGAGAGTGATGCCAGCAAAATGGTGGCATATGAATTTTGCCTCTCTTGCTCCACCCCCAGAAATATAAATTTGAACAACTATCTGCATGAAGAAATACATTCACAAGAGCCAGCGATTACAAGTGAAGGATTACAGCACTAAGGTGAAACACAGAAATAAGAAAGGACATATTGAGGAGGGTAGGAACGATAGATTCACACCACTTCCACTACCCCTCACTCAAGCTTGGGAAGCCCAGCTGGAGAGAGACACTTTCCCCATGGGAGAGTGAAGTGAACCTGACTTCATGTCAGACCCCAGAGCTGGCCAACCTGGGCACCAGGCAGAAACCCAAGGCCTTAGGTGGCTCCCCAGCAGGCTCCCACCAACCCATGTTCCCTCTCACCTTGGCACTTGCAGACTCCAGCGGTTCCAGGTAGATGCTGTTACACCAGCCTCCCCATGGGCTCCTGGTAACCCAGGACTCCATCTTCCCAGCACCTGCCAACTCCATGGGCACACGCAGGTCCTGTAAGGCCAGGCTCTCAACAAGTTCCCAGCTCATTATGTCACCCACCAGCTCCAGTGGCCCCAGGTGGCATCTACAGCACCAGGCTTCCAGCAGGCTCATATGAACACAAACCACCTTTTCACCCAGGCGCCTTCCAGATCCAGAAGCCCTAGGTACCCCAGCAGCACCAGATCCTGGGAAGGCTCCTGAGAACCCAAGCTGCCCTTCTCACCTGGTTCCTTCTGACTCCAGCAGCTCCCATGGCTTCAGGTAGCTTCCTTGGCTACAGGCTCTCAGAGGACTCCTGCAAAAACAGGCTCCTGGACCAATGGGACACCAGCCAGCTCCAGCAGCCCCAGTAGGCTCAGTGACCACAGGTCATTTCCAAAGCTTAGACAGCTTCCTTAGCTCCAGGCCCTTAGAATATTCTCCTTATCCCAGGCCGCCGAAATATTCCAGTGCTGCTGCCTCCTGTGGCCCCAGGCAGCTCAGGTTGCCCCAGGCTCCCAGCCTATCCAGTGAACTCCCATGACAGCAGGCTCTCTGTGGGCTACCATGAACACAAGATCCTGACTCACCCCAACACTGGCCAGCTCACATGGCCTGGGAATGATCTAGTGGTGCCAGGCTACCTGCAGGCTCCACCCAACCCAGATTCTTGGCACATCTCAGTGTAAGGTGGCTCCTGTGGCCTCAGGTTCCCAATCAACACCTACAAGTCCAGGATCCATGGGGACATCTGTGAACCCAGTGTTCTGATGGAGGTCAGTGCCAGGCTGATTAGTGTCATCCCAGGCTTTCCACCTATCCAATATCCAAGCACCAGGCCATCCACCTATCCAAGCACCAGGCCATCAATGGACTCCAGCAGCAAGTTCTCCATGGAGACCACCAGACTGCCCACACAGAATCTAAGGAGCAGCTGACTGGTGAAGGGATTTACTTGCCAAAACCAGTCTGTAAAGACTGGTATAGTTGCCTACCACCTCAAATGTGCAAATACCAAGGCAAGGCCACAGAGATCATGAATAATCAAAGAAACATGACACCACCCAAGGAAATTAATAAAATTCCAATGTGTGCTCCTATCATGGAAATCAAAACCACAGTGAGATATCACCTCATTAGAAAATTAGCTATTTTCAAAAAGACAAGAAACAACTTGTTGTTGAGGATGTGGAGAAATAGGAACACTGCACTGTTTGTGGGAATGCACATTTGTATAACCAGTATGGAAAACAATATGGAGGTTCCTCAAAAAATTTAAAATAGAACTACATAAGATCAAGCAATTCTACTTCTGGATTTCACAGGAAGTGAAAACATTATCTGCAAGACATAACTGTACCCCCATGTTCATTGCAGCATTCATGACAATAGCCAAGACATGGAAACAGAGTAAGTGTCCATCAATAGATGAATGGATAAAGAAATGTGATATATTGTGTATATATATATGTATATATATGTGTGTGTGTGTGTGTGTATGTGTAAAATGGAACATTACTCAACCATAAAAAAGGAAAATCCTGCTTTTTGCAACAACACTGATTGATCCTGAGGACATTATGCTAAGTGAAATGAGTCAGACAGAGAAAGACAAATACAGTATATCTTCACTTATATGCAGAATCTAAAAATCTGAACTCATAGAAATAGAGAGTAGAATGATAGTTGCTGGGGGCTAGGGAAGTGGAAGAAATGGGAAGATGTTGGTCAATGGATATAGACTCCCAGCTATAAGATGAGTAAGTTCTGGGGCTAGATGTACAGCATGGAGACTATAACTTAATTAATTAACAGTAATTATATGAAACTGTATGATATAATTAAAAGTCACTAACATAAATGTTAATTAAATGTTACCAACACATGCAAAAATGTATATATATTTATGTATACATACATATATTTACAGACATATATATATGAACGGAAGTGTTACTGTTTTGCAATATATATGTATATCAAATCATCACATTGTACACCTTACATTTACATTTGTTGTATGTCAATAATATATCAATAAATCTAGAAAAATGTTTTTAAATAAAGTTCAAAGTCTTATCTAAAATATCATCTAAATCAGATATAGTTGGAATTTGAGATATGATTTGTCCTGAGGCAAAATTCCTCTCTACCTATGAATGTGTCAAACCAGACAATTTTTATGTTTCCAAAATATAATGATGAGATAGACATAAGACAGGCATTCCTGATAGGTCTGGGCAAGATGGCGGAAGAGTAAGATGCGGAGATCACCTTCCTTCCCACAGATACATTAGAAATACATCTACACGTGGAACTGCTCCCACAGAACACCCACTGAACGCTGCCAGAAGACGTCAGACCTCCCAAAAGGCAAGAAAATCCCCACGTACTTGGGTAGGGCAAAAGAAAAAAGAAATAACAGAGACAAAAGAATAGGGACAGGACCTGCACCAATGGGAGGGAGCTGTGAAGGAGGAAAGGTTTCCACACACTGGGAAGCCCCTTCACGGGCGGAGACTGCGGGTGACGGAGGGGGGAAGCTTCAGAGCCACGGAGGAGAGCGCAGCCACAGGGGTGCAGAGGGCAAAGCGGAGAGATTCCCGCACAGAGGCTCGGCGCCAAGCAGCACTCACCAGCCCGAGAGGCTTGTCTGCTCACCCGCTGGGGTGGGCGGGGGCTGGGAGCTGAGGCTCGGGCTTTGGTTGGATCCGATCGCAGGGAGAGGACTGGGTTTGGCTGCGTGAACACAGCCTGAAGGGGTTAGCGCACCACAGCTAGCCGGGAGGGAGTCCGGGAAAAGGTCTGGAGCTGCCAAACAGGCAAGAGACTTTTTCTTGCCTCTTTGTTTCGCTGTGCGCAAGGAGAAGGGATTGAGAGCGCCGCCTAAATGAGCTCCAGAGACGGGCGCGAGCCGTGGCTATCAGTGCGGACCCCAGAGACGGGCATGAGATGCTAAGGCTGCTGCTGCCACCACCAAGAAGCCTGTGTGCGAGCGAGCACAGGTCACTCTCCACACCACCCCTCCCGGGAGCCTGTGCAGCCCGCCATTGCCAGGGTCCCATGATCCAGGGACAACTTCCCGGGGAGAACGCATGGTGCACCTCAGACTGCTGCAACGTCACGCCAGCCTCGGCCGCCGCAGGCTCGCCCCGCATCCGTACCCTTCCCTACCCCCCCCGCCTGAGTGTGCCATAGCCCCCAAATCAGCTGCTCCTTTAACCCCGTCCTGCGTGAGTGAAGAACAGACGCGCTCAGGTGACCTACACGCAGAGGTGGGTCCAAATCCAAAGTTGAACCCTGGGAGCCGTAAGAACAAAGAAGAGAAAGGGAAATTTCTCCCAGCAGCCTCAGAAACAGCGGATTAAAGCTCCACAGGCAACTTGATGTACCTGCATCTGTGGAATACTTGAATAGACGACGAATCATCCCAAATTCAGCAGGTAGACTTTGGGAGCAGGATATATTAACTTTTCCCCTTTTCCTTTTTTTGTGAGTGTATATGTGTATGCTTCTACATGAGATTTTGTCTGTATAGCTTTGCTTTCACCATTTGTCCTAGGGTTCGGTCCGTCCGTTTTTTTTTTGTTTTTGTTTTTTTTTTACTTACAAATTTTTTTGCCTTAATACATTTTTCTTAATATTTTTTTCCTTATCTCTTATTTTAAAAAATAAAAAAAATTTTCTTAATAAATTTTTTCTTAATATTTTTTTCTCATTTTTTATTATAAAAAAATAATAAATATATTTTTAATAATTAAAAAAATTCTTAATAAATTTTTCTTAATAATATTTTTCTTATTTTTAATTATAATAGGTTTATTTTATTTTATTCTATTTTATTTTATCCTCTTTCTTTCTTTCTTTCTATTTTTTCTCCCTTTTATTCTGAGCCGTGTGGATGAAAGGCTCTTGGTGCTCCAGATAGGCATCAAGGCTGTGCCTCTGAGGTGGGAGAGCCAACTTCAGGACACTGATCCACAAGAGACCTCCCAGCTCCATGTAATACCAAAAGGCGAAAATCTCTCAGAGATCTCCATCTCAACATCAAGGCCCAGCTTCACTCAATGACCAGCAAGCTACAGTGCTGGACACCCTATGCCAAACAACTAGCAAGACAGGAAAACAGCCCCGTCCATTAGCAGAAAGGCTGCCTAAAATCATAATAAGGCCACAGACACCCCAAAACACACCACCAGATGTGGATGTGCCCAACAGAAAGACAAGATCCAGCCTCATCCACTGGAACTCAGACACTAGTCCCCTCCACCAGGAAGCCTACACAACCCACTGAACCAACCTTAGCCACTGGGGATAGATACCAAAAACAATGGGAACTATGAACCTGCAGCCTGTGAAAAGGAGACGCCAAACACAGTAAGATAAGCAAAATGAGAAGACAGAAAAACACACAGCAGATGAAGGAGCAGGGTCAAAATACACCAGACCTAACAAATGAAGAGGAACTAGACAGTCTACCTGAAAAAGAATTCAGAATATTGATAGTAAAGATGATCCAAAATCTTGGAAATAGAATAGACAAAATGCAAGAAACATTTAACAAGGACATAGAAGAACTAAAGAGGAACCAAGCAATGATGAAAAACACAATAAATGAAATTAAAAATACTCTAGATGGGATCAATAGCAGAATAACTGAGGCAGAAGAATGGGTAAGTGACCTGGAAGATAAAATAGTGGAAAGAACTACTGCAGAGCTGAATAAAAAAACAAAGAATGAAAAGAACTGAGGACAGTCTCAGAGACCTCTGGGACAACATTAAATGCACCAACATTCGAATTATAAGGGTCCCAGAAGAAGAAGAGAAAAAGAAAGGGACTGAGAAAATATTTGAAGAGATTATAGTTGAAAGCTTCCCTAATATGGGAAAGGAAATACTTAATCAAGTCCTGGAAGCACAGAGAGTCCCATACAGGATAAATCCAAGGAGAAACATGCCAAGACACATATTAATCAAACTATCAAAAATTAAATATAAAGAAAACATATTAAAAGCAGCAAGGGAAAAACACCAAGTAACACACAAGGGAATCCCCATAAGGTTAACAGCTGATCTTTCAGCAGAAATTCTGCAAGCCAGAAAGAAGGGACAGGATATACCTAAAGTGATGAAGGAGAAGAACCTACAACCAAGATTACTCTACCCAGCAAGGATCTCATTCAGATTTGATGGAGAAATTAAAACCTTTACAGACAAGCAAAAGCTGAGAGAGTTCAGCACCACCAAACCAGCTTTACAACAAATGCTAAAGGAAATTCTCTAGGCAAGAAACACAAGAGTAGGAAAACACCTACAATAACAAACCCAAAACATTTAAGAAAATGGGAATAGGAACATACATATCGATAATTCCTTTAAATGTAAATGGATTAAATGCTCCCACCAAAAGACACAGACTGGCTGAATGGATACAAAAACAAGACCCATATATATGCTGTCTACAAGAGACCCACTTCAGACCTAGGGACACATACAGACTGAAAGTGAGGGGATGGAAAAAGATATTCCACGCAAATGGAAATCAAAAGAAACCTGGAGTAGCAATTCTCATATCAGACAAAATAGACTTTAAAATAAAGACTATTACAAGAGACAAAGAGGGACACTATATAATGATCAAGGGATCGATCCAAGAGGAAGGTATAACAATTGTAAATATTTATGCACCCAACATAGGAGCACCTCGATACATAAGGCAAATACTAACAGCCATAAAAAGGGAAATCGACAGCAACACAATCATAGTAGGGGACTTTAACACCCCACTTTCACCAATGGACAGATCATCCAAAATGAAAATAAATAAGGAAACACAAGCTTTAAATAATACATTAAACAAGATGGACTTAACTGATATTTATAGGACATTTGACCCCAAAACAACAGAATACACATTTTTTTCAAGTGCTCAAGGAAAATTCTCCAGAATAGAGCATATCTTGGGTGACAAATCAAGCCTTGGTAAATTTAAGAAAATTGAGATCGTATCAAGTATCTTTTCTGACCACAACACTATGAGACTAGATATCACTTACAGGAAAAGATCTGTAAAAAATACAAACACGTGGAGGCTACACAATACACTACTTAATAACGAAGTGATCACTGAAGAAATCAAAGGGGAAATCAAAAAATACCTAGAAACAAATGACAGTGGAGACACAATGACCCAAAACCTATGGGATGCAGCAAAAGCAGTTCTAAGAGGGAAGTTTATAGCAATACAAGCCTACATCAAGAAACAGGAAACATCTTGAATAAACAACCTAACCTTGCACCTAAAGCAATTAGAGAAAGAAGAACAAAAAAGCACCAAAGTTAGCCAAAGAAAAGAAATCATAAATATCAGATCAGAAATAAATGAAAAAGAAATGAAGGAGTCAATAGCAAAGATGAATATAACTAAAAGCTGGTTCTTTGAGAAGATAAACAAAATTGATAAACCATTAGGCAGACTCATCCAGAGTAAAAGGGAGAAGACTCAAATCAATAGAATTAGAACTGAAAAAGGAGAAGTAACGACTGACGCTGCAGAAATACAAATGATCATGAGAGATTACTACAAGCAACTCTATGCCAATAAAATGAACAACCTGGAAAAAATGGACAAATTCTTAGAAATGCACAACCTGCCGAGACTGAACCAGGAAGAAATAGAAAATATGAACAGACCAATCACAAGCACTGAAATTCAAACTGTGATTAAAAATCTTCCAACAAACAAAAGTCCAGGACCAGATGGCTTCACAGGCGAATTCTATCAAACATTTAGAGAAGAGCTAACACCTATCCTTCTCAAATTCTCCAAAATATTGCAGAGGGAGGAACACTCCCCAACTCATTCTATGAGGCCACCATTACCCTGATACCAAAACCAGACAAAGGTGTCACAAAGAAAGAAAACTAGAGGCCAATATCACTGATGAACATAGATGCAAAAATCCTCAACAAAATACTAGCAAACAGAATCCAACAACACATTAAAAGGATCATACACCATGATCAAGTGGGGTTTATTCCAGGGATGCAAGGATTCTTCAATATATGCAAATCAATCAACGTGATACATCATATTAACAAATTGAAGGAGAAAAACCATACGATCATCTCAATAGATGCAGAGAAAGCTTTTGACAAAATTCAACACCCATTTATGAAAAAAACTCTGCAGAAAGTCGGCATAGAGGGAACTTTCCTCAACATAATAAAGGCCATATATGGCAAACCCACAGCCAACATTGTCCTCAATGGTGAAAAACTGAAACTATTTCCACTAAGATCAGGAAGAAGACAAGGTTTTCCACTCTCATCACTATTATTCAACATAGTTTTGGAAGTGTTAGATACAGCAATCAGAGAAGAAAAAGAAATAAAAGGAATCCAAATCGGAAAAGAAGAAAAAATGCTGTCACTGTTTGCAGATGACATGATACTATACATAGAGAATCCTAAAGATGCTACCAGAAAACTACTAGAGCTAATCAATGAATTTGGTAAAGTAGCAGGATACAAAATTAATGCACAGAAATCTATTGCATTCCTATACACTAATGATGAAAATCTGAAAGTGAAATTAAGAAAACACCCCTTTTACCATTGCAAGAAAAAGAATAAAATATCTAGGAATAAACCTACCTAAGGAGACAAAAGACCTGTATGCAGAAAATTATAAGACACTGATGAAAGAAATTATAGATGATACAAGTAGATGGAGAGATATACCATGTTCTTGGATTGGAAGAATCAACATTGTGAAAATGACTCTACTACCCAAAGCAATCTACAGATTCAGTGCAATCCCTATCAAACTACCACTGGCATTTTTCACAGAACTAGAACAAAAAATTTCACAATGTGTATGGAAACACAAAAGACCCCGAATAGCCAAAGCAATCTTGAGAACGAAAAATGGAGCTGGAGGAATCAGGCTTCCTGACTTCAGACTATATTACAAAGCTACAGTAATCAAGACAGTTTGGTACTGACACAAAAACAGAAACATAGATCAATGGAACAGGATAGAAAGCCCAGAGTTAAACCCACACACATATGGTCACCTTATCTTTGATAAAGGAGGCAAGCATATACAGTGGAGAAAAGACAGCCTCTTCAATAAGTGGTTCAGGGAAAACTGGACAGGTACATGTAAAAGTATGAAATTAGAACACTCCCTAACACCATACACAAAAATAAACTCAAAATGGACTAAAGACCTAAGTGTAAGGCCAGACACTATCAAACTCTTAGAGGAAAACATAGGCAGAACACTCTATGATATAAATCACAGCAAGATCCTTTTTGACCCACCTCCTAGAGAAATGGAAATAAAAACACAAATAAACAAATGGGACCTAATGAAACTTAGAAGCTTTTGCACAGCAAAGGAAACCATAAACAAGACCAAAAGACAACCCTCAGAATGGGAGAAATTATTTGCAAATGAAGCAACTGACAAAGGATTAATCTCCAAGATTTACAAGGAGCTCATGCAGCTCAATAACAAAAAAGCAAAAAACCCAATCCAAAAATGGGCAGAAGACCTAAATAGACATTTCTCCAAAGAAAATATACAGATTGCCAACAAACACATGAAAGAATGCTCAACATCATTAATCATTAGAGAAATGCAAACAAAACTACAATGAAATATCATCTCACACTGGTCAGAATGGCCATCATCAAAAAATCTAGAAACAATAAATTCTGGAGAGGGTGTGGAGAAAAGGGAACCCTCTTGCATTGTTGGTGGGAATGTAAATTGATACAGCCGCTATGGAGAACAGTATGGAGGTTACTTAAAAAACTAAAAATAGAACTACCATACGACCCAGCAATCCCACTACTGGGCATATACCCTGAGAAAACCATAATTCAAAAAGAGTCATGTACCAAAATGTTCATTGCAGCTCTATTTACAATAGCCAGGACATGGAAGCAACCTAAGTGTCCATCATTGGATGAATGGATAAAGAAGATGTGGCACATATATACAATGGAATATTACTCAGCCATAAAAAGAAATGAAATGGAGGTGTTTGTAGTGAGGTGGATGGAGTTAGAGTCTGTCATACAGAGTGAAGTAAGTCAGAAAGAGAAAAACAAATACAGTATGCTAACACATATATATGGAATCTAAGGAAAAAAAAAAAAAAGGTCATGAAGAACCTAGTGGCAAGACGGAAATAAAGACACAGACCTACTAGAGAATGGACTTGAGGATATGGGGAGGGGCAGGGGTATGATGTGACAGGGTGAGAGAGTGGCATGGACATATAGACACTACCAAATGGAAAATAGATAGCTAGTGGGAAGCAGCCGCATAGCACAGGGAGATCAGCTCGGTGCTCTGTGACCACCTAGAGGGGTGGGATAGGGAGGGTGGGGGGTGGGATAGGGAGGGTGTGAGGGAGGGAGATGCAAGAGGGAAGAGATATGGGAACATATTTATATGTATAACTGATTCACTTTGTTATAAAGCAGAAACTAACACACCATGTAAAGGAATTATACTCCAATAAAGATGTTAAAAAAATAAATAAATAAAAAAAGATAGGCATTCCTATTCTAAAAGGGAGACAACACAATGATAAAGGGAATGATGGGTCCTAAGCAAGTTCAAAACCTAGCAAGGAAAATACCGTTGGCTGTTAAGGCTCAGGAATTATCCTTTTTGATTTGATGCTTTGTTTTCTGGACCTACAGGGATGGCAGTTCCATCTTCCAGACCCTATTAGGCTGTGGTACTACCTTGCACTTGTTCTAGGCAGGATTTTTGCACCCAAGACTCTGGGAGACCCTGTCCTCACAGCTCAAGTGGCCCTGTCCTTATGGTTCCAGATAGCCACAATCTGGTCTGCTGAAACTGGTGAGATAGACCCCCACCTCACCTTTAAAACCATTGAGGCAGCCCTGATGATCGTTGAATCATGTTCACAGTCATTCTTCCCTGTCTTGAAGAATGAGGCACATTTGTGGCTGAAAAGATTTATGACATGGTCCTGTACAGTCTAAGAAGTCTGACAGCCTTCCTTCATTTCACCCCTTCTCTTTCCCCTTTAGTTCATACTGGCAGTTTTTGTGTTTTGTTTTGTTTTTTTCTTGAACGGCTGATTTAGTCCAGGATTCACATCGTTACTTGTCTCCTTCTCATATGACTTTTTGTCCACGCCCTTAGTGTTCTCTTCTGAACAGGCTTTCTCATTTTTTGAAATACTGATAGGCTGAGAATTTTCAAAATCTCCAAGTTATGGTTCCTTTTTGCTTAACAATTCCATCTTCAGTTTATCTCTCTCCTGTCAGGAGGAACCGAGACCCTCCTTCAAAACTGTGTTTAGAAATCTCCTCAGCTAAATATACAGATTCATTGCTTGCAAGTTCTACTTTCCACAAAAACACTAGAACACTGTTCAATCAAGAGTTTGTAACTTTTTAACAAGAATTACCTTTCCTCCAGTTTCTGATAACATCTTCCTCATTTCCAACCGAGACCTCACCAGAATCACCCTTAACATACATATTTCTACCAACATTCTGTTCATAATTATTTTACATATTTTCTAAGAAGATGGAAGCTCTTTCTATAGCTCTCCTCTTTCCTTCTTGAGCATCCACCAGAAACACCCTTAACACTCTCTTCATAACAAAGTAGGCTTTTCCTAGCTTGCACCTCAAAACTCTTTCAGCCTCTACCTGTTACCCAGTTCCGAAGCTATTTCCACAGTTTTTAGGTATTTGTTACAGCAATACCTCACTCTGGTTACCAAAATGTGTCTTAGTCAGCTTAGTCTGCCATAACAAAATGGCTTAAAAGCAGAAATCTATTTCTCACAATTCTGGAAGCTAGAAGTCCAAAATCAGGGTGCCAGCATGATCAAATTCTGGTGGAACTCTCTTCCTGGCTTGCAGATGGCCACCTTATGCAAGCCACTGCTATGTCTTCACAAGGCAGAGAGCTCTGATCTCTTCCTCTTATTATAAGGACATAAATCCCATCACAGTGTTTCCACCCTCATGACCCCATCTTAACTTAACTATTTCCTTAAGGCCCTACCTCCAGATGCCTTCAAATTGGGGGTTAGGGTTTCATCATATGAATTTAAGGAGCGCACACACATTCAGTCCATCAAAGGTAGGGTTATTCTTCTGTCACTTGGTTGTGATTAGAATTCTCCTTTCTGGTTTTAAGCTTACATAGCCAGTAGGTATAAATATACTTTTCTATTTCAGTGATTATTGTCATTCCAAGAAAAATAAAAGCTATTTCATGACAAAATTCTCTTCTATGGACCCTTTAAATCAGTTAATAGAGTTCAACATAATTTTGGGCACATACGTATGTAATATGTTTGCTTTATTGAAAAATGATGCAGTGATCCCTGAAGATGAAATGGGAAGGTAACAGAAATTCTTATCTCATACTTCACTATATATAATATATATATATTATATATATACTATATATAATATATATATAGTATATATATAATTTATATATTATATATAATATATATATTATATATAATATATATATATTATATATATATAACAAAGTTCTTGATTTGAATTTATACAACTCTTTGTATCAGGTACTGCTGCATGTAAATTTATGACTTGTGCTAAGTATCCTTTTTTCCCCAAAATGTCTTAAGTCCAAATACTTGGAATTGCTCTCTTATATACTCACTAGCTATAAGGTAATCACACAAATTTTCATAAATATATGTTCTTGCATACCAGAAAAAATAATATATAAAGTATATAATTTTAAATCTATTAATATATAATTTAAAACATGAAAAAGCGGCACAAATGTTAGACTTTTTCTCTCAAACATCTACTACTTGTCTAGAACTATTGTACCCCCAAATGAGCAAGCACTGCCACAGTTAACACGGCTCTTTTTGGAAAATGTTAGTATTGTGGATCCTTTTTTAAGGCAGCTTTCCAAGTTTCAGTTTTTTGGCTGACCCTTAACACTTACATGGTCTATTTTTCAATATCTGTATGTTTTGTATTCCCATCTCTCTATTTGTCTAGTCACAAATTTTCTGTGTCCAATCATTGCTAATATTAAAAACTTTGATTCAGTTTACATTACTGTTTTAACGTTTTAGTCTTTGAAAACCAAATGGCTCATATTCAGGTTTGCTTATCTATGTCTAGACTCATATATATACATACACACACCTACATACATACACATACACATATATATACTTTGCTGTAAGTGTCATTTGGAAATATTTTAAGTCTAAGTTCACAAATTTTCCTTTCTCATTATTTACTTAACACTCTTGCTATCATCACTCAGGTAGGTTTGCCCAGCATACCTGTAGGGCCACCACTGCATTACTTATATGAAATTTACTTGCATATTTTATCTCTCCAATTAGAATGTAAGTCTTTTGTGGGTAGGGATCACATCTCACTCACCTTTGTGCCATTGGTGCATGGTATACCACTGAAAACTGCTAAATGATCTAGACAGTTTCATGAAATATATGCTATAAGCTATAGGTCCTATATTATCCAGAACCTAGTGCTATTTGTGGAAATAATCCGTAGTAAAGACCTGGGTCAAGTCCCTGTTATTTAATGGCTATGTATCTTCAGACAAATTAATGTCTTTAAAACCAAGCTAAATTATTTGTATACCTCAAAGAGTTGTTCAAGAAATATCTGAGTTACGGTACGTAAGTCACATAGCAAGTACTGAATAAATGTCAATCATTATTATTATCTGAGTATGTCAGTTAGTTAGTAAGCAATATTCTGAAGGGCAGCATTAATATTAGCATAATTACTTTGCAGTGAGTTGTCATCAAAATGAAATTGAATATTTTGTTTGTTGGTGACCTCATTCTAGTAACTAACTTTAAGTGGGGTTTAGGAGAAGATCAGTGGTAGATATATATGATGCAGCCATAAGGAAGATTTGAAACTCCTAGTGCTTTGTAGTGCAAAAACTCACTAGCTCATTAAAAGCACATTAGCAAGTCCACATGTTTGTAAGAAGACTATGGCGATCTGGGTGTCTATTACTCTATCAATGTTTACTGCTCTATTTAGTGCATCTTTCTGGGCTATCATTTTATCTTTAAATCTCCCATACTGGGTAAATATACATGTGGATGAATGGATGTGTTTCTGTTCCAATAAAACATTATTTACAAAAACAGGAAATAGACTATAGTTTCCCAAGCCCTGCTTTAACATTTGGGGGAAAAAAAAAAAAAAAAGTATCATCAAATTTTACCAAGAAAGTATTACGGAGAAAACAATTTGAAAACATTAACTTGATCTTTTACTTTATCTTTGTTTTGTGCCCATCTTAGCCTATCCATAACTAATGTTGTGGCTGGACCAGCCCTTGTGATTCTTACTATGATTGCAGGATACCGTTAGCAGTAACAACCAGTGAACTTCAGGAAAAAAAAAAAGAACAAGGCTTTATTACAACTACTGGAGGGTACAGGTCATGCCTGGGTTCACACAGTAAGGTCACAGGTAGAGAGAGAGAGAAAATGTGAGGGACTGGAGGTCTGTTTTTATTGGGGTCTAATGTGGAAGCCTAGAGTTTCTGGAGTTGACTCTACTGGTGAATTTGAAACATAACAGCGGGAATTAAAACGTAGGAAGGGGAAAACAGGGCTCCTAAATGGTCATTTATTGAAATCAACTAAGAGCTCTAAAACAATGGAGGCTGGGGGGCTGGCTCTTTATCTGGTCATGTGTGTGGCAATGTGTTTATTAGAGATAGCTGCCTTTGAAGTGGGTGCCTCTTTGAAGTGAATACTTAGGCAATCAAAGCTTAAGTCAGGCACTTGCATTACAAGGAAGAAAAACCAACTGTCAAGGCTTATACTATAACATTTTATAACATTCTTTTGCAGGTTTCCACCTCCACCAAGCCAAGAAATTTATTATCTCAAGGAAGAGGAGGACATTATCTTGTGTAACAAAAAAGTGAGTAAGCTAAATTTCATTATCATTCTTTTATTTATTTATTTATTTATTTATTGTCAACTAATGATTTGAACTGGCAAACTTGATAATAAACTTTTAGATAAGGGAAGACCTAATCAGGCAGGAAGTAGAAAATAGAAAAACTGGTCCCTTCCAGTTCTTGAGGATTGTGTTAAAAATAGAGGAGAGAGTCTGTTTCTGTACTTCAATACAAAAAAAAAAAAAAAAAAAAAAAAAAGCGGAGAGAGAAACAGAAGTGCAAACAGCTCATAATGTGTCCATCACAACTTCAGAAAAAAAACAATAACCGTACATTCCTTTAGACTCCAGGATTCCATAGGAATGGTGTGCTAAAGACAAAGTTTACTGTCTACCACTCATTTACGAGACTCTAGGAGGAGATCACCTTCTAGGTTATTCCTTCACACAAACCCAGAGGATGGCCCCATCAGAGTACAGTGCTGTATCGACTAAAAAAAAAAAAAAAAAAAAAATGCACAACCTAAAACTTGATAATTGTGTTTTATTCGGCAGGCTTACTGAGAACTATAGCCTGGAACATAGCCTCTCAGATAGCTCTGAGGGACTGTTCCAGAGAGGAAGGGAGAAGCCAGGATATACAAGTGTTTTTGCTGGGGAAAAAAATGTAGTTGAACATCAAAAGATTAATGCTAATCACAAAAAACAGACATCTCAAGTTTATGACTTTAGTGTTTTTCTATGTATAGGAATATGCAAGAATCTGGAATTATTGAAATTATTCCTTTGATATGCACCTTAACTATCTAGGGCCAGTGTCCTGTTTTCCTCCATCCTGAATTCCCCTCAAGGTGCACTGCTGGGGATGGCTGCAGTGCCTGATGGCTTCATGGCTCAACATCTGAGTTTACTGGAATGGCAGGAGACATATTTTGTCCACAGCTGCATACATCATGGTTACTTGAAATCCAGTTTTGACTTTACCAATTGCCTCAATACCCACAGGCAGACATTAGTCTGTAGAACCTTCTGGTGCTCCATAGAGGAGACTGAGAAAGTAGTTGATATCAAGGTTAGCAGTCTGAATAAGGTCTGCTCTTTCAAAGTGAAAGTTTATCCAGAAGTTGAGACTGCATGATAAGGAGAGGAGTCCAGGATTCAGGAGGACATGGGAGACACCCTGAGAAGCTACTATGTGTGTAAGCTAAGGGACACCTGAGTCAGTCAGGAAGCACCACTGATGCATGTGGTTGCATTCACCACTTTTTACCTTAACATGGTCAGCCTTGGAACTGTCTTGGTCCATCTTGGACTTAGTTGGTTCTAATCAGTTTATGTCATGTCTTCGGGCTATGTCATTCTTTTAAAGGTTGTGCCCCGTCCCCTTCCTGTCTCACCACCAGTACCTGGACTAGGGACCAGACAAGAGTTACTATAACCACTACAGCAGAGACCATTAGATCAACAAAACCTTACCTGCCTCCGTATTCTGAAACACTTCTTTGCGACAGGGTGAAGAGAAGGTGGGAGAGCTTGCATATCTAAAAGGTAACAGACAAATCCTTTTTGCCTAAAAAGAATGAACATGTAAAATAGACTACTTAAATTATTATAAAACTAAATTTTCAAAGTTGAATTAAAGACTAGTGTTTTTCATTACATATTAGGTAGAAGGGCTTATTTGTAAGATTGAATCAGTTACAGAACAAATTCAAAAGCTCGGTTTTCTTTGCACATGTGAGTGGTTTCAGTATAGTGTATTGATTATACAATTCTGACTTTTAGAAAGCTAACCCTGAAGGAAGTAAAAACAAAAAGCAAGGAGGGAAAGACAGAAAGGGGAAAATTTCTGAGGCAAGGAGAACAACTAGGAGATTTAGTACATTATGATGAGAATTTAAACGAAAAAAAAAATTGCAATAAAAATGATGAAAAAGAGATGGATTGAAATTGGATTCTAACATTTTTATTCTTTTTAAAATTTTATGGCTTTATGATTTAATATCATATCATAAAAAAAGTGACTGCGTGATTAGTGAAATATTTTTATCTAACCTCATATTCATTTTTTAAAGGACAGATACAAATGTATCATGCAATTCTCTCCAAGTTTATTTTTCTCATTTCATTTCTTCCTTGACTACATGTTCCAAAATGTAAACTGAAGTCAAAGTCTCGACAATGTCTAGATAAAAAATTTAAGCTGTAGGGGGGAAATACTTGCCACCCCAAAATGTGTCTCTTTGGCTTGAGGATTATTTTGGGCTGATTGTTTTTAAGAAGTAAATGTCTCAGGAAGAGCATTTACCTCCTCTCCTTAACTGCCTAAAATAAGATAAAGGGCCTGTTCTAGAAGAACTATCATCATAAATAACTAACATATAATATGAGCTAGGTGAGGTAGACTTGGGGAAACTTAGCAAGGCCTGTTTGATCAAAGTCCTCTCTGTGTCCCATTGTCTCTGCATGGCCCAGCAAACACTTGTTTACCAAACATTTGCTCTTTTTCATTTTCCAGCAAATTGCATTCCTACCTTTAGAAGTCTCAAACCCTTCCCCCCTCTTCCTTCTTTCTGACGGCACATAAGCTTCAATTGCTTAACTTGTCATTGGGCTTCATATTCTTGTGGAACTCCTAGAGGTACATAATTAAATTTGATTCTCTCCTGTTAATCTGTGTCATGTCAATTTAATTATTAGACCTACCAGAAGAAGGGTAGAGGAAAGTATTTTTCCTCCCCCCACAAAGCTATATCCTAAAATCTATTTAACTGATAAAATAGTAAGACACATTGATGGATTTAATTGTGAAACAGGTAGTGGATATTGAGGAAAACAAAGCAGCTGAGGATGACTCTAGTGTTTCTTATTTGTAAAATTAAGTAAATGATGATATCATTAAGCAAGATGGCACAGGAGGAGTAAGACTTAGAAGTAGAGGCTAATGAATATAGATTGATTCATGTCAATTTGAAATTGTCTGTTAGATACACAGAAGATAGTGGAAGGTAGTGGATCTCAGAACAGAGGAAGAGTATAGATATGGCAATGATCCATCTGTCAGAAGAACAGTTGATTCTGAAGATAATTTCACTCAGAAACAGCATATGGGGAAAGAGGTGAGCCAGCGTCTAACAGAGAGCACTAAAATTTACTGTGTGTATAAGGAGAGAGATCTGTTAAGAATCCTAAGAGGAGTAGTTATATTGATGATAGGAGAAGACCACGGAAAAGTAAGCTCATGAGATGCAAGGAAGAGGAGAGTTTCACAAATATAGTTGGGTGAGTAGCAATGTCAAAAGCTAATAATAGTTCAGACTAAATGAAAATTTAAGACCGGTTTTTGCATGGGTGACTTCAGTAACAATAGAATTTTGGAATGGAAGTTAAAAGTTGTGGTTGAGATGTGAACTGATTTGAGACAATGGAAAATTTTATTCTTGTTTTGTGTTATTTTCAAAGAGTCTAGATATGAAGAGAAATCGAAAGAAAAAATAATAGATAAGGAGGGAGGCTGAGGCAAAAGGGATGAAAGAAGGATTCAGATACAGATAAATTTAATCTCAGGGCACTGAGGGAAGCGAACACTTTAAGCACCGTCTTGCTCTGTTCATTTGCACTGGACCAGGTTGAATAGGAGAATATGGAGAATAAAACTTTGTAATAGTTGCTATAGGAAATAGGAAAAAGTCTGACTATGGGCAAGTACATATGTGGCAGCATGGCATTGGTATTGTAGGTGATATTTAGAAACCATCCAGTTATAATTATTCCATTCTGCATTATTAATTATCACCTCAGTAACCTAAAAAAGAAAAATTTCATTTTAAGAATCCAAAAGTAGGAAAAAAAATTCTATGGAATTTTTCTTGAATTGATCTCATTTGCTTATAAAAGGAAGAGTTCAGTGGAAAGTTTATTATCAAATACTTAGAAAAAATCATGTTTGTTTTTTAAGGTTCTATAAGAACAAAAGTTGTATCAAGGATCTGACAAGCTTCAGTAAAATTAGTACAAAATCAGCTGTATTATTTAGCTAAACTTAAATTAGTACAAAGCTTCTTAGAATTAAAAAATATTTTTCATCAAGTGTATCTTATAAAATTGGAAGAGATGTATTTACCATCTGCAGAGGTAGATCTCTTAAAATAGCACTTGATAAGGAATAGGAAGACTTTAATTTAGGAATACTTGAAACCAAAATTGAATGATATACAATGTAGCTACAATATTATTCTTTATTTTAATTTGTATTATGGAATATCAGCATGATATAGTTTTTAATGCTGGACTTAGTATGAGAAAATCTGTGTTTAAATTATGGTTCAGCTCCCACTGTACTTTTTTTTACTTGCAGCCACTTCAGTAGTCAAAATCAATTGTTAGCATGGCTATGTCCACATTAGACCATAGCTAAGACAGTGGGTTTGGTTTTGTTTTTTATCTCTATTTGAATGAATTAGGTATGAAGGAACAGGTAAGCCATGTTTTGAGACTAGACGGTGTTAAAAAAAGGCACTTATTGTTACTGTTTTTGTAAACATTAACTATTAACTTTTAAGGCCTCTTTATACACTAAAGTCTGTATCTCCCATGAATTAAATTTAAGGAGCAGTTTCATCCTACATTAAAAAATAATAATGACTCCCTTTAAAACACTAAATTGATTTATGAAAGAATCCACATATAGTTTTTTATGATCTATTCAACTGATCAGCTAATGTAAAAATATACGAATTTACTCTTATGAAAACAATGAGGCCCATTTTGCATCTAGGAAGTTAACAGAATCACATGGGTTAGCAAGGAGAGTGATGTTACAGCCAGAGTAATGACATTACAGAACTTTCATATCTTTAGCAAATGCTTCAAAGCTTTTCCAAACTACACACAAGCTTTTCCTTCCTCAGAACAAATGCATGAAAATTAAATGAAAAGGTAAACCAAACAAACTTTTACTTTCTATGTAGAATTGGTATAACTAATGAGGAATTTATCATATTATTATAGTGTATGTGAAGCACTTTGTCTAAAACAAGTTTAATTTTTCTTTTTGGTAAGACAATACACTCAGTTTTTAACATGATTTTCTTAGATGCAAGAACAATGAGGTGTCTACCTAAGATTCTCTTTATATTATATTGAAACATAAAATACCAAACACACACTCACACACAAACACACACACACCACTTTAGAGTGATATTTATTAAATTTCATTTTTGAAACAACCTATAGTTGAGAGCTGTTAAAGTAATATTGAAGTTATAGTTTGTGTTCAAACCACAACAAGGGAACTCTAATTCTCAATATCAATGGTTATATAGCTGGTAGTACAGATGTTATCCTCTAGTTTAGTGGTTCTCACAAAAGCTTCTCCCAGTGTATCTCCTACCTCCCCCAAAGGAAACAACAACAAAAACTACAACAAAAACTGGCTGTGGACTGGAAAACAAAGTAATATCATTTACTTGTGAATAGAATAGTGCCCCATTGTAGACTGTTTGTTACGAAATATTAAGATGCTGTGTCAAAACTACTATTGTAAAGTGGACGCAGCAATTCAAAGCAAAACTTCTCTGCTGATTTTACATTGTTATATATATGGAATGGCTAGTATAAACACCATGGAAGCCTTGAAGTATTTTAGGAGACAAAGTATTAATCAACCACCGGGGAGAGCTTACCCCATATCAGACTCCCTGAGGATTCTGAAAGTATTTTCAGCAGAGCAATTCCAATGCCTCTGGCAATCAAAGGGTTTTGGTATGTTAAACTCAACTGCAATTTTCATTGAGTGTGGAGAGAATGCTCTGGAATGCTTAATGTGGCAACATGTAGCTGCTAAAAAAGTATGGATTCTGTTGTTTATTCTCACATTTATCTTACCTGACAGAATCCTACTTATGTCCTAGGGTTTTAAAGTCATGAAACACAAAGAGCGCCTGTTTTCTGGCAGTTAGGCAGACTGCATATTTACAAATAGAACTGAAAACAAAAGACAGCCAAAAGATGTCACAAGTTCTTAAATTATTTTGTGGTAAACCAGCCTTGAACTTGGTCTAATGTTAGGTGACCATGAAAATGATTGGATTAATTTTTCCTTCTATTATCCATCACCTTTTGGATTTCTTGAAACAGTTTATTCCATTTTAATAATATTAAGTATTTTCATTACTACATACAGTCACTCAACTAGAGATATATCTTTTTCAAAAATCACTGATTATCAACTGACAACTGAAATAGAATAACTGACCTTACATATCTGCCTTGAATTTGGAGAGTTAAAGGTAATTAAGATAATTTACCTAAGAAGTTAGAAATATAATAAATAAATGAGCATATAAATGGACCAATAGCATTCTCTACCAACTTTTCCAAATACACAGATCTCATGATCTAATTTTAACCTAATTTAGAGTGTGGGAATGGGGTTGAAGAAAAGGAATGGAAGTAAAAGGGAAATCAGAAAGAGATATGTTTCTCATTTACAGAGAAAACAATTATAATGGAATGAAAATGTACCAGAGTTAAATCGCCTACCAATTTAGCTCTTTCCAGTTCCTGCTCATCAAAATCCTTCAATACCAATATGTTGAAAAATATAGAAATGGTATAGTCATGCATAGAATATTTATAAAAGAGAATAAATATTTATTATGTGATATTGTGTTTGAATATATGAAAAAAACATAAGTAAAATTCATGGAGTCTAATATGAACATTTAGAAGACATACCACTCTTCTAATTAACACCACTTTAATTAAAGTAATATTAGAATATTGTATTTGTACAGATGAATATGAAGTAATTTTGCTATGTTTTTATTGTCTATAAATACTGCATCAACTCTGCAGCTGCAGCCAAGTTATTAATGTTCATAGGTCAATTTTCAGTTATAAGATACAGTGTACATATATAGAATTTTCAGCATTGTGTTTATATGAGTTATTGCAGATCCAGGTGGTATGCTTGGTCCCAAAGAAATGAAATGGGATTAAGCCCAAGTGACTAAACTGTGCTCACGCTCAGAAAATGTCTCAAATTATTCTCTTTTAATTTTTATGTAATTTGTTTTACCTCTTCTAGACCACACAGAATTTCCACTGTTTCTTAAATCTTCTGTCCTTCCATTCTAAATCCAATGCTCCTTATTTCCATTTGTTAGAATTTCTATTCCTTAATAAAAATGTTAATATAGTAGCTATCGTTAGACTCCATTCTGTGTTGTTGCTATTGTTGTTTTTAATATATTACTAAATTAAACTTTTCCTCTTCTTACTGAAGGATTATTTTAAGAGATTTGGCTCTGCCCGTTTGGCAGGACAGGTTAGAATGCAGCTGCTTTTAGACTAATTTCTCTAAGGATTACCAAACTTTACTATAATTTTTGCTATTTCTTACAGATTCTTTTATAACACAAACAGAAAATATTATATGTATTTGTTGATAAACATATCAATACATTTTATAAATTTTTTCACATCCTAAGAGATTTAATTTTGCCCTCAGATGCAACTGCTGCTCATGCAAAATCTGATGTCATTTTGACTTTTGTTGTATCGTAGGTAACCTTGCTTTTGTCTCTGGATACTTTTAGAATTTTTCAACCTCCTTAGTGTTCTGAAATTTGACCTGGGTATATTTAAGAGTGAGTCTTGAAAATTTTTCTTCTGCTTTTATTCAGTGGAGACTTTCAGTATAAAGACCTACATATATTTTTTCCACTCAGAAAACATTTTTTTATTGTTGTTCCCTTTAAATTAATAATGGACCTAGTTGGTACTTCTCCATATTTTTTTAAATATTCTTAATTCCACATTTTTCTTTCTTTTGTATTTTTAAAACTCTGCAATTTTGGCTCTAAACATTTGCATATTCTCTTAACTTTGTCTTCAAGATTAATGAAGCCCAATTGGTAGGTATATGGTTTTGCCACAGAACCACCTAGATTCAGAATGTGGCTAACTAGCATTGCGTCATTATTAGCTGTATAGTCTTAAGCTAGTCAGCTTCTCTCTGCCTCAGTTTCCTCATTTGTGAGCTGGAGATGATAAGAGTATCAAATGATTTGTTGTGAGAATGAAATTAGTTAAGAATATATCAAGTTTACAGAACAGTACCTAGCCTATCATAACCACTAAATAAATAAAAATTGTCTACTTATTTTATCAAGAAGTTGGTTTTTAGCCCTGCTAATGTATTATTCAGTTTATTCAATAATTTCTATTTCAAAAATCAAGCAAATTTTACTTGCTCTCTTTGCTCTTTACTTAGTTACAGCGAGGTCTGTTTTTCAATGTGTACTTTAACCTAATCTTTCTATAGACATGTATTAGAAAGTAGTGGTATGATTGTTACTTTTAATGTTTTCTTCCTGAATTACTTGGTATCAACCTTGTCTTTTTTTCATGTCCTTGTTATTCTATCTATGTACAGTAGTCTTTATTTCTCGCTTCATTTTTTTTTTTATGAGAAAGGCCAGGTCATTTAATATTGGATGTTGATACAGGTTTTCTCTTCAGTTCTAAGAGATCGCTTCCTAGTAAGGAAGGCTGATGAGCTTCTCCATGTAAGAGGATGGCCATGGGCAGGATGCTACCCTGCAGAGTGCCTGAACATAGCACGACTGCCAAAGTTCAGAAACTTTACTCTTTGACCACAAATGAGGCAAAGACGGTCTTGCATGTTTTCTAAACTTTTTCCCTCAGAAGCAATGATTTCTTTCTCTTGGTCCCCAACACCCACATTTAGAGCTACCCATGGCCTCTCTGTCACTCAATTTAAAGAGTGGGTCTTAATTATAAATCTGGCCACAACAGTTGCCGCCTGTGCTTTGTATGTAGGGCAAGGGGGTAGAAGAAAGGAAGCTCAGGCCAGCTCAGATGTTTTAATTAAAGTTTGGTAATAAATTACCTAGACGATTTCTTCTCATCTTCTGTTCTTTGGATTTATTGATTCTGAACTTGGAGCTTGTCTGAGGTTGCTTGGGGAGGAAATTTTATCTCTGCGGTTTGCAGGTACCAGTTGCTTTCCTCGTTTATCTTCCTAAATCCAACCCAGTATATTTTTTTCTAAATTCAAGGAATTTTCTGATCAACTGCAGTATACATTTTTTAGAATGTTATGGTTGCATCATTTTATTATTTTGATATAAAAACTCATTATCTAAGAATAATCAGTTCCAGAAAAAAAAAATGGCACTCAAAGTAAATCCATTTAAAGCAAAGATTAAAATTTTATGTGTAGAGAGAACAAAATAAGGTTTGGGAGATTAGCTTAAAAATAAAAAAAATAAATCTTGTCAAGATGCTGTGTAAATTTTTCATCATGAGTGGTTATTATTTTTGTATTGACCTGTTTTGTATTATTTTACATTTGATTCTAGCAGTTGCAGTTCTCTGACATCACTTCCATCACTTTCATGAAATCCTGCATCTTTCTTCAGAATTTCAACTTTGATTGTTAAAAATATATGCATTTTTATTGTATTGGAGGATGTTTGAAATATAGGATTGTGAAGGAGAAAATAGCTGAAGCAATTTTGATGTGATAGACCAAAGAACAGCTGATGTTAAATGGGAAGAAATATCTGTGGTCATATTATAAGTGGTCCTTTGGCAATGACAATTTTAGCTCTTTATGCAGCCTCATGGGGGCTCCATCAATAAAGACTCTGAGAAGGAAAACACCTATGTACATACTCTATCAATTCAATAGAATGAATGAAAAGGCTTTTAAATTTTTTGTTGTTCATTTTATTTTTAGTTTTGAATATTTTGGTGAACTTTTACTCTTTTCTATATAACAAACTCTGTTTTCTGGATTCCATAAAATCAATATCTCAAATATTTTCTAGCTAAGTAGCTAATTATATTTAAATCCTATTGATTATTTTTTTTTACCATCCTTTTTATAATATTATTTCCAGTTAAACAAATGGTAAGTATTCAAATAAGAATTTAGAGGTAAATTCTTAAGACAGTTGTTCCTAAATTTAATACAGTAATCAATCATCAACATTCATTCTGTATCATTTCTATCTATTACTTATATATACACATATTCTTTATGCTCACTTAATTTAAGCCAACCTCACTGGCAGGAGGAGAAACACTAAGATGCTGTTTTATTGGAAAGAATCCTGGACACTTCCTTACCATGAGCTCTTTTTAATAGGATAAGGCCTGAATGATTGCTGCTTTCTATGTAAAAACCTCCTACCTGTTATGAAACTTTCCAATTTTTGCCCACAATTATCAAAAGGTCCAAACTCTTACTAGTCTGTTACTTTCTGTATGCTAGTTTCTTGGGCATTTTCAGGAGGTCTGGGACAAAACTGCACTCTCTTTTTGTCAAAATCTTTTTAGTTTTTCCTTGATTGAAATACATTTGTTCCTATCTGCCTGTATTCTCTGCTTACATATTCATAAGAGTGCAGTAAAGATCTTAGTTTAGTTACTCTATTTTCATAACCTACTTTTATGCAGATGAACTTGCTCTATATATAATCCAGGGTCTTTTCATAGTACAAACCCATAGTCAACTGATAACAAAGACTGTTATTTCATGGGGCAAAACACAGTAAAATTTCTCTGATACTTACAGTATATGTAAAACTTGGTAAATCACCTCTGTTATTCATGAAAGAAACTTCTCCTGTTAATAAAATATGGGCAAATGATTTAAAGCAAATGTTTTGATCATGTTAACAGTTTCAGTGATTATTAGCAAAAACTAACTAGAGCTAAAATAATTTTTATAAGTTTGAATCTTCATTAATATACTTAATATTATTCCCAAGTAATTCTAACCCATGAGAAACATATATGGATATGGAGCATAAATGTTAATTCTCCCCATTTCCTATAAAATTCAAGTTTGATTATGTTCATCCTTTCAGTAGAGAAGAAACAACTGAAGTAATACTCTTATTCATTAACTAGGATGAGAGAATGATTGATTGATTGCTTAATATTTAAACTGTTCTTCCATGTGCATTGAATTAACTCCTCTGTTGATAGGGTAGCTGTCATGCATACTGCTTAGACAGCTTAAATAACGAATTATTTCATTAAAAGAACCGCAGTATCATCATTGTTATTTGTTATTCATACAAATTATGCTAATGATTACCATGTCATATTTTAAGAAGCTTAAATGGAATCCTTTAAAATTAAACAATAATTTTAGGACAATAAAGTAATACACTAAGACACCCCATGTGCAAAATAGGGGTTATGTAAGCCATGATTTTAGAAAACGGCCTTTAATGTTAACTATATATTTCATTTGTTTATGTATCCTGGAGATTATATATATATATATATATATATATATATATATATATATATATATATATATATATACACAAAATACATATACTATATATCAAATATTTATATAAATAAATTTATTTATGGATCCTGAATATATTCATATTTTTTGGTACCATTTGTTTATGATGATTCATAAATGATAAGGCTTGCATACTTTTTTCTTTCTTAATTTATAGGCTCATTGTTAACTCAACTGTACTAAGTATTGTTCAGACCCAGTATCTGGACTAGTGGAAGCCAGTTGAGGGTCAGAAATTGCGTAGCTCTTGTACTTCTTATGTACTAAGATAACTGAAGAGCCATATTCCTAAATTTCCAGATGTTCAACTAATTTTCTATCAGAGGGAAAATAACGCTGTTACAGGCACTCTTAGAAAAGGGCAGACTGATTCATTTCAACTTTCATTCAGGGTATGCTATTTGTAAAACACTGTGCTAGACACTGTGGGGTACATAGGAATGAGAAAACCATTATCTTCTACATCTTTATAATTTCAGATGGAGAAGAGTGATACAACAATTAAGCAGAGACTAATGCAGAACAAAATAAAATGTGTGTCATAGAAATTATACATAAATTACCATAACAGTTTAAGAGAGAAGCAATCATATTCAATTGTAAGGAATCAAGAGAGGATTTACAAAGATGTGGGCTTTCTGAGTGGGCCTTAAAGGATATTAAGGGATGACCTTATAGGATATCAATGTAAAGGATTGATATAATTTACACAGGTAGAGATGAGGTACTAAGGCATTCTAGTTAAAAGGAAAATATTTAGGAAAACTTAAGGCATGTTTAAGGGATGGCAACTAGTTCAGGGTTAGAAATGCATGTAAACACAGTATGTATTATCTGATCACTACTTTATTTCATCTCTGATTTTTTATCACTATTACCTCTAAAAAGTAAAATTCCACCTGAGAAGCAAAACCTGGGGAAGATGGGTCTTCCTCAGTTCTATGACTACAGTCCTCTAGGTTTTCTCTCTAGGTTTTCTCTCTCTCTCTCTCTCTCTCTCTCTCTCTCTCTGTGTGTGTGTGTGTGTGTGTGTGTGTGTGTATGAGTGTCTGTAGGAAAAAGCCTCTTTTATGATGCCAACCCTAAATGCAAGCTCCATATTCCTGAAGTAACTAAATGAATATGCAATATTCTGGTAAGGCTTCCAAGGTCAGTAGTAGTGTGATATAGCTATTTATCAACTCTTCTCACAAATTCTCCAAAAAATAAACAATAAAGTATATATAAGCAGAGGAGTAGCAACTACTTGCCAAGTACTTTGTAGAAAATTCCATGAGTGTCTGCTGGATAGTGTGAGGGACATAATTGAAGGGCAGTATCCTTTCCTGTGCTATTCCATCATCACTACACCTGGAAGAGGACCTTGTCTGGTTAAGCAAGGGAGGAGACTTAGACCACTACTATTATTCTTATTCCTGATAAAGTAGTGACAAAGTTAAGCTTAGGGTTATTCAGAGATCGTTAACATGTTCAAATCTTGAGGCTCTGTTACTTTTGTAGGATACAATAATTTGGTCACATCAAAGAGGTTTCATGTGGTCTCTGTCCTTGCCCCTTGCATGCAGTCATATCCAAGAAAGACATGACAAAACATGGTGGGTGAAGGAAGAAAGTTTTACCTGCTATAACTAACAATTTGCTTTTGGCCCCTATCCACTTCCTGGAGATTACTAGCTTTTCAAATTGGTCTTGATTTGAATGGCCTGCTCTGAAATATCTGAGACAAATATGTTTGAAACAAAATTAAATGTTACTTAAATATAAACTATCCCTTGCTAAGCTGATGTTAATATTATGTTGGAGGAAGATCTCCATTAAAGAATTTATAATCCTTTGTAAATTCATAAATATATTTCACTAATACCAAAGAAGGAAAAAATTGTTCCTTTTGTATTCAAATCCTGACTTTGCTACTTACTAGTTATTGACTCTAAATGTATCACTTTACACCAGTTATTTTTGATTTCAGCTAAATGACATCAACTCTGTGAGATCTGGCTTCCTTCTTTATAAATTGGGTAACAAGAATTGTCATTTATAATATTGCTAAAATTAATATTCACATTTTACAGATGAAGAATTCAAGCTACAGAGAGTGTAAATAACTTCTCCAAGATCAATATAGCTAGGCAGAGTAGACCCAGACTTTGACCAAGGCACTATCTCTGGAGTCCACACTCATACCACTATGCCAAGAGGAGAAATCAGCAAAGAAAACTGGAAAAGAGTATCATCACAGGGACAGTAATTTGGAATGTTTAAAATATATATTACCAAATTGTATTTATGAATAGAGCAATAAACACCAATTAGTCTGTTATTAACATAGTAAGTTTGTGGAAAGCAATTTTGAAGAAAAAATTAATATATGTAGCAAGGTTCTGTACCACTAAAAACACACATTAGAAATTATCCAGTCATACAACAGAAGGATCATGGAGCAAAGATTTAGAAGATAATGTTTCTTTCTTTATTACTCAGTGGTGACAACCTCCATAGGCTGGAAGAGACCAAAAAAAGTCATGTGGACCATGTGGTAGCTTCAGCTACCACAGCTCTACATACACCGTTTTTAGATAACTATTCTGAGGCAACCATCTAAGTAGTGGTTCTTTCCATTAGATGAGTCAACATAGTCTGAGCAACGTGTTTCAATGGCTGGCAAGATATTGAAAGATAGTCAAGAAGCTGTTCTTAAATTATAGCTTACTGGGCACATTTTCAGATAATTAATGTTCAGAACATTATGATTTAGCTAATTATTTCTGAAAATAGCACATTTTAATGTATAACATAATCTCATACCTTCTTGACATCACAGAACATTATAAAATCATATTGCTGACTTTTTTGAGTAGTTTTGAGAACAGTCAATTTGAAAGGAAAAAATCTGGGACTGAGAGTAAAATATAAAATAATATTTCATACAGGATATTCTTGATCCATTAGTATTCAAGTTCTTGGTCCTACTATTCTTAGATGTCATGACCTTTTTATTTCCTATTCGTCACATGCATTGTATTTAATATAATATATTATGACTTAATTTGAATTCATTAAACTATATAATTAACTGTATATATTAATATTTTTGGCTGCCTTTTTTCCCAAAATGATTCTCAGAGGTTTACACATTAAAAGCAAATGAAATGTCCTTGAGAAAGGTTCAGTAACTAGGCCTTAGTAAATATTATAAAAACAATAATTTCTTCATCAGTATGGGGATCCAGTCTCAAAAAGCCTAAAGAATATGAATTAAATGTTCTCTGGGGGAAATGGAGAAGGTTAAAATTCATTTTAACTGATAGGCTTTCTATGGGAAAATAAACAATGCAGAGAATACCAAATATAGTTTTACATTTATAGTCTTCCCAAATATGTCTTCTAATGGGAAAATAATTATTTCAGTTGTAAACTAGCTTCTTATAATAATTATTGAAATTGTCCTTAATGAGATATATTTGAGTTAAAAAAAAACATTAAATGAAAAAATTTAGCAGCTTTCTTTTAAATGCAGTACAACCCATGAATTGCAATTTTAACTCTTTCATGTTTGATGTGCTAAATCTTATGCTTCAGTTAGGTTTGAGCCTGTCTTTCATGGGTACAAGGAATAGAATTAAATCTTAAGCTTAAAATATCAATGTCTTCTCAGGAGTATGAAATCAGATTTTCTTTTAAACTTCAATTATTCTTATCTTTTAGATTT
The DNA here is from genome assembly GCF_965194825.1 of Balaenoptera physalus. Classification (NCBI taxonomy): domain Eukaryota; kingdom Metazoa; phylum Chordata; class Mammalia; order Artiodactyla; family Balaenopteridae; genus Balaenoptera; species Balaenoptera physalus. The sequence goes on along the minus strand of NC_138899.1, from coordinate 51,246,156 downwards.
TCTTTGTTTGTTGGGGAGTAAAGTAAGAGAAAGTTTAAGGTCATCATCATTCTCCTGGTTTGATTAATAAAAAAGAGAAATAGTAAAGTATGACACCAAGATAAAGAATTTTTCTTAGGTTCCAACTTTGGTCTGACTAATGCCATGCCAAAGATTGTTCCTGTCATAGAAAGCTCTGGCTTTATTCCTTTTACTTAGAACAGAAATAAAGAAGTCCTCACTCCAAGACTAAATATTGCACTATGGATTAGGTACAGACAAGAGGAGTCCGAGAATTGATATACTGAATAGGCATTTTTGTTGAGACTTTGCTCATCTTGTCTCTTAGTTTCTCAAGGTAGCGTTCAAGAGGACCTTGGAGAGGCCCATGAACTGTGTTTCTAGCACAGCAGAAGAACACAAATATTCTGAAAATAGTTATGGAGAAGGATGTGATCTTATGGAGTATTAATGTAAAATCTTTTTTTTTTTTTTTTAATGGTAATTATTTATTTATTTATGGCTGTGTTGGGTCTTCGTTTCTGTGCAAGGGCTTTCTCTAGTTGCGGCAAGTGGGGGCCTCTCACTATCGCGGCCTCTCTTGCTGCGGAGCACAGGCTCCAGACGCGCAGGCTCAGTAATTGTGGCTCACAGGCCTAGTTGCTCCGCGGCATGTGGGATCTTCCCAGACAAGGGCTCGAACCGGTGTCCCCTGCATTGGCAGGCAGATTCTCAACCACTGCGCCACCAGGGAAGCCCAATGTAAATATCTTTGATTTTGTTTAAACAAGAGGAACTTGCTTTGGGAGCTTGTGAGACCTAGAGGAGGAATCGAGACAGCAGGATTGACATGAAGATACAAGGATATAGAATTTCTTATGTTTCGGGGTCTATATTTAACCAAATTGAGTTGTGGGGTTATTTAAGGGTGAAAGAAGACCAAGAGGCTTGACTTTTCCAGAAGTATTTTTGTTTATGTGAGTGAGAGAAAGAGAGATTTGAGAGAACATCCTTGATTCTGATACTTGGACAAAAACCAAAGTGAATCCCAAGGGCTAAGGTTAACCAGGAAGTACTGAAGCAAAGGTTGGGCAGGACAGATTATGCTTAAATACACAGGTGGATACTCAGGGGAGGAATCCTTGGTCTCACTTGTGGGACTTCAATGTTAAAACATTTCCTGTGCCTGTTTTATCCCCACATTTCTTCTTCTTGCCCAATATTTTTCTATCTAGCCTTTCATATCTTCTGTGATATCTCAAAGTTTAAGAGAAATGGAATCTACTTATTAAAATACCAAATGGACCATTCAAACCTAAACTTTTTCTAATCTTATTTTTAAACCTTAGATTTGTTTTCCAGATATGACTATGATTTAAACATTAACTAGTCCATTACGAACTGTGTCATCTTGGGAAGTTTTTTAGCCTCTCTGCATTTCTCATTTATAAAATGGGGATAATCATCTATTTTGTTGGGAGGACTAAGTGACATGATACATAATAAACTGTCTAGTAAAAGTCAGCAATAAATAAATAATTATTATCAACAACTGTAAAGTAAAGTTCTAGTTCTATTCTCTTAATTTTGCAATTCTTTAATTCTGCAGCTTGCTAGGAAACCCAGGCTATAATTTCAGTTTTAGTGACATTTGGGGTATATAATCATGTCATAGTCAATTTTCCTATTTATCTTGGAAAATTTGGAACTGTAACTGCTGTCCTTAGCCGTGGTGCCAGATTACTTTATTCCAGTACTGGGGAAGAGAGGAGTGAGGTCAATAAAATCTCCACACCACCCTCAAGCTATTTACCATTATGAGCAATTAATTACCACTCTTGAATGTTTTCATATTAAGTCTCCATTGGACATGAAAATAGCATAACATACGAACTGAAAGTGTTAGCTTATAAAAAGTCTAAATAAATATACATCTACAGGCAACATAGATTATCTCCTCCTATGAATTTATATTTATAATTTTTATTTTAATGGAAATTGAAGTGGCCTGAATTATTGATATTATTTAAATAGTTTCTACTATTGTGAGAGATTATTATCTTTAAGTTACTTAAGTACAATTATATCAAACATATTTTAGCTGACTAGCTTTTACACATGGTCTAATAAAGGCAAAATTAATCGCAACATGTTCCATGCTCAGTAGTGCATATCTTTTGTTCATACAACCATGTATTTTTAAAGTTCTGTTTTATGATTACCATGTCTATTTAACTTAGTTGGTTAGCGCATACTGCTAATGAAGCTGAGGGCATGGGTGACATCCATGTTCAGGCCAATTAGTTTTACTCTGCCCACAGACCCTAATCCTAACCTAAGGCAAGTTGTACTAAAATTGAATGCCCTCCATTACAAGGCAATCACCATAGGGAAATATGTGATTCTCTTATCCCAATTGGAAAAATAATTTGGTTTCTATGTCTGAACAAGTTAAATCACTGTATCTTACATAAACACAGAACATCATTGTTTTTAAAACTACCTTTATATGTATGTTCTTTTTTTCTCAAATTGTTTTAAAACAAATTAGTTCATTGATATTAAATCCTTTTATTTTGATTACCCCTTGCATATACTATACTCTGAATCACAGAGAGATGAATGTTGCACTTAGAGTCATCATCTTACAAAAATAGTCTCAACTTTCATTTTATTCTCCATGAGTCTACAAATAAAAAATATTTGAACATTCTGTTTTAGCATTAAGTTTGATTGATGACCTTTATTCATTGCAGTGGTGTTTTTTGAGTTTGGTTTATGTTTCCCATAAGGGTCTTGAGCTTTTAGAACTGTGCATATATTTCCTACCATTAGTTAGTCCCTAAAAGTGTGGCTGAATATTTTAAAAGAGCTTATAAATCATTACAATTAACAACTTTCGAACTGCCCATCCAAAGCAACTGGCTTGACATGCCATCTGTTATTTTTCCTTTAACGCCCTCTAGTCTGTTTATCTAAGGCAGCCATTTAACATTTAAAATGATGTTCCTTTTTAAGATGTGTGATGGGCTGAGGAAGACAAGCTTTTATTTTAATTATCAACAATTTCTGTGATGCGATATAATTTTTTCAGTACTCAGGGCCCTTTACAAATCAAAAAGAATCCAAGTAAAACAGTAATTAACGTCAAATGACTAGTCACAAAAGGCCCTATTTAATTAAAAAGTTCTAATCTTTGATTAAACCTCATCACAGATTCTCCTGATTGCAAACTGTTGTCTGAAAACGGAATGTAATTGCATACACAGTCTATTGTCTCTCTAAAATGACACCTGCAAATTATATAAAATGACTATGGTTTGCTTAAAATTTGAAAATTATTCTTAAGCTATATTTTTATATTGATTGTTTTTCTCCTTTTGCCACTATAATTGGAAGCCTTCTTTTTCATTGAATAACATACCAGCTAAAAAATAGAAAGTCAAGTAAATTTACCTATGATTTATTAAAAATCTGTTAACAAGGATATTTTGGACCAACTATTTTTTGAAGTTGAAATTAAAGAGAGTAACTTTTTTCTTATAAATTCAATAGAAAAGTTGTGAGAAAAATGCAATTTTGGGTCAAATTACTATGACATATTTTGTGCTTATATTTAGAAATATTTAAAAATCTAAGTGATTTTTTAAAATTCCAACTTTTTTTAATACTTCTCATATTGTAAGATATAGTGTCTTTTATTGCATATTGAAACCACTGATTGTTAATTCAGTTTTATATATGCTTTCCATGACATTTATTTATTTTGTGATCATAGTGTTAGATTTAATTACAGTTCTCCTAAGTTTGGACATAGAAAAGGTATTATTTTAATTAGATCATTAAAAAATAGGTATAGGTGAATTCCCTGGCAGTCCAGAGGTTAGAACTTGGTGCTTTCACTTCTGGGCCTGAATTTGATCCCCAGGTTCGATCCCTGGTCAAGCAACTAAGGACCCGCAAGCCATGTGGTGCGGCCAATAAATAAATAAATAAATAAGTGAAATTGGTAAAGTTGCAGGATACAAAATTAATACACAGAAATCTCTTGTATTCTTATACACTAATGACAAAAGATCAGAAAGAGAAATTAAGGAAACAATCCCATTACCATTGCATCAAAAGAATAAAATACCTAGGAATAAACCTACCTAAGGAGGCAAAAGACCTGTACTCAGAAAACTATAAGATACTGATGAAAGAAACCAAAGATGACACAAACAGATGGAGAGATATACCATGTTCTTGGATTGGAAGAATCAATATTGTGAAAATTACTATACTACCCAAAGCAATCTACAGATTCAATGCAATCCCTATCAAATCACCAATGGCATATTTCACAGAATTAGAACATTATGATTTAATCACAAGATAGTGAATATAGTCACCTGCACTATACAGTAGGACCTTGTTGTTTATCCATCCTATATACAATAGTTTTCATCTGCTAATCCCAAACTCCCAGTTTATCCCCCCCCACCCCCCCACACTTGACAACCACCAATCTGTTCTCTGTATCTGTGAGTCTGTTTCTGTTTTGTAGATATGTTCATTTGTGTCATATTTTAGATTCCACATATAAGTGATATCATATGATATTTGTCTTCCTCTGTCTAACTTACTTCACTTAGTATGATAATCTCTAAGTCCATCCATGTTGCTGCAAATGGTATTATTTCATTCTTTTTTATGGCTGAGTAATATTTCATTATATGTGTGTGTGTATATATATATATATATATATATATATATATATATAGAGAGAGAGAGAGAGAGAGAGAGAGACACCACATCTTTACCTGTTCATCTGTCGATGGACACTTAGGTTGTTTCCATGTCTTGGCTATTGTAAATAGTGCTGCTATGAACATAGGGATGCATGTATCTTTCAAATTATAGTTTTCTCTGGATATATGCCCAGAGGTGGGATTGCTGTATCATATGGCAACTCTATTTTTAGTTTTTTAAGGAACCTCCATATTCTCCTCCATAGTGGCTGCACCAATTTACATTCTCACTAACAGTGCAGGAGGGTTCCTTTTTCTCCACACCCTCTACAGAATTTATTTGTAGATTGTTTAATGATGGCCATTCTGACAGGTGTGAGGTAATACATCATTGTAGTTTTGATTTGCATTTCTCTAATAATTAGTGACAACATCTACACTTTAAATAAAAAAAACTTATTTTGTACAGTTACCACATGAATATAAAAATAGAATATGTAAACACCTTTTATTAAGGTTTATATGATTAAAACCATATAAATTGTAACTGAGACTTTAACAGCAAGCTGTTGTACTTATGATCATTTGTTATCTCATAAATTATTTTTTATTCTAAGATCAAGCTAATGACTAAAGAAATAGAAATGCTGTCTTGAGTCTTCATCTTAAAATAGAATTAAGCTCTTGATTATTATCATAACACATCTTAAACTATAGCATCAAGTCATTTATATGCATGGTACATATGAGTGAAGCAGTTTGCTAAAATTTGTGGAGCTGACACTTCAGTAAAAAATGAAATTAACTTCATAAGGATAATTGAAACAATAAAGCAAGCTGAAAGACATCATAAAATGATTCAAAAATTAATGCTGTCAAGTATTTAACATACGGTGTCAAAATTGATAAGTATCTAAGGAAAATGAAAATATAAATATAAATTCTTATTGAATTTTGATGGCTTTCTTCTTTGAAAACTTAAGACTATTATAATTCTTTTATACATAATAATGTAATAAATTCTCTAATTCTAGAGACAGTTCCTGTGATAAGAAAAATTCTACTAGATCAGTTAAACAGGCAATGAGACTTTATTAAAGACCTTGCAATAAGGAAGAAAGACTAAACTCAAATACCCTATGAAAATTCAGAGGCCTGGAGTCAGGAACAAGTCTGTCTGCAGTTTACTCAAGCTGAGGGGAATGTTAAGGTCTTCTTGGTCAGATGATTTGTTTCACATTTTACTTAAAATGAGCATTTTGTGAAGAGGTGGAGATGACACTAATAATAGTTTGTCAATTTCTTCTATTGCTCACTTTGGACTCCAATGAGTCCTTGTTAATTATTATATCTTAAATACCAGGATTTTAAAAAATATTAGGCTTCTTCCAAATGTGATTCCTATGACACCAGCACTGAACTGGATCATGTGTTATATCATCTGTCATAGACTCATTTAATGTCATTACAGCACCCTAAAGTAGATATTTCTATTATCTCCATTTTATAGTTGAGGAAATGGAAGTACAGAAACATTAAAGTAACTTGCCCAAGATCAAACATCTAGCACTTGCTTGAGCTGAGATACAAACACGGGCAGTGTTATCTGAAAAACTGGTTCACCTCTTGGTGGGTGTTGAGTCAAGAGACACAACCAAGGCAAAGAGTAGAATGCTTGCAACAAGAAAGGAGAACACAGGGAATCTTCCGAAGCAGTGTCTCCCTGAACAGCAAAATTAGGGAAGTTTTAAGCTAAGGGCACATGCATATTAATGAAGGGGACTGAGCAGAGGAGAATTCAGCATAGAATTGGGGCAAATGTTGACAGAGTCCAAGCTTTAGCTTTAGTCCTGGGTTTCACATCCATGGATTCAACCAACCAAGAATGGAAAGTATTACAAAAAATACTAGAAAATTCCAAACTGCAAAACTTGAATTTACTGCATGCCAGGAACTATTTACATGACATTTATATTGTGTTTACAACCACGTGCATAGCATTTACATTGTATTAGGTATTATAATTAATCTAGAAATTATTTAAGGAATACTGAAGGATGTGCATAGGTTATATGCAAATACTACTCCATTTTATATAAGGGACTTGAGAATCCACTGATTCTGGTGTCTGTGGAGGTCCTGGAACCTATCCCCACTGGATACCAAGAGATGAATGTACAAGAAAACAAATGCATTTCTGGATTTAATTTTAAAAGCATCTTTCAAATGATGAAATTAACATCACCTGTGAAAAGAATTGGGACCTTGTTAAACGTAAAAGGTTTTGCACTGCAGAATAAACCATTGACAAAATGAAAAGACAACCTACTAACTTGGAGACAATATTTTGAAATGATATGACTGACAAGAGGTTAATAACCAAAATATATGAACAGCTCATATAACTCAATATCATAGAAAAAAGAACCCAATTAAAACATGGTTAGAAGATCTTAATAGACATTCTCCTAAAGAAGATATGCAGTTGGCCAACAGGCACATGAATGACAACATTGCTAATCATCAGAGAGATGCAAATCAAAACCACAATGAGATATCTTCTCATACCTGTCAAAATGGCTATCATCAAAAAACCTACAAATAACAAATGTTGGGAGAATTTGGAGAAAGGGGAATACTCTTACACTGTTGGTGAGATTGTAAATTGGGGCAGCCACTATGAAAAACAGTATGGATGTTCCTCAAGAATCTGAAAATAGAACTATTATATGATCCAGCATTTCCACTGCTGGGTATATATCTGAAGAAAATGAAAAAAAAAACTAACTCAAAAAGATACATGCACCCCAAAGTTCATACCAGCATTATTTACAATAACTAAGATATGGAAGTAACTTTAGTATCTATCAACAGATGAGTGAATAAAGAAGATGTCATATATACAAAATGGAATATTACTCAGCCATAAAAATAATGAAATTCTACTATTTGCAACAACATGGCTGGACCTAGACAGTATTATGCATAGTGAAATAAGGAAGAAAGAGAAAGACACTTTATGTTATCATTTATATATGGAATCTAAAAACAAAAATGAATGTATACAACAAAACAGTAATGGACTCACAGATATAGAGAACAAATTTGGGGTTACTAGTGGGGAGAGGGAAGTGGGGAGAGGTGAGATAGGAGTTTGGGATTAAAGAGACACAAACTACCATGTACAAAATAAATAAGAAATGAGTATATATTATACAGCACAGGGAAATATAGCCATTATTTTGTAATAACTTTAAATGGAGTATAATCTAAAAAATATTGAATCACTATGTTGTACACCCGAAAGTAATATAATATTGTAAATCAGCTATACTTCAATAAAAAAATAGAATTGGGGCTTTTTGGTTTTTGGCCTTGGAAAACAGAAAGTAGAAAAATCTAAATAGCACTCTGTACGTGTAAATTTTTCCTTTATATTGATTTGACATATTAGGCCATGTCATGTACCTTTTCCTTATAGGATGATTATGATTATGATAATGATGATGATGATGATAAAAACTGAATTTATTATTACAACTCCTGGGCTAGGTAATTTGCATTCAGTAGCTGATTTAACATTGAAATATCATCATGAGCTGTTTTTGTTCCCAATAGTGTTGATTTGATTTATTTCATTAGATCAATACCACTTACTTTTATTTTATATTACAATAATAGTAATAATAAAAAAACATTTATTTGTCACTTATTACTTGTCAAGACTTGTATCAGACTTTTACATCTAATAGCTCATTAACTACTTAACACACAGGCACAGACAGAATAAGAAAATGGCCTGTAGTAACACAAGTAAATGGTGGAAACAGGATTCAAACTGAGGAAACCTTGCTTTGTAACCTTCACCCTCAAATGCAAAGCTCAGCTGCCTCATCTAATATTCCCAGTTTTATGTTATTAATACACAGTGAGTAAAATAAAATAGATTCAAAATGTCATGAATCCTTTCATTATATATCTGATAGCTCTGTGACCCTGGGAAAGTTATTTGATGTCTCTGATCCTCAGTTTCCTCTTTGAAAAATGAGAATGATAATTTCTGACATACCTATTTTAGAAGAGAATTGCATAATTAAAATAAGCATAAAAGTGTTTTATGAACTGAAAGATAGAATACAAGTTCTAGTTAATATCATATTTGTCATTATCTTCTCCTCCAAATGTAAATATATAAATAAAAATAAAAATGAGTCTGGTAGACCCAGAAAGTTACAATTTAACCCCCAATTTTCAATTGAGGAAGAAATGTTTCATTTTAGCCTTAAAAAGTGAATAAGTGCACTTCAACATATATTTAAGTTAAAAAACTTATTTTTGAACCCTTTAAACTTTTCCTACATTTAGTTCATGTTTTTAAGCTCAATAGATTTATTTATTAAATGTAATATATTTATTGTTGTATAAGCAGAACATTTGACTTAAGCTGTGGTTTGCTGCTTTATCAAGGTACTCAGTCTTACATAGACAGAAGTTTTTACTAATACAAGAAAAGCTTCCTAAAAATCGAGCATACAATTAATCTTTAGAAGTGCATGCCTTTATAAATAAAAATATAAATTATATTAATTATCAAATTATTTTTAATTTGTCAGTTGGTCAACTGAGAAAAATATTTGATAATATCCACTAATGGGAAGATACACAGAAATAGACAGTGCATATACTGTGGTGAGATTCTAATTTGGTCCTGCTTTATGTCTATAGATGTTGACAGTTTCAAATGTAAAGAATAACTGTAAAAATACTGCAAAGGACTTTCATGTATCCTTCATCCAGCAAGCCCAGGTTTCCCAGTAAAGTCCTCTGTAGTAAAAGATCCAATCTGGAATCATTATAGAACCCAGTTATGTGTCACTGTCTTTGAACTGGGAACAGTCTTTCAATTTCTCCTTCACTTTCCCAAATTTGGCATGTTTGAATATTACAAGTCAGTCACTTCTTAGATTTATTTGTATGACTTTCTTATTGCCACTGTAGCAAATTGCCACAAGCTTAAAGGCTTAAAGAAACACAAATTTATAATAGTATTTTACAGTGCTAGAGGTCAGAACCAAATAGGTCTCACTAGGCTAAAATCAAGGTGCCAACCTGACTGTGTTTCCTCCTAGAAGCTCTAGGAAAGAGTGCTTTTCCTTTTCTTTTTTTTTTTTACTTTTTTTTTTTTTTTTGAGTTAGAAGCCACTCTCATTTCTTGGCTTGTGGTCCCATTCCCTCATCTTTGAAGTCAGCAACATTGGGCTAAGTCTTCCCACATACTGCTGCCTCTATGATTCTCTCTCTGTTGGCTCCTTTTTTCACTTCTAAGGACCCTTATAATTACATTGGTACCATTGAAATAATCCAGGATAATCCCTCCATCTCAAGGTCATCTGATTAGCAACCTTTATTCCATTTGTAAACTTAATTCTCCTTTGCCATGTACCCAAACATACTGATATTCTGGGGGTATGGACATCTTTGTGGAGGCCATTATTCTGATTACCACAGCCTCCTATTTTGGTTTTTTCCAATGTTTCCTCAAGTATTTTCCGCAAGGATAGCAGAGATGCTGTTTCATTTTATTGCATACCAATGCATAGCACACAATATCTACTTGTCCCTTTATTAGTGATGTTGACATTAATCATTTGATGATAATAGATCAACCAGGTTTTGCCATTGTAATGTTACGTATTAATAATAACTATTTTTAAGTTTGAGTTTGCCTTATGGATTTTTGCCAATGGAAGCAAGGAAGGAAACAAGGAAACAGAGTGGAAGACAGAGTGAGGAAAGTGGTAATGCTGTTTAAAGAGGGAAGGCAGACAAAAGAGGAACAGGAACAGTTAGCCCTGCTTTTGTGAGAGCCATTTGTAAATGTCTATTGATTTTTATAAATTTTTACTTGGAAATAATTTCAAACTTACAGAAATGTTGCAACAATAAGAGTAGTACAAAGAGCACCTATAAATCCTTTACTAGATTTACCTTTTGTAAATGTTTTGCCCCATTTGCTTTCTCTTTCTGTCTCTCTCATCTTCTTCTCTATATGGCACATGTATATAATCATATGCATCTATATAAGCATATCTGTATATACATATGACTCTGTGTATACACACATACTTTTTCTCTCTGAATCATTTGAAAGTAAGTTTTATATACCATAGCCATTTACTTCTAAATATTTTAATGTATATTTTCTCAAAATAAGAATATTGCCTTACATAACCCCAAGTACAGTTATTGGCATGAAAACATGTAACATTGATACTTCTTTTATCTGATCGACTATGTGCATTCCAATTTTGTCACTTTATCCAGTAATGCCCTTTATAGCATTTTTAAAAAGAACAGGATTCTGTCTAGAATCAGGTATTACAATTAATTGTCATGTTTCTTTAGTCTGCTTTAATCTGAATTATTTCCAAAGCCTTTCTTTGTCTTTTATGACATTGACATTTGTGAAGACTATAGTTCCCTTAACCTTCTAGTACATTATATCTATTCATTATTAAAATATGTATTTCTTTGGACATAGCTAATTAACTTCTCATAAATTAATTTTATGTGAAAATATTTCCACATGTATAGAAAAATATATTAATAATTGTGTAAATTTCAATATTTTAAAATAAAACATAAAAAGAAATCTATATATCTATTAAGAGAGAATTAGTTATACACATGATTATGTGTCTACACAATGAAACCCTACATATTTATTCAAAAGCTTAAGGTTTTAGTATGGAAAGATGTGCTTGATTTATCATTACTGGGAGAAAAATAAATTATATAAAAGAGTGATTAGTACTGTAATTACATACACACCCTACCTATGTGGTATATCTTACCTATGTGGTAGGGTGTTGCTGCTTTTATAAATACTATGACTGAACCACATTTTGAAAAATTTTATATTACTATTATTTTGTACTAAATACTGTTTCATATCAAACACACAAATGTAGAATATTTTTCAAATTATATTTTAATTCTAATCTAAATAATTAAAACCTTTCTTACTAAAAAAATTTTAGAAATTTTACTATTCAGCAGTTTTCTGACATTAGATATCTATAAGAATTTTAGTGACATCTAAAAATACTATCATAACTTCAAATATTTTATGCATCATGGGATTTCTAATAACAATTCTCTTTACAAATTCAGAAAAACTGTATCCACTAGTGTTTTGGAATATGTAAGGTTATTATTAATTAATTTAACTGAAAAATTTTGGCAACATGCCCAGTATATAGTCCAAATTACATGCTGAAGATAAATGTCTATGTGTTAAATATCCAAATAAAGTGTAGAAGTTATCTTTTGAATCAACTTGTAGACATTCTGCAGAGAAAGCCCCATGTAGAAATGCCCTCACATAATCAAGAAGCATGTCAATTTCCCCCCACACACACACCAAAATCATGCAATAAGCAACAGAATATTGCTGCTAATTGGTATATGTTTTTCTTCTAAAAGTGAAAATTCTAACCATTTACTTGACAGATGTTTGGGTAAAATGCCTGTAACATTTTGAGAGCTTATCTGTGCTCTTTACAGTTGTGTTTATACTTCTAAACATTCAGGAGCAAATAAATGAAAAAGTAAACAAAAGTAAAAATATGACCTAGTTAGCTATTTACCGATAAACATATAAATCAAAAGCCAGTTAATTTCAAATATGTAAAACATTTAGTATATTAATCAAATAAAATATCGACCTAGAAAGCACATTTCTAAACATTTGGAACATTTGAGAACAAATGGCATGTAGGATGGTCAAGAGATTAGTAATCGTAAATAAACAAAATTCTGTATTTTTAAAACAAATATAATTTTTTTTAACATCTTTATTGGAGTATAATTGCCTTACAATGGTGTGTTAGTTTCTGCTTTATAACAAAGTGAATCAGCTATACATATACATATATCCCCATATCTCCTCCCTCTTCTGTCTCCCTCCCACCCTCCCTATCCCACCCTTCTAGGTGGTCACAAAGCACTGAGCTGATCTGCCTGTGCTATGCGGCTGCTTCCCACTAGCTATCTATTTTACATTTGGTAGTGTATATATGTCCATGCCACTCTCTCACTTTGTCTCAGCTTACCCTTGCCCCTCCGCATATCCTTAAGTCCATTCTCTAGTAGGTCTGTGTCTTTATTCCCGTCTTGCCCTTAGGTTCTTCATGAGCATTTTTTTTTTTTTTTTAGATTCCATATATATGTGTTAGCATACGGTATTTTAAAACAAATATAATTCTTAAATGCTCACTATACCCGTTTTTGTTATAATTTAGCTACAAAATGGACTAATACTGTAATAGTTGTGACAACAGTTTTTTAGAGTTAGTAAAATCCTTCCCAAATATCATCTGTTCCTCAAAAATTTGGGAAGGAGGAACATCAGATGTTTTACTAGTATTTCTGAGACGATAAAATTTAGTCTCTGGGAAGTTAACTGATTTGCCTACTGGACCAGATGAAAGCAAAATCTCCCAGTAACACTTTCAAGATGATTAATGATGCAGCCTATGCTGAACAGCCCACCCCTACACCACACCAAGGCTCTCAGAAACTTTTAGGTACATTTAAGACTGCCAATGATCCTATGTATTTTATTATTCACTTTGGTTATATTTATGAATGAATGTTTTGTTGAATAAATTTATTTATTAATGCTTTTGTTGAAAATGCTCACTAAGAGTACATCAAGCAACTAGCTTTGTTTAGTTCTTTTGTCATAGATATCTTAAACCCATCAAGATGAATGATAGGTGTATTTAATAGGGCAGAAATGAAGACAATTTTGAGTTTCAATAATTTAATCCACACATTTATAAGAAAAATAGTATTTTATTAATGTGGCACTCGTCTAATTGATTCATTAAAGAAATCTATCAAATATTGGACCTTACACATACAACAATATTGAGACATAACAATTAGGATGCCTTATCTGAAGACTAAAGTCACAAAAATAAAAGTGGAAGGTACTAATAAATCTTTCCCCTTTGAAATGTTACAGCATAACAAGTCAATGGCTTCTTATTTCATCTACCTATAAATTAATTCTTCTCTTTAATGTTGACTGGTTTCCCAACAACACACTAAAATAAAATGCAATATTAGTCATGAACCTACCCCAAAGATCATGCTTTTCTACTTGAAGGATAAATTATGAAGAATGTAACAATAGAAAACAAAAGAAAGTAATTACAAGCAATCAATTGCTTCTTGTGGAACTCCAGTGTTTTGGAAAACTGAGTGATCTCTGTAAGTAAAAGACTTGCCAGGTTGGAAGAAGAACAAAAGCAAACATGGAAATTAATATTCTGTATATGAGAGGGAATGAAGTGATTGAAATTAAGACACTGGTGAGGGGAAATAGTACTACCAGGTTATTAATGCATTTTCTTTAACATAAATTATTATGTCTTCATAATAGAAAATTTATAAAATTGATGATAGTAAGAAGTCACCCACCACCCAACCACCCAGACAAAAATGCCTATCTCCCCACTTAATTTTATGTACAAATGTGTATATACAAGTTTTAAGAAAGTTGTAATATTATATATACTGCCTTATTAAATACTGTTTAATGTAAGTTTTTGTGTTGTTCTATTTTATTACTTTTTCTTATACTAACTTTTGAGTAGAATGCTAACATACAGCTGTTCTGTAAATTATTTATCTAACCCCATTGTATAAATCCCTTTGGCAAAATGCTCTTCCCAAAGATGTTCACATCCTAATCCCTGGAATCTGAAAATATGTTACAGTATGTGAAAAAGGGGACTTCACAGGTGTAAATAAGGTTACAGACTTTAATTTGGGGAGGTTCTCTGAATTGTTTGAGTGGACTCAATCTAACATGAGTCCTTAAAAGCAGAGGATTTTCTCCAGCTGGAGGCAAAAGAGATGCTGCAAAAGAGGAAGTCAGAGAGATTCAAAGCTTGAGAAGAAGCTGGCTTTGCTACTTTAAAGATGGAGAGGGCAATTTGACAAGGAATGCAGACAGTCTTAGGGAACTGAGAAAAACTCTTGGCTGACACTAGCAAGGAAATGGAGACCTCATTCTCACAGTCACACAGAAGTGAATTTGACCAACAACCCTAAATCATGGACAAAGGACTTTACTTGTCTGCCTTTTTCACTATTACGATTCCAGAACCTAAAATGTACATCTCGTTTGCTAAATCAATGAATGAATTATATTTCTGCATTTGTAAATTGTTCTTTAATATCACTTCTACAATTTTTTTTGGTCTCTTGTGAGATTTTTTTTTTTTTTTTTTTGATTTGAAGGAGCCAGAAGTTCTGTATTAAATATGTAGTATTGTTAGAATGAGAAATTTAGAAGAAGAATTTATTTTGTAGGAGGAAAAAAAAATGCAACAAAGTGAGTTACTAGAAATAAAAAGAATTCATTTAGTAAAATTAGGAAAGCACTGTATTGTTTAGCTAAACTTACAGAAAGAGAAACAAAATAAGGAGAAGAAACATGCAGACTGTGGAAATTGCCCATTTACTCTGGTACAGGAGGGAAGTAGCAAGAATGCAGGACAGCGAGTATGAGTATATGGAGTCAAGGTTTTATTCAAGACTGAAGAGTCACTCCTGGTTAGAGAGAGGAGTGTAGAATGAGTCTGTGTAATAAAAGGAAGTCATGAGGAGAGAAATGTATATCATTTGTAAAAACTTAAATTGCGTCCAAATGCTGAATAGCTTCTGGGATGCTGTAGAGCTGTGTTTTCTACTACCGTTTAGCTACAATATTTGCCTACAAGTCAAGGAATTCTGTTTTCCATGCTGTCTTGCTCCTCTTCCCATCAACTTGCTCTCCGAAAATGTCACTTATCCTAGAAATAGCAAAAGCCCACCCTTACGTTGACCAGTGGGTTTGGAACTTGAACAAATGTAGCAGCTGCTACTCATTTGCTCTCTTAGCCCACAGGGTGGAGCCCACCCAGAGCAGCATGGGAGAACATCACTTGGAGATAACACATAACAATATTTTTTCATCATCCTTGAAATTCAAAAATTAAAGGACTATTTCTGTGTTGGCTTCTACATTTTGCTTGGTAGTCAATAAGCTATTTTAATTAACAAAACTGGGTCTTTGTTTACCCCCAAACTTTTTCCCTCATATTTTTATGGTTATAGATCTTCCTTGTTTTCCCATTCTATTCTGTTCTCTCTTTTACAAGTTCTGTTATTTATTATTGTGTTCTGTTAATGGATACCCTGCACCTGTCATTGTATTTAGTTTTCTCTGATTTCATTTCTCTCCATGGGTCCCTTTCCTCTGAGTTACAGAAAAATATCTGATTTTTTTCATGTATTTCTCTACATTTTTTTCTGAAATATTATTTCTGCTGTTGACTGCACCTACTGTAGTTTTATATTTTGTGGTTGTGACTTGTCAAATTTTATACTATTTCCCTTTCATGGCTACCTCTTCAAGTTTCTTGGATTCACTATCCCCCAAAATATTTTTGAGAATATGAACTAAAATTTTGGAAAGACTTTCTGCATTAATTCCACTTCACAAGAGAATATATGCTTCCTGAATGTGGTCCTGAAACTGCCCTCCTCAGTACCTATCTTTCAGGATGATACACTTACCCTGTTCACCTTCAAAGACAGAGATGATTGAGGGTAAAGACAGTTTCCCCAAGAGAATGATCAGATCCCCAGATTTTGATCAGATCCAGACAAAAG
Organism: Balaenoptera physalus; assembly: GCF_965194825.1. Classification (NCBI taxonomy): domain Eukaryota; kingdom Metazoa; phylum Chordata; class Mammalia; order Artiodactyla; family Balaenopteridae; genus Balaenoptera; species Balaenoptera physalus. The sequence continues at coordinate 51,229,717 of NC_138899.1, read as the reverse complement.
TAAAGGCTCAGTCATCTGCTGCACGTCCCAGAACTACTGATAAAACAAAATATGCCACCACCCTCTCCTCACAGCCTACTCTTTTGGCTTCTCCTCTCCAGTGTATAAGATATTTATATTTTTCCTAAATCTCTTATTCCCAGGGAAGTGGCTCTGGAGAGCTAAAATTTGAGAAGTTTCTTTCCATCTAGTTCCATCTCAACTTTATCCATAAAACACTCCTCATTATTCAAATATGTCATCATTGCCCTTTCCACATGATGCACAATTTTCTTTATCTTTTCTTTATTTTTCTAATGAATTTTCAATGACATTTTAGCAAGGTTTGAAGTAAGGGAGGGATAAGTGACATCTGCACGTCACCAATTCACTTTGAAACTAATATTTCCAATTAAACAAGATTTTAGACTTGGATTAATCAGAAATATTTCTTTCTTGTAATGTATGTGTGCATTTCAAACAACGCACTTTGATTACCTTTTCTTGAGTGTTTTCATTCTTAACCAAAACTACTTGGAGTGACACACTATGCTGTCTGCAGTGCTCAAGAGTCTTCTAATCTGGAGTCCATGGAGCACAAGGAATTCCATGCGTTGCTTATTCGTAAATGCTCCCTTAAAAATTGTGTTCTATTTTCAGTGCATGTTTTTATATACAAATGTACTGGAAATCAGTTCTAAAGCATTCAGCAAATTCTTGGAAGGGCCCATGACTCAACAGTCTAGTGACCACTTTTGGAATATTGTTAATTTATACTTGTTGAAATGGCTGTCATAAAATAAACTTTTAAATCCTCACTATGTACATGCCCTTCTCTGACTGCTTTTGCCTGTTCACAGAAACAGTGCCTTTTACCTCTAACTAGACAGAATTATATGTCCATCTTTCACCAGTCAGAGTGACAAAGATCTCTATATCTCAATGGCCTTTTGGTTGCTAAACCTGAGTAGTAAAATGAAGAGCCTGCTCCCTAGGCAACCTGTTACTTCCCTGCTGCTTGTGAGAGTCACTTGTATCACAATAGTTATAATCAATTAAGCTTTCCACTGCAAATGAGGCTTCTGATCAAAGTACAGGAAGCTTTTGCTTTTAAAAAATGGATTTTTCAATTATTAAAATATATCTCATATAGTGCAGTGCATCACATAAATTCATCTCACCTCTCTTAAAATTTTAATTTTAGCAGAGCAAAGCTGCTTTTGGATCTTTTTCCAAAACAGAATTATTTCAGTATTTGTACACAGTGAGTTTGCTAATCACATATATAAAATTCCTACAAGTGTTTGTGAAAATATTTGTACAAACCAAATTTATAGTTCACCATCAAACTTATTGGAAAGGGGTTCTATAGCATTCAGCAGATTCTCAAAAGTATCCTTGTCACAAAAGAGTTTAAGTAACACTGTACCTTATTGATACACCTTCAGAATATTGTTAATTTATATTTGTATAAATGGCTGAACAGTGCAATAATTTAAAATTCTTTATTTTTTTATGCTTTTCTCTGGTTCCTATGCCTCAATCAAATCATTTAGAAAGAAAAATATATATATAATCTCAACTCATCTAATTATTATAGCCAATACATTCAAGAATTTAATCTGTACATTTTCTAAGATGAGTTGGCCAATATTTAAATGAGTACTCAAGCATTTAAATTCCTTTTATTTAATACTATATTTATGGTTGTCACATAACAAACTTACACTGTGATAACCAATATTAGTGAGAAATAAAGATATATTACTCATTTACTGCCAAAGTTGGATTTAAGTTGTTCAATGTTTAATTAAAATATTGCACATCATTATATTTCTATTTTAGTATTGGCAGTTTGTAAGTGACCATGGCCTTTTTTTCTCTCATCTTTTCTAGAAACAGTTAACACTGACTCAGAAAGATGTGGACACTCTCTGGGAATCTGATGTTAGAAATTAGGTTTCAGCAGCTCCAAAAATCAACCCAGCCATGGTAATTTTAAAGATGATTCATCCCAGTGATTCCTCTTACTTAACGTTTAACATGATTTCAGAAACACCACCTGAGTAACAGCAGAAATAATTTTATTGGATGTGTACTTGTTTATGTATATTTAGGAGGGAAAAACTAAACAAAGGTGCTCTACCTAAAACAAAAGTCTGCTATTTCCAGGGTGACAGACAATAGCTGTTTAACAGAGCTTGATTTTCAATTGAACTGCTCCGAATATTTAAAAGATAAGAGGAAATAATATGCCTAGCTCACTGAAAAGAGGCATTTACATAAGTAGATCATAATTATCCAAGTAAGACCTTGTTGCTGAGACGTGGGAGGGTTAATGATTATGATGATAATTAAAATACAGAGGATTTGTAGAGCACTTATTTGCTTTCTGAAGAGCTCAGTGTACTTCTCATATATTCTATTCTTCTCATTGATCTCTGTGCGATAGCTATACAACAGGATGTTTAAATACCTCAGAATAATGGAAGGAAATGTCTGACCTGTTATAACCATAAATGATTATGATCTTTTGGGTTTTGCCTCACCTGAAAGGCAGGACCTCCAATGACATAGCTTTTTGAAACATCACTTCAGGTCATCACAGCAAAACTGACTCTGAGGAAAGAGTGCCACCTACTGAATCAAATTGCCCGGGTTCCCTCCAAGGGCTGGTCTCTCAGTTTTAGAATTGTCCTAACATGCTTAACTATAAGAAGTAATGGGATTGCTGCACCATGCATGAAATACTTATTATTTTTGTTTCCAGCTTCAGTCAATTTATTTTAACAATCCACCCATCACATCTATAAATTAACCATTTCATTCAAAAACTTTCCATTTGTTTTGAAAACTAGTACACAAAGATTGAACAAATCTAACTTTGTTCTTTAATGAAGGGAATTTCCAAAATAAATACCTGTCTTTTTTATTGTCGAAGTGGCCACAAGGGGGAGCTAGCATGCAACTTCTTATGGGGCAGGAGAGTTGAGGTTTAATAATTAATTGAACCCTTTTATTCCTGGCTAAAGCAGGAGAAGATATAAATATGCCATTTGAAATTTATGAAACTCAAGATAATTTTTCTCAGAATTACATTTTTCACAATGCAATCCAACTCCCCCTTTTAATATATGCTAATACATTAGATACAATGTAACATTTTTTAGTCTGTTTCTGCATGGCCTAACTCTCAGGTACTCTACACACAATTACACGCACACAGTTTGTTTAAACCACACCAAATAATTTTCAACTGTAAAACTTAAATATAAAAATTTTAAATTACCTCAAATTTGTCTCAATATTTTATTTTATTTTTTTAATTTTTAATTTTTTTTTTACTCTAGTACTTGGTATTTTTATTAGTTTATTTGTTTTTTGCTAAAAGACAACAAAAACAAAACAAATAGTGTATGCAATCAATTAAATTGTTGAAATCTTTAAGTGATTGCCTCACTGATTTTCCATCTTTGGAGACACATACACAAACACACACACAAAAATGAGATGAGAATTACTGATAAGAAAAGTCTGGAACATATTATCCGGTGGGGGGGGGGAAATATGTTGCAAGCAGAACTATTTCTAGCATAACTTTCAATATTTTAAAATAAACATCCTGATATGTGTCCCAGTTCAAAAGTTGATCATTGGTGACTAATTTATGAGTGTTTCCTTCCGATTTACATATATTTATAATACATAGCATCAGTTGGAAATTTAGTTTATTTACTGTGTGAATTTCAAATTAATAGAACTTCCATGTTTTTGTAGGGCTAATCCTGTATTTAATTTTGACTGTTCATTGGGAGCTCACTTCCTATGTGTGGGAGGAGGGAACATGTATATGAACATGTTATATTGTAACATAACATACATATCATATAGAAGGGACTTGAAATGTATCATTTCCTGATAAATATTTTTTAATAACAAGATTTAATAATTTTAATAAAAATGAGAAAAAATTAAAATTTAATTTAATATACTGTTTATTTATGGATATAGCTTACACTTTTTCTTAGTTGTTATACAGGAGAGATTTAGTTCTCAAAAATATTTTTAATTATAAACAATTTCCCCTGAAACTTAAAACTTATAGTTAATTTACATTACTTTATTAAAATTCATATTTATCATAAAGGGGAAAGATATGTTTTAGGGATTGTCCTGATAGAAGTGTGAATTTGTCATTTGTTAAAAGGGAAATCTTTGATTAAAAGTCAGCAGGTGGCTAATAGCTGTGTGTTAGAAGTGAGCCTCAAATATCTCTGAAAGACAATGGGAACTAGAACTAGATGTGAATGAAACACTATCCTTCACCTGTGGATTTAAATGTGATATGGCAACCTTTGATACATATTACATCTAAAACATTTAGCTGTTAAAGTTATTTTTGAAAAATTCTCTGTTAAATAAAAATATATGAAATCAAGTAGTGAAATAATGGTAAAGATGATGGAAAAGGAAATAGTGGAGAGAGAATTTTTCAGTCATATAAACAGTGTCTGTGTTGAAAATATCAGCAACAGAAATTTCTCTTAGGAGCTGTATCTTATTGAATTCAAGAATACAACAAACAGGACAAGTTTTGGAAGAATGTTATAACTGCTACCATTTTGGCTACATACATAAACTCTCGGGGCTACATGCATAAACTCTTGGAACTACAACTACAGCTAGTCAATATGAATTTTAAAGAGTCTCTCAGAGGCCAAATTAAATACCTTATATAACAAAAAAGTCATAAAATAGCATTTTAAGATTATTAATGATATTCAATTATTGATTTAATGTAACAGCATTAATCAGCCTTTATCAGTCTATAAAAATAGACCTTAATACTTCTCTGTTTGAAGCTGTTCCAACATAATCAATTTATTTTAAAACTCACCTAGAGTAGCATAATATCTTATTAATGAAATAATGTTATGCTTGTATGAGTATTTCTCAGTACATTTTCTCAATGAGTGTGCATACATTTATATTTTGATGGAATCACACAAGATTTTTGGATGTTCAATATATGTATAATAATAAAGGAATAATATAATTTTGGTTTAAGGTTGAGACTATCATTTATAATTAAAACTCATGATTATCAACCAGTCTTTTCTTAGAAATATGAGATTCTAGGTATCGTGAACTACACTCAACTCTGTGGTCCTCTGGATTCCTCAGCTAGAACTCTTATGTCCATAGCCTACTATGGTATAAAAACCAGTAGGATCTTTGAACTGTTTAACAATATTTATATCAACTCTTTTTTTAAAAAATTGAGCTCAATATTTTAAGAATAGTTAAAAAGAAATTACTCAAAAATAGTATCTTAAACAGAAAAATTGTTTGGGGAAAAATAGAATTTAAGAAAGGGTTACAAATTAGGAGTGATTACAGTTTTAAAAATTGTGTCTGGCTAAAGGGAAGTCAAACAATTGGAAGCTGATTTCATTTCCTTTAAAAGTGAAATAGGGATGAGACATAAAGATTAAAATTAATTATTGTGGGTACATGTCGATCTTTAACAACAGAACTCAATACTTCAAATTAATATATGAGTAAGGTATCTAATATGTAGTAGTAGTTCTGTTTTGCTCCCCTTGGCTGAAACCCTGGGGTATTCACCATAATCATGGTAGTTCTCTCTATATACACTAGGGGGAGGTGTTACAATTACTCTGGAGGGGTGGTGGGCAAATTGATGTCTATGAGTATGTGTTTCATATCTCTCACTGGTCTCTTCTTAGACACTGTGGCTTTCCCCTCGTTTGCATAACAGCACTTCTAATTAAGAATAATCAATAAGCCATATTACCTTTTCCTTGGAAGTTTTCATCCTTTTGTTTTTGCTCTATTGTAAACCTCAAGTAAGGATATTTTATGACTTTCCTTGAATTAGTATGTATTGCAAAAATAAAAATCATAGATTTTTCATATTTAAAAAATAATGAGAGGCTTCCCTGGTGGCGCAGTGGTTAAGAATCTCCCTGCCAATGCAGGGGACACGGGTTCCAGCCTTCGTCCAGGAAGATACCACATGCCGCGGAGCAACTAAGTCTGTGCGCCACAACTACTGAGCCCGTGTGCCACAGTTACTGAAGCCCGAGGGCCTAGAGCCCGTGCTCTGCAAGAGAAGCTACCCCAATGAGAAGCCCCCGCTCCCGCAACTAGAGAAAGCCCACGCGCAGCAACGAAGACGCAACACAGCCAAAAATAAATGTAAAAATTTTAAAAGTAATGATTAAAAATGAGTGTGCATTCTCTACTCTTGATTTAAGTTAACGGCTGCTTTTAAAGCCTCTACACTTCAGATTTCAAGGTACATGCATTAGGACAGAGATACTAACCCCTGCCTGAGAAATGTAATGGTGAGGTTTCATGCGACAGTGCGGTTAGGCACCCACTCAGCAAAACAACCCAGATGTCAACAAAGCTCTAGCTCCCCTGTTTAGCAAAAGTATGTGCATGACAAACTATTTAAAAAATATAAAGACATTTTAGGATTTGAAGGTCTGGCTGTAAAGAGCACCTCTTTGAATTTGTAAACTGTTAAAGATAGTCTCTTAAGGGAGTGGTGAATTTTGGATCCAGATCACACTGCAAATTCAGACTGTAGGTTATCTCATTGAATCCTCTGGGAAATAAATAGCTCCTTTACCTGAATCTTTAAGCAATTATCCCAACAACAATCATCAGAACTTTCTTGTAATTGGTCTGGATTCGATTTTCCTTGAATTTTGAATGATTTATGTTACAGACTTATACGTTAGTCATTCACAAGTTATAAATGGCAACTTTACTTCAGTATTTATGAGTAGCGATCAATACTCTAGCAATCAAAACACTGCCCTTTTCTATTTCAATACTTCAATTTTCTTTTGCGTTCTTTCCCAGAATGGCTGGATCACGAACAAAGCAGTCATCTCTTGTGGATGTTTGTGATAATAGTTTGGGGAGAAAGAATCTCTGAGATTAAGAACTGCAGAAGAAGTAGATGAATCAGGAGTCTCTCTCTCTCTCTCTCTCTCTCTCTCTCTCTCTCTCTCTCTGTGTGTGTGTGTGTGTGTGTGGTGGTAGTGGTGGTGGTATTACTTAGAAAGCACGAATCTTTTTTTTCTTTCTTTATTAAGGTGCGTTATCGGTATCTACCAAGTTAGAAAGCATGAATCTTAACAGATCTCCCACTGATCGGTCTTCATGGTTATAGTTCAGTTTCTACGCAAAGAAGCTTTGGCAGATATGGTCATCAACACTTATTTGATCTTAAGGATATAACATTCAAATTTCCATATGGACCTTTGATAATAAGATCGAGGTAAACAAAACCCCTCGAAAACTATTATGAGTGCGTGTATGGATGTCCGCTTTACTTTGAATCTGGGCTGAGAATGCTGGCTACTGAAAACGGTAAAGCTCTGGTATTATTTAGCCAGATTTGAGTTTTAACAAGCTACAAAGCTTTAATTGACGGTAAGCCTTTCTCCTTAAAGGAGAGGCGCTTTTCCTCTGGGGAGACACGGCCTCTCTTTCACTGGGCTTTTGCTTTCTTCTGAAACACTATATAATCAAGTGACTTTCCTTGCCGCGGTGCCTGGGGACAGCTGATTTTTCTCCGAGGATAAAGAAAGTTACATATTGATTGCTGTTGCTCGCGGTGTGTTGGCACCAGCGCGGGGCAGAAGCGGGCGCGCTAGCACCCTCGCATTTACACACACTCACTGAAATACACAACACACACACCCCGCCTCAGAAACACACATACACCCCACATACATACACACACATCCCTCTGCACCTCATTTAGATGGGTCCATGCGCAGGCAGAAGATCTGCGCCTCCCTTGGTGTGAGTGAGTGTATGGTGCGCGCGCGCGCGCGTGTGTGTGTGTGTACAGAAACCCATCAGGAAGACCGCAGCTACCCTATTCTGCAAGCTCGCTGCGATTCCGGTTTCCGTGTACATCGGATAAAACAATAAATAAATCGCTGCCAGACTTTTTTTTTTTTTTTTTTTTTTTAATTCTCTCTTTTCCAGAGGAAGACGGTGGAGGCGTTTCTCCCGGTACTTAAAGACTCGGGAGACCCTGCGGCGAGGCCCTGGGCGCAGCCGCCGCAGCACGCAAGGGGCTCGGCTAGCCCGGCTGCTCTCCCACCAAACTGATCTAATCAATGGCTCTGAAGCTCTGGGGCTCCGGGCTCCGCCCCCGCCAGTCTCTCCTCCGCCTTCCATTGGGCGCGGGCCGAGGAGGCAGAGCCTTGCTCCTCGCGCGGATTGGCTGGCAGGAAATCAGTATCAATGTTTAAGCGGCGGCGTGAGGTGAATAGAGTCAGTCAGCAAGAGGCGCTGGGGAGAAAGCAGGGACTGCGAGCCCCGCAGATGCGGCAGCGCGGAGGGCGGCTGGGGAGACGTTACTCCAACTGTTGAATTTTCACCTTTCATTTCCACCGATGCTTTGCTTGCGGAGATGGATATATTTGCTTTGAAATCCGTACGTCTTTCGCAGGCTGTGAGCTGATCGTGACAGGCACCAGATTGAAAGAGACCACCCGTGACAAAAAAGGAGGAAACCCCCCCAAAAAACAAAACAAAAAAAACCAAAAACCTCCACAACGGACTGCACAATTAACTACGCACACCGGTGCTGGACTTTGTTAATAGAGAACATTGAGAGGAAAATCGTGAAATATGATGCGGGGCTAAGCTGTGAACAGTCACTGTAATCCAGATTTTTTTTTTTCTTTTTTCCCCCAAGACTCTGAAAGATTTGGGGGTTCCTTACGCCTAACAAAAAAGGGAAGGTTTTTTTGTCGTTGTTTTGTTTTGGTTTTGGTTTTGGTTTTGGTTTTTAAATAAATACACCTTGCAAGACAGACGCCTTGCTATCCAGAGCCTCGGACTCCGGCAGAAAGAGGTAGAGTAAAAGTGCTGCTGGATTCAGCTTCACCTCCCTCCTTTCCTCCCTCCCTTTCTCTCGCTTTTTCTTTTTCTCCAAAACATGAATCTGGTTTTTCTTTCTGTAGAGTGAGTCAGAGAAAGCGTTAGGAAGAAGCCACAACTAATGTCTGTGAAGGGAGGAACATGAGGCGAGAGTGAATACGATTCGTTCCGCTACTTCTGACTCATCCGGCAGATCGGAACACCTGCATTTCTGGATGTGTCATTCCCGTTTGTCGAGGCGCCTCAACAACCCGAAATAGTGTGTAGACAGACCCGTGCCTAGCATCCCCTGGGCGGTAGCTACCCGGGGAGGGCTCCCCTGGCTGGACCGCCGCGGCCGCAGCTGGTCGCCCGCTGCCCTCGCGAGTCGCCCAGAGAGACTGCGAGAGCGAGACTGCAGAATGCATCACTCCAAACCTTGATGCGTTCCTTTCATCCAGCTCACTCCTCCTACTATAGAAAAAATTTAAGAAAGAAAAAAAAGCCCGCACTTTATTCGCTTCATATATTCACCACTTTTATTCCTCGCCAAGGTTTTCCTTTCTAGATGAAGAGGACTGGGAGGCAGGGCCATTGGAAGGAGATGCTGAATAGAAAGAAAAGAGAGGCACTTGACAGCCCAGCCCTGTGAATGCAGAGACTGTTTCCCTTCTAGCGAGAGACAGGGAGAGTGTGTGTGCGAGGACTGGGAGGGTGGCTCCCCCTTCTTTTTTATTCCGCCTCTCCCTTCCCCTTCAGATCTGCACATCCAACCATGAGTTGCCTGTTGATTTCCTTTCGCCTGGGAAGAAAAGCAAACTGGAATTAAACTGCATCGAGAGAAGTCCTTGCTCGTGGGGAGAGAATGGGATGGTAGCGGCGGCTACTGGCTCAGCGTAGAGAAATCACAGAGTGTGTTCTACCAACAGAGGCGGAGATACATCTATACATTTTTTCCCCTCCCAGTAGACTCAAACCGCAAATGCTGATCAGGCTGTGGCTTTCTTGACTTGGGGGAGAGCCTTTTCCGAGGAAGAGAGGGAGGAGCCTCGTGGAGGGAGGAAACTACAAATCGGGACACTAGTTCTTTGCGCTGCATTTCCTCCCCTCCCTTTGGCTGCTCGGAAAGGAGAGAGAGAGAGAGAGGAAAAAAATATATATATCCTTGGCTGGGAGATGCAGCCTGCCGCCACCGCTGTCTCAGCCAGCAATGCAAGATTAGATCTCTAAATGCAGCGAAACACCGCCTGAAAACAGACCAACTCGCGAAGCAAGCAGACAATTCACAGGGCTCCGGCTATTTTGAAGCTTCAAAATATATCTGACTCTCTCTTCGTTGTTCCTCATTCCCAACAATTTCATCACAGGAGAGGAGAAACAAGTAAGGATTTCACTTTCTGATCTGCCTACAGACACACCTCCCCGCTCCCTCCCCCACCCGATGTGAAGAGTATTCCGGAGGCAAAAAGCTGGAGTGGATTTGCAGCGCCCTAGCGGGAGCGAGGAAAACCTACGGATTCTTTAGCTCATTATCATCCTTCCCAAACGCGATTTCCTTCTTATCCCTGGTCTCATCGCTCAAGTTTCAGTCGCCCGAAGTCCGGGCGGGAGAGACAAAGCTCCGGGCTCGCCCCCAGCTGCAGGGAGCCGCCGCCTTGCTCAGTGCCCCTGCAGCTCTGCTGCACCGCTGCTTCTCGCCCAGTGCGGATGCTGTAGATCAACAGGTTCAGTGAACTTGAGGGGAATAAGGAGAGACCGCCGGGTGCCGCAGCCCGGGAGCGGAAGGAAGGAAGGATCCATAGACTTGTGGCTTGCGTCGGGGGCGCACGCTGCGCCTGGGCCCCAAGCTGGCGCGCGCCCATCCACTCGCCCCTCCAGTCCGGCTGCTCCTGCCAACACCCCACCGGTCTGGGATGTACCTTTCCATCTGTTGCTGTTTCCTCCTATGGGCCCCTGCCCTGACGCTCAAAAACCTGAACTACTCCGTGCCGGAGGAGCAAGGGGCCGGCACGGTGATCGGCAACATCGGCAAGGATGCTCGACTGCAGCCAGGGCTTCCGCCCGCAGAGCGAGGCGGCGGTGGCGGCGGGCGAAGCAAGTCGGGTAGCTACCGGGTGTTGGAGAACTCGGCGCCGCACCTGCTGGACGTGGAAGCCGACAGCGGACTCCTCTACACGAAGCAGCGCATCGACCGCGAGTCCCTGTGCCGCCACAGCGCCAAGTGCCAGCTGTCCCTCGAGGTGTTTGCCAACGACAAGGAGATCTGCATGATCAAGGTAGAGATCCAGGACATCAACGACAATGCTCCCTCCTTCCCGTCAGACCAGATTGAGATGGACATCTCAGAGAACGCGGCCCCCGGCACCCGCTTCCCCCTCACCAGTGCGCATGACCCCGACGCGGGCGAGAACGGGCTCCGCACCTATCTGCTTACGCGCGACGACCACGGCCTCTTCGCGCTGGACGTCAAGTCCCGCGGCGACGGCACCAAGTTCCCAGAGCTGGTTATCCAGAAGGCATTGGACCGCGAGCAGCAGAACCACCACACGCTCGTGCTGACCGCTCTGGATGGCGGCGAGCCGCCGCGCTCGGCCACCGTGCAAATCAACGTGAAGGTGATTGACTCTAACGACAACAGCCCCGTCTTTGAGGCGCCCTCCTACCTGGTGGAGTTGCCCGAGAACGCCCCGCTGGGCACCGTGGTCATTGATCTGAATGCCACCGACGCCGACGAGGGTCCCAACGGCGAAGTGCTCTACTCTTTCAGCAGCTATGTGCCCGACCGCGTGCGGGAGCTCTTCTCCATCGACCCCAAGAGCGGCCTGATTCGTGTCAAGGGCAACCTAGACTATGAGGAGAATGGGATGCTGGAGATCGACGTGCAGGCTCGAGACCTGGGTCCCAACCCCATCCCGGCCCACTGCAAGGTCACTGTCAAGCTCATCGACCGCAACGACAACGCTCCGTCCATTGGTTTTGTCTCCGTGCGCCAGGGGGCGCTGAGCGAGGCCGCTCCGCCCGGCACCGTCATCGCTCTGGTGCGGGTCACTGACCGAGACTCGGGCAAGAACGGGCAGCTGCAGTGCAGGGTCCTGGGCGGAGGAGGGGCGGGCGGCGGCGGCGGCCTGGGCGGGCCGGGAGGTTCCGTGCCCTTCAAACTTGAGGAGAACTACGACAACTTCTACACGGTGGTGACTGACCGCCCGTTGGACCGCGAGACACAGGACGAGTACAACGTGACAATCGTGGCACGGGACGGGGGCTTGCCTCCACTCAACTCCACCAAGTCTTTCGCAGTCAAGATTCTGGACGAGAATGACAACCCGCCTCGCTTCACCAAGGGACTCTATGTGCTGCAGGTGCACGAGAACAACATCCCAGGAGAGTACCTGGGCTCGGTGCTTGCCCAGGACCCTGACCTGGGCCAAAACGGCACAGTGTCCTACTCCATCCTGCCCTCGCACATCGGCGACGTGTCCATCTACACCTATGTGTCTGTGAACCCCACCAACGGGGCCATCTACGCCCTGCGCTCCTTTAACTACGAGCAGACCAAGGCTTTTGAGTTCAAGGTGCTTGCTAAGGACTCCGGGGCGCCCGCGCACTTGGAGAGCAACGCCACTGTGAGGGTGACAGTGCTAGACGTGAATGACAACGCTCCGGTGATCGTGCTGCCAACGCTGCAGAACGACACGGCTGAACTGCAGGTGCCGCGCAACGCCGGGCTAGGCTACCTGGTGAGCACCGTACGCGCCCTTGACAGCGACTTCGGCGAGAGCGGGCGCCTCACCTACGAGATCGTAGACGGTAATGACGACCACCTGTTTGAAATCGATCCATCCAGCGGCGAGATCCGCACGCTGCACCCTTTCTGGGAGGACGTGACGCCGGTGGTGGAGCTGGTAGTGAAGGTGACTGACCACGGCAAGCCCACTCTGTCGGCGGTGGCCAAGCTCATCATCCGCTCGGTGAGCGGCTCTTTGCCCGAGGGGGTTCCCCGGGTGAACGGCGAACAGCGCCACTGGGACATGTCGCTGCCGCTCATAGTGACTCTGAGCACTATCTCCATCATCCTCCTAGCGGCCATGATCACCATCGCCATCAAGTGCAAGCGCGAGAACAAGGAGATCCGCACTTACAACTGCCGCATCGCAGAGTACAGCCACCCGCAGCTGGGCGGGGGCAAGGGCAAGAAAAAGAAGATCAACAAAAATGATATCATGCTGGTACAGAGCGAGGTGGAAGAGAGGAACGCCATGAACGTCATGAACGTGGTGAGCAGCCCCTCCCTGGCTACCTCCCCCATGTACTTCGACTACCAGACCCGCCTGCCCCTCAGCTCGCCCCGGTCGGAGGTGATGTATCTCAAACCGTCCTCCAACAACCTGACTGTCCCTCAGGGGCACGCGGGCTGCCACACCAGCTTCACCGGACAAGGGACTAATGCGAGCGAGACCCCGGCCACTCGGATGTCCATAATTCAGGTAGGAGACTTTTAGCATAACTGGGACTTCACGTTTTGCTGGTTTTGGAGCTGTCCTGAAACCTTTGGAACAGGACTTAGCCACACTGCTAGCAGCAGTGAGAAGGGAACTTCTTTAAATGAAAAGGATTTACACTTTTGCCACTGCGTGTACAACACATTCTATACATAACTCCTCCCATTTAAATAGTCAAAAATCCACAAGATGTAAATGTCTTACTTTTGCATTTTTAAAGTTTATTTTTATAGGTTTTAAAATGTTACCAGGGTTCAGTATGTCATAGTTTATTTTACTTTATTTGTTGGTCTGCATTTCTCTCCAAAACAGATTACTAGAGAGAGAAAAAAAATTGTTTCAGTTAATTGACTTTAACATTTTTTTATTTCGTTAAAAAAAATCTGATGGCAAAAGAAAGAAATGTATACTCCAATATTAAGAAGTAAATTACTTGAAGCACAACATAGCAACCGGTCAGAATTCCAGAGCCTGAATCAATTTGAGCTAAGGTTTCACTCCCCACCCCCGGAAAAATATCAGTTTTTATATTTAAAAAGTGTTTTATATTTAAAAGTGCTCATGAATCTCATTTATTCTTCAGCTGAAACTGTAACACAATGCATTAGTGTAGCTTAAGGTTTGGAAATGTGAATTATGCTCTGAAGATCTTTCAAAACTTTGAAAAAATATAGGCTCTGGATAATGACTAGTATCTATCTATGAAAAGTTTATATTTATTTTGTCCTGTGATTTTTTCCTGGTCTTCTTCCTTGGAGTCATTGAGGGATGAACAGAGTACACTAGAGGGGTGTACTCACTCTGTGCTATTGAAAACAGGATGCAAAGTTGCACTAAAGGCACTTGTGCCAAAAAGAATTCAAGGATGCATTTAGTTTGCATACTGAGTATTTTCAGTATATCTAAGTGATATTTAATATATATTAGATAGTATAATTTAAAGTTATTGGTATATGAAAAAAACTGACCCAGCATGGACACTAGACTCTAACAACAGCAGGTGACTATGCTGTGTCTAGTTACTACCTAGTTTCTTTTTTTCACATGTTGAGTTGTGTTATGAAAAAAATGTAATTTTTGCTTATTATGAATGCATGTTGCTACAAGTTACTCTGGATGAACAATACTTGAAATTCAAAATTGAGTTTAACTAAAAGTGACATTTTGGGAGGAAGATTAGTCTGGGGCAAATGAAAATAATTTGTTCACAGTTTTGTGCTTTGAAAAAGCAAATACTGTTTTTATTATTAAAACAGAGTAGTACAATTTCATAATCTTATACTTTTTAACATAAGTGTAACAAATACTAAAACTCAGCAGAACATTTTCTTATAATAGGGTAAGTCCTTGTAAAACAGACTCATACTTGACGTTACTGAATACTAGAGTATCCACTGTAGTATTAAATCCCACTTTTTACAGTGTTTACTACACACCAGTAATCATCATTTTTTGGAGGTCTATATAAAACTGAACAAGATATTCCTTCCATAAAAACTGTAGTTTCTATGAAAGTCTATGAGTGTGTAAAACTGGTATTTATGATAATTTCTTTAGAGGGATATATGTTAAAATATATATATAGATCTTTTGCAGTCATTTTATAAATACACATTTGTTATATACCTTTCTTATATTTTTACCATTGAAAGTTAAAAAGATATCACAGAGGGTTAATGCTTAATCTTCCACTTCAAGTACTATAAGTTGAATTCTTATTCAGGGTGCAGTAAAAATGAAGTTTGTGCAGTAGAATTCTCAGCAAGCCTGATTCCTGGTCAGATTAGTGAGGAACAATGTTGAATAGAAGTATCCAGGAGGTTTTGAGGGACAGGGGTCCCTATACAGTGTTTACACCATACTGTTCTTGAAGCTGGTCATTGCCCAAGGGATGGATGATGATGATTCCTCTCATTAGCAGTAAAACTTGAGCCAAAGCAAATCTCACACACACACACACACAAAGGGAGAGAAAGAGTTTAAACAGCAAACAAAGGAGACAAACTTCCTTGCTATTCCCTTTCTTCTAGAATCTTAATTCATTCCATAAAGACACAGAAAATATTTAAGTTCTTGAAATTGTTTCCATAGTGGCTCAGTTGCCCATATTGCTTCTGCCCTGGAAATATCCTCAATATAAAATGTTAAAACAAGCTCTTTTTTTTTCTATTGAGTTTTTGTTGTCCTATAAGGGATGCCTTTTAAATTCCTAGTATGTTAATTTCCTTTTAAATGTGTCAGGTTTTTCTCAGCGCCTATTATGAAGAACAGAGTAAACTGACTACAGTGACCTTGCTGTCTTTCTTTTTTTTTAAACTAGAGTGCTGCACTTTGTGCTGACGTGAGATGCCCAAATTAAAGTGTTCAGGGATCCCATATTCTTGTTTCAAGTGCATTTATTAGTGTGTGTTTATTTAACACAGCCTGCTGAGGAAACACACTATTAATCTCATGTATATTTCTGAAGGAAAAATTTTAATTCACAGTGCAACTGGGCTGGCAGCTACTAGGTCTGGTTTATCTTTATTTTCCAGCATCTTGGGTGCTGTTTAGAATATTCTCAGTGTATTTCTATTGATGGAATGAAAATAACATCATAATTGTTTTGAGATAGAATGGTAAAGAGTGGTGATATGAAACAGGAACTTTAGGACTTAAAAGACTCATGTTACAGCTCAAATTCAAATTTCTCAAAAGATTTTGTGTGAATCGCAGGGTCTAAAATTTTAAGATTAAGATATATAGGTTTGGGGGCATAAGAGTATTTTTAATGAAAATGGATACAGAACAGTCATGTAAACTGGTGTAGAAACAGTGGTTCAGGAGAAAGTATTTTATGGCAGATTTTCTTCAAGTTTCTCAGCCAAAGTAAAGTCAGTCTGTGAAGTGTTTAAACAATTGACTAGTGATTAAAATATCATCAGTAGTGTGAATCATAATATAGCATTGTTATAATGAGATATTTTGTTTATTTTAAAGCTACAAAAGTGATTTGTGAAAAATAGGAACACAGATTTTGTGATAGGTAAGGCAAATACTACCAAATTTATAAAAGCACTCTTCATAGGAGCAATTTCCATGTGAATTATTTCATAGGTTAATATGAGAATCTGAAATCAAGTAGAGGTCATTACTAATTGTCACGAGTAACTTCTAATCGTGGTTTATCAAGAATTATTTGTCCCGGGGTAACTTTTCAACAGCTGTTTTCAATGAAGGTCATGCTGATAAGAGGGAGGAGGCTGGGGACTTCTCACTGGTGGGAGAATTTCCAGTTTTGTTGGAACATCTGTATTTTCAGATTTTTTTTTTTTTTTTGTAGCACGTAAAATGTAGTCATTTTAATATGCTGTCATAGAAGAAAATATATTGAGCCAGCAGAATAAGATCTATTGAAATAAATTTTTAAAAGGAATACATTCTTACACAGTGTTTTACAGTTCAGTTTTAAAAGATTCACATTTTGGTTGACTTTAGATTTTTTATGCTGGAAGAGGAAATCCTTTTGATATACCTAGATGGCCTTTTCAATAAAAGCAAATTAAACACATGATAATACTTATAATCAATACAAATATATAAAAATGAGATTGAGGAATAGAGGGCTAAAGTATCATAGTGTAAACAATAAACTCAGTATTTTAGAATGAAAATGTGAAAGAAAGTCTTTCCTAGCAACATTAACCATTGTCTGCCTTGTTCCTACTTCTCTAATACAAGAGATTCTTGGCTTGGGACTCAGATGAGTTTTCAAGACCATGATCTTCAAAAATTCATACTCTAGTATGTTAGTGATTTCAGTAACAAACACAAAGTGTGTGAACAATTTTTTCATTTACGATTTTAAAGCGTTTTTACTGTGTTATTCCAATATGGCACAGTTTGATTAATTACATGCATTTATTTACATAAACTTGATATACATCTCTATTTCTAGGGGTTTGGTGGGCTGAGAAGGAAGGGGATATCCTTTTCTTACTGCATGCCTCCAGCACTATCTTGTCCACTCTTCTTTTTTTAAAAAATTTTTAAAAAGATAGGATTAATTTCTACTTCAAATTAACATGAGTACACAATCATAAAACATATATTTCTGTTTTACCATATATTAAAAGTAGTACAAATAAAGTGGAGGTAAGTTTAACTAAAAAGATAACAATTAAAGTGGTTTGAGTTTCTTTGGAGAAGAGTTTAAAATCCAAATTATTATAATCATTCTTAATATATTATTTTTATTCTTAGTTTTGTGTGCACCCATGAAAATCTCAGCTGCAATGTAAATCTCTGTGCATTTCTCTATTTTATAATAATAAGAAAACACAAAATGCATAACTTTTTTACTCTATGAGTTAGAAACCTGAGAATCTCATTTTTAATATTAGTTGATCTAACTACTCATGAGATATTAACTTCTTTACCGATTAGTTTTTAGTTTTCAATACAATTCTCAAAATATTAGCTAGGTAGTACTTTATCATCCTTACAGTTTATCCTTACATCTTTATCAGTCTTTTAAAAATGTAAGAGTAAGATGATTTTTAATTTTACTTAAGGTCTTTTAGTGAGTTCTATAATTTTACTTGAATTCTATGACTGAATTTTATAATATCAATAAATATTGTCATATAGAAATCTGCACAGATGACTTTGAAATTTTATTCTTGGCCTCATCACGTTATTTAAGGCTGTGTGCGATCATGAAAAATATCAGATCATAGAAAGGTATGCCCTAAAATTCCTATCTCAACTTCTTGAACATATTTTTTAGTCAAGAAAAAAAATGTACATGTTCTAAAACATTATCTATTGCCTGTAACTATATCGATCAAGCCACACCCAAAAAATAAAATAAAATAAAAACATATTTTCTAGAAACTTTTCTTTATAAAGTTGATATTATAATGCATATTATTCACTGTTTCATGGTACACAGATACACATTTACATATGAGGTTAAAATAAATGAATTATTCTTAAAATAATCCCAAATATCATCCCTTAAAGAACTAAGAAATATACATATTTTAAAAGAGAAACACCTTAAAAATCTCCAGATAAATATTTAATATTGTTGAAAAATACAGTGTTTGTACTTTATCATGTTTCACTACCATTGTCAGGTTTCAAATTTTACACTGTTATTGCTCCTTGTGCAATATAATGCAGTAAAATATATCTATAAAAGATGTAAGTTAAGAAAGTATTAAAACATTTTTAAGATTAATAAAGGTTTACATGCATTTACTGCAGTGAAGGTCATCTCTGCCCATATTTATGAAAATGTGAGGAATCAAACTTCCTGGCAAAATTAACATATGTGTATACGTATGTATATGTCTTTATATTTTCAGTATAATGCACATAAATACTCAAGCACAAATATTAGCCCATTTTTATACATTTTTAGTTCAAAGGTAGTTCTTCTCTTATTAAGGATGAACTCAAACCTTTATTTTTCTTTGAAAATATTTTAAAACTTGATGACTCACTGTTTTAAAGCTTCAAACATTTTGAAGTTCCTTAAAGTAGAGCTAGTTATTCCAGAGCAATTAAGGAACACCTGATCTTCAGTGGACAATAGGTTGGAGTTTATGTAGATTAAGAGAAAAAAAATTTCATGCAAGTTTCTGATTCTTTGGTGAGGATGGTGAGATGGCTGGAGGCACTGTGAGAATATATGCCAGGAGTCTGATGATGAAACAACAGGACGAAGGTGAAGCCACTAGAACTGAGCTCATGCCAGTCTGGAAGTGAAGCTTAACACCCCTATGCTGAGAAGTCTTGCAATACACTCAATTCTTACAAATGCACCTACTAATTATGATATTAGTCATTGCTCCAGAATGTATTCCCTTCAGTGATGCTTCCGTTTAAGAAATCCCACAGGGCATTATCTTAAAGCCATATTTTAGTAAAGCCATTAGGGAAAGTTTTTGGGTTTTTTTTTTCTATTGAATTCCTTCAATCAATGACTGTATATTTGTATATTTGAGAATAGTGTCAAGGTCATTTTGCCTATCAATTTGAAGATAGTGTGACTTCTGCCACCCACCTACAAAACACTTTTAAATCTTCATCAGACCTACACTTATCTATTGTCAACCTATTTTAGCAGAGGAGACGCTGACAAGAATTCCCTTCAGTGGCACACAGTATTTTACAGTTAGTCATAGCTTTCACCAGTAGCTTTGATGGTGATATATTGCTATCCTTCGGTCTCCTGAAATAAAGTGTCTGTAATAAAGGAGTCCTTAATGACATCAATATTCCCTACAGTGACTAAGCAGAAGCCTGCTCTCACCTCCTTGCTACTACAGAAGTATAAATTCAATATTTTTTAAGGTAAAGCAAAAAAAAATGTAACAAAATACAAATGCAAAGTTGCGGCAGTGTAGGTGGCATTTTTCACTTGTGTGCCCCATGGTCTTCCAGTGAGAGACTGTAAAATTGGTTTCAGACAGTGTTTGAGAAAATCTATTGATATACATGTGACACACTTCTATTTGTTCTGGTCCTAGTGACATTCTGATTACTGGTATTTGTAGGCTCTGCCCCGGATATATTCCAGGGAGCTTTATTGTAGTGAAATGACTCTTACAGTTCATTGAGCATCTAGCATAAATGTACTAAATATGATTGGCACGTTTGCATATATTTATTCAAAAAATAAGGCAGTTAAACAGCATAATTATGGGAAAACGAATCATAACAATAAAAGACCATTTAAGTTAACAAGCTTTGTGATCAAAGGATAAATACAGGTTGGATAAATTAGACTTTAGATGTAACTAATCTACATAAATAGACTTTGGTCTGATTAGGGGAATGGAATATATTAAAATAATTTAATGGTATTAGAAATGCATTTTATTTCAGACATTCTGAAATATTTAAAGACTTGAGTTATTTTCTTTATGTTTCTATTCAATGAAATGGTCATAAACCATATTTGTATTGAATGAAAAATGGACAAAGTAAAGATGACTATCATCTTTGTAAGCCTCTGTTTGGTAGAATACACCCTGTCCAAACAATATTTATTGTTTTTTAGACTTGTGATGTTTTTGATTGATTTTTAATTAGTGGCACACATTAAAGGGATCATTTAAAGGACAGTTTCTTGTTTACTTCCTTTATCAGCTAAAAGCAGCCTTTGTAAAATATGAAAGTGTGAGCATTAAAAGTCTATTTCAAGTTTTCAAAGCTATATATTCATAATTGTTTTGTAGATATATACTGTTTTTAAGAAACACTAGATACATGTTTGTAAATTATATTAATACTTAATGTAGATAATGACTTTATGTTCTCAAATTTTCTAATGCTATTTTGATGGCATATATATGTTTAAATAACAGATTTAACTTAGGTGACTCAACTAATTTCTTTCCAACAACTGTGGTGCTTAGGTATGTTTTCTTCAGCTGCATTTAGTGGTAACTTTTAAAAAATGTAATTTAAGCATAAGTCATCAATTGGTATACTTCTTTACAATATTTCTACCTGAATCCTTAATAATCATTGCTAAGCAATGATTGGGTTGTACTTATACCCAGAATTTTTATGTCCTCCAATTCAATATAACTCAGATTGAAATATATACATATATCTTAAATTTTGATATCTTTCTTTTATGATGCAGAAACACAACAAATATTTTATTGTAGGCAGACATGTTCACGGGGTCAAAATTTCTTTTTTTTTTATTTTTATAATCCAATTTTAGACAATCAATGTCTTAGAAAAATTCTTAAATTTTTATTTATTTGCAGTACGAACACTTGTATCAGTTTTGAAAACTAAAGTTATAGTTTTCACTCTCAAGATATATTAATTCCTTTTCTCTTCACAGACCCCAATATAAATACCTTTGCTGAAAGCTCTTCATTTCATTTACCACAGAATATTTTACCAGAATATACTGAGATTATTTTAGGACTGAATATTTGGTAGACTTTTGCTATTTTTCCACAACACTAGAGCAATTGTATATGCAGAGCTGATATTTATAAAGGCAATTCACCTATAATTACCATGAGAAGGATTATCTAACCACAGTGTAAAGTGACCAAAATGCGCTTTTACTGATGTCCCCATTTCAGTAGATGAGGTAACAGTAAGAAGTTAGAATGCTTGAGAAATAATATGTTTAAAATCTTAGCAAAACTTACTAGGAAAAAATGTTATCCTTTAGTATTTGGAAAAACAGGACTTAACTTTAAAAGGGGATATTTTCCATTTCAAACTTGATAATTGCTTAGTGATACATCTTTATATAAATATGAGGCACAAAAGTTTTCTGAAATTTTGAAATTTGAAAAATAATTTGCTTTGATTTCAATAGTTCTATCAGCAAAAGCCCAGAAGATTATCTAAATATTGGTGAATTCTATTACCGTGTCTTCTTGAGGCACAAAATTCTCTCTATTTTGCTTTGGCAGTTTTGTCTCTATTTTAAAATAGTTATCCAAATTAACTTATTGCATTAAGAATGTGAATAGGAGGAGTTATAAGTCATGCAAAATGAAAGAGAAATCAATCATCTATCATCACTAACATTCCCATTAAGACAGAATTAAAGATTACATGCAAACTTGCCTTCACATAGTTTGAAGGCAAAACACTTGATTTCTTTATTTTTATTACTATTTTAGCTTTGCATGACCTTGTGTAACATTAATGAATTGTTTTTTTCTTTTTATTTTAAGCCAACCTTTACTCTCTTATTTTAATCTTCATTGATTAAATCAGAAATTTCTGATTAATGAGAAATTTTGGAGATACAGTTGACTCTTACTTGGCATGGTATATGCATTTGTAATTTTAGGAACTATGAAAATATGTTGGTGCTAATACATGAACCTAAATGTAGATAAAGACACAGGATGACTGAGAGTAGATATTGTATGAAAAATAGGAAATATTTTAATACAACACATATATTGAAAAAATAGTTTATAACCTTGCACTTTTAGTGTTGGCAGATGCACGGATAGTAATTATTAGCTACATTTCCCGATCCTGAACTTCTAGGAAAGCTACTATTTATTCCTGGATAATAATAAAGCAGGAAATAAGAGAACTATCCTACTAAACAAATCCCACTCACAGGCAAGATAAGGGTTATTGACAAAAGCTTACTCTGCAGTGTGGCCCTGATATCAGATGTGCCAATACCAACAAATGAAGCAAAATGGCTAAGTTGGGAGAAACTAAATGACAGGAAATACATTTGAAACATTTTTTTTCTGATTTTGAGCAATAGACTTTCCATGATTTTTTTTTTTTTTTTATAATTAAGGCAACTACATAATTATTTGGATTAGAATGCATGCCCAGTTCCCTATCTCAAAACGCTATTCGTTACCACCTGTGGCTATTTCTATTTAAAAAAAAAGAAACATAATTATTATGAGTCTCAGCAGTCTTAGAGTAAATTTTTGCAATTACAATGCTTGGGCAGATGTGTGAAAATGGCAGATTAATTCCTGCCAGGATCTTTCTGTTCCTCGTGCAGTTTTAGGTTTGGTGTTGCCTGCTTATTAGAGTGGCTCTGTTTGCTCTGGTTAAAGGTTATGTCAGTGTTTCCATAGAAAATCTCTAGAAATGAAGATCCACAAGTCAGCCATTAAATTTTGCCTTAGGTGAATAGTTGACATGTAACGTCTCAGCAAAGGAGTAGATAATATTTTCCATCGCACTCCTCTGTTGTTTGGTTAAGTTTGAAGTAAATGGTAGTAGGACCATTTGACAGTGTTGAGAAAGCAGGACTTAGACTAGCAGGCAAAAAGAAAAGTGCACTCTTTTGAACTATAAAATAATATCTAGTCAACAGAAGTGGATGGAAGTATTTTAATTCTGTGCTTGATCCTAAAGCTACTTAATGCATAAGAATTTTAAGGAGCCACAATAAAAATATATTGAGGCTGGATGGCTAACGAGATTTAACATTCTATCAATTTCCATTCATTCCTTCTTTTGATTGTGATATGTTAACTCTATCCTTTTTTTTTTTTTTTTAATTGGGGTATAGTTGCTTTATAATGCTGTTAGTTCTGCTGTACAACAAAGTGAATCAGCTATATGTATATATATATCTCCTCCCTCTTGAACCTCCCTCCCCCCACCATCCCACCCATCTAGGTCACCACAGAGCACCAACCTGAGCTCCCTGCGCTATACAGCAGGTTCCCACTAGCTATCTGTTTTACACATGGTAGTGTATATATGTCAATCCCAATCTCCCAATTCATTCCACCCTCCCTTCCCCCTGCTGTGTCCACACGTCCGTTCTTTACATCTGTGTCCCTAGTCTTAATAAAGATCTAATTGATCTACACACAAAATAATGTTATTAAGTCTGAACAGTTTTAAACCTCTGGGTCAGTGTTGTAACTCTTTATTAGTAAAGTTAATTTGTCACAAAGTGGTCTAGATAGGAGAATGCTTGAGGACAGTGACCACATCCACCTTGCTTGTCGTTATAGTTGAGAGAACCTAGCATGGTTTCTATTGCATAGTGGACACTTAAAATATGAACTATTTGTAATGTCTTGTGATCACTGATCAGATATGAGCCGGAGCTTGGATTCAGAATTAGAAATTACTAAGGTCAAACCTAAGATATTACATACAGAAACATGCTGAAATAAGGATCTGTTGCTAAATAATTTATTTGAAGGTGGCCTATTTGATAATTTTTATTTATAGTTGTTACCTTTTTAATAACTACAATGAAAATTCCTATACATTTCTATTGATAATATTACCAATTCATGGAAAAAAACAAGTGATCAAGGTTCACAATTATGAGCATCAATCTTTGCAGAGTGTGTTTATATTTATGTGTATATATGTAAATCCATATATATATCCATAAATATATTTACATTGTATCAAGAGAAATAGTGTTGGTAAGAGAGTATCTTTCATCTTTGTTCTGTTCCTTGGTATGGTTAATAAAATATTGAAGCTATGCAATTCAGGTGTTACATTAAGGCTTTGAAAATCACACAGCTCTAGTAAATTAAGAAACTAATGTGATCCTTTTTTCTGTTTTAATTAATTCTAAGATAATTATATTTATAGAGACTTCATAAAATATACACTTATTTTTTATATGAATTTTAATGAAATTATAGATAAACCATAAATAGTAATTTTGATTACATTTATTTGTATTTGTTGACAAATAAATTTATTTGTATTTTTTATGATTTAATCACTTTTGTACCAGAAATTTGCCATTTGATGATGGGAAAAGAAAATCACCATGGGCAGTTATCAAATGTATGTAATAATACAAACTCAACTTACAAAACTTTTCTTGAAATTTCAGAATCTATCTTGCGTAGGTAATATGAAATTTCAGTGCACATTTTGGGGAAACATAAACTACATGTTCATGTAAACAGTATTTTCCCATTTCAGTATTGTTATTTAAAATACATTCACAACCTGAAAAGTTGTTCAATCCATAATCATTAATTCAAGAATAAGTAATGAAGTAATTTAAAGAGCTCTTAATAGAAATACTTTACTACTTTTAAGCTATTATAGGACTTAATTACTATTTATCTGAATTTTAAATTTTGATAGCAAAATTCAACTCAAATAATAAGGAGGCTTGGTAGAATAAAGGCTTCAAGCAGAATGAGCTTTCAAACCATATTCAAAATTTAATTATCCTCATTTGCCAGAATAGCTGAGATTCAAAATGATGGGGAAAAAAAAAACAATAGAAAGGAGCATAGAAATATAAATTTAAGAAGTTTAGGATTCATTGTCAATTATCATTTATAAAGAAGAGAAGAACTTTTGGAAAGATTAAACTAATAGTGTCAAATATTATGTAAGATTAGCCTACAAATAACAAGTTCTCAATGGAGACATATATATCCACAATTATCTAAACATTATAGTTCAAGTTCATCTGTAAATTCAACCTGGAATATTTGGCATTTTGGGGAAAGAAAGCCCATCAGCAGTCAGAGCTGCTCTCTCCAGAAGGAAAACCAGGGTGGGTCTTGGTTTCATGGCACTACAAGAGGCTTGTGTATCTGGGGAAGATATTCTTTTAGACATAGTGGATCAGAAGCTGGACATGTAATACTTCATAATCTGTCTGAATTTTAATTCTTTCTCAGAATGTGCTTGTTCATGAACTATCATACATGTGTTTCTTTGTTTTTGTTTTTGTTTTTGTTTTAGAAAAAGAATACAGCTGAGAAATCTTCTGGAAAGGTGGCTTCCAGATAATGTTCGTAGAATGTGAATGTTTTGCAGATATACTAGTTTTCATGGGTTTAGCCTTCACATAAAACCGTATAATCTAAACACATGTATCATCTGCTTAAAGTTTTCAAAAGTTGTTTATATAGCTGAAAAGTATCATCAAAACACATAATTTGAGTGAAGCAGATGGAAAAGAATTATTATTTATGTCTTATACTGACCTGTTCTAATTCTTTTCTTCCTATCTTTGCCCTCTGGTCTGTTTTCTGTGATATCTATTCAGAAAATTTATTTTTACAGGGATACCTTAAGAACCTTCACATTAGTATATAGCTTAAATATTTTAAAAGAATGTAGATATATAGGTTGATGAGACCATGGTGGTATTTATCACCAGATTAATATTTAACTATAGAGTTTTCCCTCAGTATCTGTGGGGGATATGTTCTAGGACCTCCGTGGATTCCAAAATCCAAAGATGTTCAAGTCCCTTATGTAAAATGGCATAGTATTTGCATATAACCTACACACATCCTCACATATACTTTAAATTATCTCTAGATTACTCACAATACCAAATGCAATGTAAATGCTATGTAAATAGTTCTAAATACAATGTAAATGCTAGGTAAATAGTTGCCAGCTTGCAGCAAAATAAAGTTTTGCTCTTTGGAACTTTCTGGAATTTTTTTTTTCCCCAAATACTTTCTGTCTGAGATTGGTTGAATCTGAGGATGTGTAACCTGAGGATACGGAGAGCTTGACTACATGCACATTTGGACTTGAGATTATATAGTTATTTTACATAGTGGAGCTATATGGGGTGGGTTCGATTTCAGATGGGTTGGATTGATAGTATTATGTTTAACATTATTAAAATGCATTTAATAGACAAGAAACATATTTATTTAGTTAAAACTAAAAAGCTTCTTGGATTTCCCTTAATCTAGACTTGAGTATATATTTTAAGAAGTAAATTATTGATGTTCTTTTTTGTGTAAAAATAATAAAATAAACCTCTGTACATGACTCCCTCTTTTTGTTCTTCAGGCAAGAGTGTTCTCTATTGAGATGATAGAGTAGAGAAAGTATCCTCCATCTGCCACTCCCGAAAATAGAATGCTTAGTTTTTTACTTCTGGATAAATCTTCTTCATATATTTATGCCTATGCAGGTCAGAGAAATAGACTAACATATCAGTTCATAACATAAGGAAGGGAAATCTATAGTTAAACTTCATCAACAAATTCATTAAAATTATTTTCATTTGAAATTTTCCATTAAGCCTCAGTGAACTTCAGCTTTATTTAAATACTCATCGTTTAACTAGAGAAATTAAATCTCCAAGGACACATCTGTTATTTAATGATATTATAGTTTGGGTTTTGTTTGGTGAAAGCGTGGGATGGTGATGGAAAGGCACTAGGGGTTGGAGAAGGAAAGGAGCTCTAATTCAATATCCCCAGGTAATATGATATAAATAATTGGAAAAAGGAGATATTATTTCAGTTGGTTAATTGTAATAAACCTATCTTGTTAGAGCATTAAGGTAGAATCAACATGTTGGGGAACAGATAAAAGGTGCATGAAAGCATTTAAAATTCAATCATTAGGTTTTATTACACCTATCTGCTCCCAGGAAATGTAATTGGAAATTTGATTCATTGACCTTTAGCTGCCATTTTGGATCACAGTTCCAAAGCCTAATGTTTTCAAGTTGGACATTTGAAGTTAATTTGATAGAACCATATTCAGTACATTTTTAACCCAATTATCTTTTTGAACAAAATTTCAAAAAATAAAATCAGGCTTAATGGGCTGGTGTGTATTTGACAAAGCACCAGCATAGTTATTTAATCCTGAATCTGGTTAAAGCAACTAATGTTCAACTTAAGGTTTCTATTAACTAGAAGGACTGGCGAACTTTTTACTGCTGTTTTATTCCCGAACTCCTGCTTCTCATTAATTATTCTCTGGATCTATATTACACTACGTTTATAGTTACAACATCCAATTACACGAAAATTACTTACATACTTACATAATTCTTACTGACATAAGAAAAAAAGCAGTATTTAGTATTACAGGTGATTATTCTTAATTTCAAAAATTTGGGCACTCCCCAACACCTTTCACCAACATAAGTATGATACCACAGGACCCTCCTAAAATATTTCTTATGTCTTCACTCAGAAGGGTGATATATGACAAAATTATATGCCTAACAGGAGAAATACATTATGCAAATTGATCATGATTTCTTGTCAGCGTTTGTGTACTGCTCTGCTCACTGAAGTCCATGTAACTTGGAAAAGAATCATGATTAGATGGGTGTTTCTTCAGCCTATGAGATCAGATTTCTGAAATGTTTATATAGTGATGAGCCAGATGTACACAGCTTAACCTTATAATCCCATTTCACAGCTTTTCCAAATACTTGGAAACTTGTTAAGTATGAAGCTGATTATTTTGGCAGCATAGTTCCATTAATAGGATTCGGATCTTCCTTATTTACAAGCCAGCACTGTTAAAATAATCTAGTATGTTAAATTAACATGGAAACTGAGAAAATAATCCATTTAAGGGCTCATTGACAGGGAAACTTTTCTCTAAAGCTTTTTAATGTTTTTTTTGGTTTGTTTGTTTGTTTGTTTTTTTATTGACCATAATATTAGAACACACATGGTGCAGGTGAATGATGTAAAAGTTTTAGATAATATGCTACCACCACTTTGGTGTGAAGCAATTACTACTCGGATTTCTCATACTTCTATCGTAATCTTGATAAGCCATATAAGACCATGCATCTGCCCTTTACAAATATTCCTTTCAGCATTATCTCAGTTGCAAGGCCTTGCATGCCATTTGACATGTGAACTTATTTTAAATGCACTCATCCTTTTTTTTAATGAATAGAGGCAATACAGAATAATGTAATAATGTGTCATGATTTTCATTATGCTTATTTATAGGTTCTGCAGTAATAAATGGAGAGCATATTGTTATGCTTTCAGTTTGAGCTATTTATGCACCATGCTACTAGGTGCACCATTTCATATTTTTGATGTTCTGTCCTCTCAAGAAAAAGGGTATCAGGATCCTTAAATCAAGTTAGACTGGGAAGAGTTTCATACTTTGTCTTTTTTATATTAAGTTCATAGTTTTATAAACTACCTGACTCTGCTTGAATAAACTCATGCTCCTTCAGAGAAAGGAAAAACCTATTTTTCAAACTATATATTACAACCTGATTCTCTGTTTTGTAAAGAAGGAAAAAGAAAACAGACTGTCAGTGAAGAGAACAATTCTTCTGCTTTTTTATCTTTTTTGGGAGAATTATCTACTTTGTGTTTTATATTTACACAAAAGTGTGTCTAATGGACCCAAAATACGGAGACATAATATTCTTAACATCTCTAATCATCTGGGAAAGGCAAATCAAAACCACAGTGAGATATTACCTCACACCCATCAGAATGGCTACAATCAAAAAGAACACAAATAACACATGTTGGCAAGAATGTGGGGAAAAGGGTACCCTTGTACACTGTTAATGGGAGTGTAAATTGTTGCAGCCACTGTGAAAAGCAGTATGGAGGTTTCTCAAAAAACTAAGACTATAATTACCCTATGACCCAGCAATTCCACTCCTGGGTATATATCTGAAAAAAAACCAAAAACACTAATTTGAAAATATATATGCACCCCAGTGTTAATAGCAGCATTATTTAAAATTGCCGAGATATGGAAGCAACCTAAGTGTTCATCAACAGATGAGTGGATAAAGATGTGTTTTATATATATATACACACACATACAATGGAATACCACTCAGCCATAAAAAAAATGAAATTTACCATTTTCAGCAACATGGATGGACTTGGAAGGCATTATGTTAAGTGAAATAAGTCAGAGAAAGATAAATACTGTATGATTCACATATATGTGGAATCTAAAAAATATAACAAACTAGTGAATATAACAAAAAAGAAGCAGACTCAGAGATAGAGAACAAACTAGTGGTTACCAGTGGGTGGGTGGGGGCGGGATAAAGGTGGGAGTACAATCTACTGGGTGTAAATAGGCTCAAGAATGTATTGTACAACATGGGGAATATGGCCAAGATTTTGTAGTAACTGTAAATGGAAAGTGACCTTTAAAAATTGTATTGAAAAAAAAACAAACCTTACAGCTCTAAAAGTAATCAAAAGGACTTGGAAATAAAAGAAAGTCACTGTTTCTACCAGGAGAGGCACTTAACCATTCTTCATGGCCAAAGATACTGAAAATTAATTTCCATATTTATTTGCACAAGTCTGAAATCAGATATTCTGAAAAGCTAAGGAACTGGAATTTGTCAAGGTAAACCGGAGAATATTTGTCCAGAAAACCTGGCATACCCAGAAATTATTCAGATAATGACATTAAATAAAGTTGTAAGAATAATTGTACATTTTAATAAAATATGCATGCAAATCCCTACCAAAAAACCCACATAGAATTAGGTAACCTCTAAAGAAGAGCTCTTCAAGGACAATTGATATGTAAATATGTATTGAATAATAAGATTTTTGGACCCTTATTTTTTGTGTGTGACATATTCCAAAGATGAAGCTGCTCCACTGAGACTGTGCCTCTAGACCTGTGTGGTCATTGCTGGTCTAGTGTCTTTTGGATTTCAACTACTGTACCATCAAACTGGGAATTTGTAGTCAGCCTCCAGGGGTGGATTGGCTACATTTGACCACAGGGCCAGTTACTCCCTTCCTGCTTGATTTTAATTAAGCAAGTCAACAGTTTTCTTAGAAGAAGATACTTTACTCTTGAGAAAAACAGCTATTACAAAAGCCTGATATGCAAAAATTGTTTTATTCATTAAAATAATTTCAAGTTATTTTCCAGTATATGTGACTTTGAGTTTCTCTTTTCATTTTTTTTATACTGACTATATTTTTTCCCTAATTTTAAGAAGAATTCTTACTTATTGCAAAAATTCCACTATAAAAGCCATACCTAAAACAGTGTCCAGTATATAGTTAGAACTCATTATATACTTGTGGACTGAAGGTAAAGTTGAATTTCAAAAGTTATAATTGCTTATAGTTTAGAACTCAGAGGTAGCTATTGCTAACTTTTTTGGTTCACATCCACAATCCCTTCTCTAATTATGAAATCTAAAGGACTCCGGCCTGTACAGATTTAAGGCTATTTTAAATTTTTATTTATTCCACTTAGTGTTAATATCAATATTTTTTACCGCAGAAATATTAATATGTTTAATTTTGAGGTGTTATACCAGTCCCCGCTGGGATGAGTAATACGTGACATACACACACGCACGCACACACACACATAACTAGATTTTTACAATAAGTGGTTATACTACACAATACTGTAGCCAACTATATTTCAATTTTAAAAAGTGGTACATACAAAACATAATATATTAAAGCTGCTTTTTCCTCAAAATTATATAAATGTAGCATAGATATCTTTCTATGTCAATGATGTAGTTTCATATAAATAGTGGAATTATTGGCCAATTAATGGATATATTATAGTTCATTTCATCAGTTACTCTCTGACTGACAGATTCTTTACACTGAGATTCTATTCCCAATGACTTGGTTTAAAAATAAAAAACAAACTTGCTTTTCAGTCCAGAGCAAGTTGCTTAACTTCTTTTTTCTGTTTTCTTATTAGGTGTAATAATATTTGTTACTCATAGGGCTGTCATAAGTGTCAAGAATGAAATATGATTGTGCTTATAAATAATATTGACGATGCTAAATTCTGAAGAAATATTAATATGGTATTATTATTTTCATTAACAGCAAAAGACATAAAACATTCTGGAGCAGTTAAACTTTAGGGTGCTGATATGTAGACATATTCCCTGTAAAAACAAAATTTCAGTTGGCCTCAACGTTAGCATTTGTACAAGAGTATAGTTTTATCCCAGATTACTTATGATTATAAAAAAGTAATTTTCCTGGAATGCAAATGTATTTTACTGTACATTTCTATTTTGATTTCTCGGAAGCAGAAGTGATCACTTTTGCTTTAATGTTAAATAGACATTTTAAAATGTGACTGATTTTTGATAGACTATTTTGTGAAAATTGGTTTCTAGATGTCTAAACATTCCTAAACTACCAAAGTAAACTCTGAAGTGGATAGATGTTATTAAGTCTTCCTTAAGAACTGTGCTTTTTATGCAGGGAGACCCTGTAGGAAGAAAAACTCACACTAGGTAGAAACTGAAGAGAATTTTCCACAAAAGAACTGTTTTAGGGCAATGAATACTAGAAAGTTAGAGACATTTGACAGCGCCTGATTTCATTTACACTTCTTTTCATGTGAGAAAATTGAAGCACAGAAATGTTACCACAGCTTGCCAGGAATAGAGAACTAATGTCATCTGACTCAGAGTTTAGGGTTTTTACTCCCACACCAGTTGGGATATCGTATTTGACATTCATTTCTATTGAGGTATCTATAGATTATGGGAACATCTTGTAGCATGAAAATTGCTGCAATAAAGTAATACAACTTAGTCCCTAGACTGCAGGTCAATTTAGAAGAAAATTCTTTAAGGTTTCCACATAGGTTTTCCACTCTGCTGGAGCCTATGTACAACATGTTGTCACAGGGTCTTTCAAATGGGAAACCATCAGTAGTGTCAAGAAGTTCTGTAGCTTTTCCTATAGTATTTTCATTTGTAGTGAAAATACTTCCAAATTTTGGAGACTCCAGAAGCAGCCCTGGATTCTCAGATTTGATCACAGAACTGGCTTTGATTCTTTTATTCTAATCAAAATTGTCCAGTAGACGTCATTGCTTTTATTTGTGTTTAATTCAGACCTGCCCATTTATAGGAATAAAGCCATTCAAGGGGCTGTGACCTGGTATTAGAACTCTGTAGGGAGTGTTGATTAACAAGCATGATTAGAATGAAAATAATCTGTAAAACATGACAGACAATGATAAATAGAATAAAATAGAAAGCAAAGGGCAATACACACAAAAGCAAGATGAATCATATAGCACTTGCAGGTTTTTTATTTGAAAGAGTGCAAAATGTTGAGTCAAAGTATCTCGTTCATATTACTTACTCATATTGGAACCTCCGGCTAGCCTTTCATGAATTCCACAGGCCTCAGCTTCTCCATCCATAAAATAGAAATAATTATAATGGCCCCATCCAGTGAGGCTGAAAGGAAATAATAGATTTGGAAGAGCTGAAATACTGTGACGACATCAACCTCTAAGATATGTAAGGAAGCACAGGAGACAGAGTTCTCAGAACTGAAGAGTTCTTTTCTCTGGGAATGAATTGGTTACTCTTATTCTAAGTGCACTCTAGAGGAACTTGTAATACAATTCAGGAAACTTCATGCATCTGAGTGCATTTTGTTTTAGGTGTTCCCATGATGGTACTGTTTCCGCAGTTTTAAGTTGTTTGGAATTGAATATAAACATGCTATAAATCACCTAAAACCTAAATCACTTAAAACTATAAATCGTTTTTCGATCAGGTACCTTCCAAGTGCATACTCTGTGAGGAAGTCTATGTCCTTCAGAGGATGAAAATGACGTGTTTTTTTTCCTAAACCATGACCTAATTAAGCCTAGTGCATATGTAAAAATGCCTCATTACTATTTTATCTACAGGAGTGAGTAGAGTAAAAAAATATTAATTATGTGGTTAAGAACTGAGACTTCATCTTTCTAAGTCAGGAGCCTGCAACTTTTTTTTTTTTTTTTTAATGAAGGGCCAGAGAGTATATATTTTAAAGTTCGTGGGTTGTACGGTCTCTGTCACAACTACTCAACTTTGCTATTGAAGCATGAAATCAGCCATAGACAACATATAAATGAAAGGGCATGGCTGAGTTCCAATAAAACTTTGTTTTCAAAAACAGAGAATGAGCCCCATAGCCAGCCAGGGTTCACCAACCAATTTTGTAAGTCATTACTAACTGTTAATAATATTTCTTAAGTTTTTCCATTTGAGTGTTTGCTAAAAAACTGCACTATGTACACTTTAAATAGTTTCTAACAAAATCAAAATGATTATCTGTTATTTCAAAACCAGTTATTGGAGGAATGCTGGCTTATTGTCTCATGAAGTGATTCTCTAGATAGCATTGCTTCTTTCACTAAAGGTGAAAAATTCTTAGAATTAAAGTCTTCAAGCAAAGAAAGAACTGGGGATGCTTGAATTAGATATTAAGTGACAGTCTGATAAAGAGTAGAGATATTTCATTTCATTTTATGCTAATGTTTAAAAATATGTTAACATTAATAAAGACACTTAACTTTATTTTAATTTCAGGTATGAACGCCAACCTGAAATAGCTATTTCCACTGAATCATGCATTTTAAATGTGATACTTATATTTCAGAGGGAAAATGAAAAATATTCTAGTAATCTAATGCTCACAAATTTGATTAATAATTAATTTTTCCTTTAATTTAGGAATTTCTTTTTCTTTTTCATATTCATTTCTGAGGACAAGTCTTCCAAATTCCTTGTATGTTATCTCCTAAATTTTCATAACTGTGCTTTCAAATTACTCTTGTTTTTAAGCCAGAAATTCAAATCTAAAGGGTTATTTTTTTAATTTATAATTTTATATAATTTTTATTTTTTGGAAAGGGTTAGTAAATTATCTTTGAAACTCACGCAAAAGGTTGGGGACTCAAAATTCCCCCAAAGTATATACTAGTTATTGTAAAATATGATGGCTGTTTATCTAGTTGGCTGAATCGTTACTTATAAAGAGTTAAAAATTCTCTACGCCTATCAAGATTTAGAGGAAGGAAAACATTAGAAAGCTGCTGATTTATTCAATTTCACCTTGAATTCCTCCTATTTTTTCTCCTATTAAGAATTGGAATGCACCTATATAGTTGATGACTTGGAAGGCTGATGCAAAATCAGATAAGAAACAGATCTTGTTGATCACTTTTTGTTGCATTTGCAAAATGTAATCATTATTTAAATAATAATTGACTATCTTCTGATCAACAATTTAATGTTTTGAGGAGCAAGACTGGTGAATTGTGTTTACCAAAATCAGTGCATTCATAAAGTTTTTAATTTTAGTGTATTGTAAAAAAATAAACTGATGAAATGGATAACAAGCATACAGTTTGATTTACTTTTTAAATTAGTTATTTGTCTTTTAGGAATTTCACATGATGATCGACTGAATGTAATACCTTAAATTTGCACTTTAAAAGTGAGTGTTCAGAAGTGCCTATTTTGGCAATTGATAATATATGACTATAATGATGGTAATTATACAATTAAGCCTACTGTATACATTAGTATATTTGATAATAAATGACCATTATTACCTTTTTATGTTATTGACCAAAGGAACAATCTAGTCATTAGAGTTAAATATAATATTAAGCATATTAAAATAATTTAACGTGAAAGTATAAAAAGAAAGGTAAAGTGCATAAAGAGCCATCTTGTTATTAGGGGTAATAGTAGTACTATTTTGCTTAGTATGTAACAATAATTTTTAAGATCATTTCAAGGCAATTCACATTAATTTCTCATTAACTTATTTCTGCAAATATTGGTATGGATCATTATTTTTTCTCTATTTCTCAGAGAGGCAGTATATTAACTGACTGGTCCTGGCAGTCTCTGGCAAGTGTTATTGTTCTACAGTGAATTGGGTATATGACAAGCACCCCTATGAAAGTCAGCTCTAGTTTCTCTGTTTAAAAAAAATGTGGACAGTAATAGTATTGTGTCTCCTAGGGCAATTGAGAAGAATGAATAATAAATATCAATAATACCACTTTGTAGATCCTAATGTAGGACAGCATACTTCAAATCTCCAAGTACAGAATAGACACAGTTATACCATTTACGTGTATTTAGATTCAGTGAGGTATAGTTTCAAAGCATGTCCAAATTAGCTAAGTGAATTGGGCTAAAGACTGGCTTGAATCTAAATAATTCAATTTTTAAAAATTTCCATATGTTTATTAGCAAGTTTCTTAAAATTAATAAAATAAGATTTAAAGGAAATATATTTTGCAGAAGGGAGCATTCAAAAGAACGTGTCACTAATTTGTCTCCCTCTCTTTTCACTCTTTCTCTTCATATGTGGAGCATTCCAGAAGTTCTGGCTTGTAATGAATTTTTATTGGCAATGTGTAATCTTTGAGTTGTTAGTCTTAGAGGCCCAACTGCAGAGAATGTAGTTTCAGATATTCCCTCCAGGGGGAAAATCCTTCTGCATTCTTAATAGAGATGGGAAAAGAACATGATAGGAGGAAAGCAGAGGAGAGTTTCCTAAGACTAAATGTCTGGCTAAGAGTTAGCAAGAAAACAGAAAAAAACTCCAAACTTCCCCCGCCACTTGGAAGAAAAAGGGAGGACTGGGTATTGGATAGGGTTGAGATGGAGAGGCTTACCATACTGAAGAGAATGGATTAATTAAGGATGTTGAAATTAGCAGTCTTCTAGTAAGTGTGGATTATTTTCCTAAGATATCTGCTCATGGCATAATGTGCTGCTGTTGCTAGTGGGAAAGTACAGCTAGCATTCAGTGGTGCCTCGGTGGCCTCTGGGCTCCAACCTTCAGCAAATATATAAAAAGAATGTGCAGCATTCGTTATTTTGTGTGCTTTTATAGATAACAAATAGCTCTCATCTTACCTTTTGAGTATTTCGATTTTCTTCTTTCTTGTCAAAGATGATTTTCTTTAAGATTCACAGATTACATAATTAAATTCTGGCACACCAGTTATTACTGAACTTATCAGTGCCATTTATAAAAGGGTTAATTTTAACATTTGCAAGAGGTTTTCAGATACAGCCACATCACTTTAAAAATGCATCTAAGTCATCCGAATTGAGCAACAGACTTGCAATTCTCACTTAACAAAATATGGCTGTTCTTGTCCTCCCATTTTTTTTTTAAAATTATTTATTTATTTATTTATTTTTGGCTGTGTTGGGTCTTCGTTTCTGTGCGAGGGCTTTCTCTAGTTGCGGCAAGCGGGGGCCACTCTTCATCGCGATGCACGGGCCTTTCACTATCGCGGCCTCTCCTGTTGCGGAGCACAGGCTTCCGACGCATAGGCTCAGTAATCGTGGCTCACGGGCCCAGTTGCTCCGCGGCATGTGGGATCTTCCCGGACCAGGGCTTGAACCCGTGTCCTCTGCATTGGCAGGCGAATTCTCAACCACTGCACCACCAGGGAAGCCCTTGTCCACCCATTTTTAACTTAATGTCAGTTTTTGCTAAATGTGGTAAGAATTTCTCACTTTTTTTCGTATACCTTTAGTAACATAAGTGTGGACCACACTATATTTGTATAAAATGTATTATTTTGAAAATCACTGACAAATACAGTTATTGCCATACCTCATGCACTTTAGAAATTTCAGAGCTATAGGTGCTGTCAGATAATTTTATAAGTGGTGGCTTAAAATGCTGTTGGTTACTTCAGCAATGTGGAAAGAACCGCACCATATATTCCGTTGAAGGCAGAGCTATCAGAAGCAATGTCACTATGAAAAAAGCTTAAAGTGAATTATTCACCTCTTAACACTACCTTGTGTTCAGAGTGCTGCAAAGAGAATACTGTTATCAATGGGAAAAGCAGTGCCTTTGAATTAAGGGAAAAGTTCAACTTGTTTCGTTTTGTTTGCAACCCAGTGGCATCAATATATGCAATCAATCTTCTCTCCCTAATTCAAAGGAATTTTCAAAATTTCACTCCCCTGTTCCTCTGGATTAGGAAAACACTGATCATCTAAGTATAACTGAAGCTATAATGATGTGATTCAACACCATAACTACACATCCGACCCAAAATTAGTCTGTGAGAAGTTTTATCTTAATGATGACTTCAAAGAGTCAAATATACGCTTTCATTTTTCTTCAATAATTCTAAATCTAGATCAATACCTCTAGAATGAAAGCTTTCTTCGTATTTGTATTGCAACCTCTGGGAGAGCCTTTTTGTATTTGACATATCTGTCTGCTCTCTTATATATTACAAAGTTATAAACAGGATGTTGACTCAAATATATAAAGCTTATATAGATAAACATAAAGTAGAAATTTAATATTAAATATATAATTGTTGAGACAGATGCTTCTAGAACTTGGTGCAAAATGCTACATCTTTTGTCCCTCATTGTCTAATCTGTTGTCAGTCTTATTCATTGTATTTTTAATTTCAAATATTATAGTTTTCACTTTTAGAAGTTTCATTTTGTGTCTTTTGGGCCATCTATTTCTCACCTTTAGGCCCAAGATTAGGATACTGCAAGGGAGGTTCTTGGGGCTCAAAATTTGAGGCACTTACTCTCAGGGTCATGCTTTTACATTCCTGGTCATATTTCCAAAATTCTAATAGATTTTAAGGTCCTTATTGGTTAATTCTGTCATCTTTTTCATGTCTGGGTCTGTTTTGTTTTGTTTTAATAAATTTATTTATTTATTTATTATTTTTGGCTGTGTTGGGTCTTCGTTTCTTTGCGAGGGCTTTCTCCAGTTGCGGCGAGCGGGGGCCACTCTTCATCGCAGTGCGCGGGCCTCTCACTATCGTGGCCTCTCTTGTTGCGGAGCACAGGCTCCAGACTCACAGGCTCAGCAGTTGTGGCTCACGGACTCAGTTGCTCCACGGCATGTGGGATCTTCCCAGACCAGGGCTCGAACCCGTGTCCCCTGCATTGGCAGGCGGATTCTCAACCACTGCACCACCAGGGAAGCCCTCTGGGTCTGTTTTTATTGATTGATGGGTTTTATTGATTGATGGGCTATACCCTGAGCATGGGTTATGTTTTCCTGGTTTACTGCATGCTTTGTAATTCTTGATTGAATATCAGATACTGTGAATTTTACATTGGTGAATACTAGATTTTTTATATTGTGCATGGTTTGAATTAAATGTGTGTTTGTGGAATGAATTTATCTGCTGAGTCTCTGTCCCAAAGGTCTCCTCTTTGATAAGGAAACAGATGTAGAAAAGCAAAATAATATCAAGAATGCCAGCAGTTTATAAACTACTGTCTTCTGTGTTTACACAACAATGATTCTGGAAATGCCAGAGCTGTTTGGTTTGTCAAAATTGTTCTCTCCATAGGAAATTTCCTGACTGTCTCATGACTCTGTAATGGGAAATATAAGGTAATCTTGTTAAATAAAACCGAGGTATTGTGCATATATTTTTCACAGTTATTGCACTAACCACAGATTGAATTCTAGAAACATTTACTTAAACAGTATCTATGATGGTGAAAAATAACTATAGAATCCAGTTTCCTAATGCTCACAATATTTTTCTCTGTTCCTTTTGCAGGGATACATTTGGAGAATAGTACTCTGATATTTTTCTTAGAAATTCTTTAGAAATGAGACTCAAAAAGACGAGGTCTTTGTTTTTGTCATCCCACAGTTATCTTTTTTTTAGAAATTCAAGTATTGTTTTACAATTTACCAGACTTTCATTCAGTTATTGTTATTTCATGATCATTACAGTGCTGCTTATAAGATTAAAAAAAAATTTAAAAGTGGGAATTCCCTGGTGGTCCAATGGTTAGGACTCTGTGCTTCTACTGCAGGGGACCTGGGGTTTGATCCCTGGTTGGGGAACTAAGATCCCACAAGCTACGTGGTGCAGCCAAAAAATAAAAAATATTAAAAAGTAAAAAATTTTAAAGTTATAACAGGAATGGTATTTTATAACTAAGAATTTTTCATATATTATCTCATATAAAATATAAAACCACACAACTTAGATAATATTATCCTAATTTTACCATCAAAGTTGTAAAATTATTTTGACTATTCTGTATACACTTTGGTGCATCTTAGATGCTAATAATTTCATATTCAATGTCTTTAGTCTTTACAAGGATATTCTATTCACTTACTTACAAATGTAGCATCGATTTCATGAGGTATTCTCCAAATTAAAAAACTCACCATTTCTAAGGATGGTTCCCAGTTCTTCATGATATAGCCATATTTTTTCATGCATTGAAAGGAAAAGCTACTTCTTTGCAATAAATGCAGTCTGAAATCTTTATTTAAAATATCTATTTTATGGCTGGGTAAATGAGAACTGCACACACGAAAAACATCTTTGAAAAAATATGAAAATTGAGCTAAATAATTCATATTTAACATGACGGTCTTATAGAGTGTTGCTTGGGTTTGTTAGTGTGGCTAAATAGAGCTTTATATCTCAAATCCATTTGTAATCTGTCCAAATGAATATGGGATTTCTACATAGTGTTTTGAAAGTTGGCTGTGTATAATTTTAAAATACAAAGTTCAGAAATACTCTTTATTGAGACTCATGAAATAATTTGTAGTTTTATAATTCTCCGTGAGACAGAAAAATCCTCAGTGTATATGAGATGTAGATGATCACCTTATATATATGTTTGTAATTACTTTTTATTAGCATCCAGTAAAATGAACCTTTTTTGGAATGTAGAGTTCTGTGGTTTTTGTTTTTTGTTATTTTTTTCATATATAGCTTCATGAAACTAATACCACAATCAGGACAGTTCTATCACCATAAAAAGCTTCCTCATGTTATATCTCTATAGTCAACCTTAACCCCTGGCTTCCACTGATGTATTCTTTGTTATAATAATTTTTGCTTTTTTGAGAAATCTTATAAATGGAATCATACACTGTGCAATTTTTTTGAGACTGGCTTCTTTCACTCAACATAATGCTTCTGAGATTCATCCAAGTTGTTGCACCAATAGTTCATTATTTTATTGTTAAATAGTTTTTCACTGTATGTGTGTACCACAGTCTATCTGTTCACCTATTGAAAGATATCTGGGATGATTCCAGTTTTGGCAAAGAGATCTCTTGAAATATTCATGTACAAATCTCTGTGTGATTATAGTCTTCATTTATTTAAGGTAAATACCAAATTATTGGGTTAATTTTGGTCTTTTTTTTTTTTTTCTTATGAATGATACTTTTGTTATCATGTCTAAGAACTCTCCCTAACATTAGGTCACATAGATTTTCTGCAGGGTTTTCTTATAAAGTTTTATAGTTTTATGTTTTTCATCTAGATCTATGGTCAATTTTGAATTTTTAAGTTTTTGTTTTGTTTTGTTTTTATAAAGTGTTCATTTCTGTTGAATTGCCAAGGTTCATTTCTATTGAATTGCCTTCTGCAACTTTGTCAAAAATTAGCTGGCCATACTTCTGTGGGCTTCTGAACAGTCTCTCCTGTCCCACTGATCTATGTGTCTTTTCCACTGACAATACTACACTGTCTTGATTTATGTAGCTTCATAGTAATTCTTTAAATAGGGTAGTGTGATTCCTTCAAATTTAATCTTTTTCAGGATTATTTTGGCTATTACAGTTCTTTCTGTTTTAAGTTCTAGAGTCCTCTTTTCTATAGCTATAGAAAATCATGCAGTGAATATGAATGGAATTATGTTACATGTATAGATTATTTGAGGAACATTGATGTCTTTACCATGTTGAATTTTTCGATCCATAAACATGATATACCTCTCCACTTATTTAGACCTTCTTTGATTTATTCCATCAGTTTCTGTAATGTTCAGTATATAGATTCTGTACTTATTTTTTTTAATTATCTATTTTCTTAAGTATTTGACTTTTAGGGACATATTATAGATGTATTGCTTTGGATATTTAAGTTTCCAACTAGTTCATTGCTAGTGTATAGAAATATGATTGATTTGTGTGTGGTGACCTTGAACATGGCAACATTGCTTAACTTATTTACTCATTCTGAGTTTTACTTGTTTGTTTTTATTTGTCTTGATTCCTTCTTATTTTCTGTTTGAACAATACTATTATCTGAGAATACAACATTGTGAAAAAATTTTTTCCTCCTTTTCCAATATTTATGTCCTTCACTTACTTTTCTTGCCTTATTGAACATATTAGGACTTTCAGTGCAGTGGTGAATAGAAGTGGTGAAGCTTTCAGTCTTTCAAGAGTGATGCTGGTTATACTCTTTTTTGATAGATGCTCTTTATGCAGTTGAAGAAGTTTCCTTCTATTCCTATTTGCTGAGAATTTTTATCATTAATAGATGTTGAGTTTTGTCAAATGCTGGATATATTTTTAAATTTTCTACTTTTACTATTCTAAGAGTAAAAAAATCTATTTTGACTCTTTTTGCTATCCATTTTCAGATCAACTTCTCTAGATACATGTAAGTGGTCATGTCAAATTAATCTACTTCCACAAATAGAGCTTTCCCAATTTCAGGCAACGTGGTTCAGCTTCAGTAGGTGCTTTCTTCTGGTCTTTTTCAGAGACACTCATTTTTAAAATCGTGATGTTTTTAGAGTCCTAATAGATGAGCAAGTAGTAGAAGATGGCACATCTTAGGAATAGTTTATTATTGACTACTGCTGATAAAAATTATGATTTCAAGTATCATTTATACATTTACTACAATTTGCTGAGTACTAGAAGAGAAGGCATAAAGATAAATAATCAAAGAAACCATTCATATCATACAGACTTTATCCACTTTGTGTGTTTGTTTACTTGATTACTTGTTTATTTGTTTATGTTCTCTGAACAAAGGAAAGAATATCTAAATTTTTATCTTCATCCAAAAAATAACAAAAAAAAATCAAGCTAGGAGGGCCATTCAGTTTTATAAGTTAGTTCAGATTTAAGTGATCATTATGAGCAAATGATCATTTAAAAAACAGCAAAACATTTGTCTTTTTATTTCTGAGTGAAATAGATTAAAAAGATTATCATATCCTACAGTTTATTTCAAAGTGTCTGCTTTAGAAATTTTTTGTGACTAGCCGTCAATTCCAGGGATCCATTTTTTTAAATAATAAACAAATGATATGTTTTAAAAATAAAAGTTAATAGTTCCTGTGTTCAAGTTGTGTTTGAAGGGAAAACA
The DNA here is from genome assembly GCF_965194825.1 of Balaenoptera physalus. Lineage (NCBI taxonomy): Eukaryota > Metazoa > Chordata > Mammalia > Artiodactyla > Balaenopteridae > Balaenoptera > Balaenoptera physalus. Next base: position 51,187,151 of record NC_138899.1, on the reverse strand, counting down.
TTCTAATTTTATCCTTGTACGGAAAAGGATAAAATTTTCAAGAGTTATATTTTAATTACTCATATGAATATTTTAATTACTCATATAAATATTTTAATTACCCTGCTGAGACCTAAAAATCTACAAGTGTCTGACCTCAAATTTTACTTTCTTTCTAGACTTAATGGTTAAGAATTATAAATGTACAAGATAGAATTTGATTTTTAGAATACAGTATTGGAAAATAGCTGAAAGCCCTTATATTTCTAAATTAAATGATGCTATAATACATTCAGCTTTTTTGTCTATTTTTTGTTTGTTTTTCTATGTAAATACTGTTATTTCATTTCAGATTATTTGAAATAAGTTTTCAGACATCCTTGGAGCCTGGATAATGAAACTGTTATTTTCTATATTAAAACCAGTGTGGTTTTTTATAGTGAATTAGTCATATGTTTATTAAAGGCCAAATGGTTATTTCATTATGGTAATTATAAACAGGCACAGCCTCTCACATTCCTACCTATTTTAATGGATGAATGCTGGCAGACATTATTAATAAACTCTTGATACTCTGCTACTGATTAAGTTGCAGACTTGTCAAATTATACTTTGTGAAATTGTATAATAATAAACCAACTTTCTTTAGCCTTTTTTTACCACCCTCCACCCTCATTTCTCCTCCTTTGTATATCCTTTTGTTTTTCTCTTCCTCCTCTCTTTCTATTTTTCCCTTGCCTTTCTCCCTGCCTTTCTTTCCTTTCCAAAATTCTTCTTTTCTAACTTCCTATTGTTTTTCTGCTTTCATCAGAACAATATTTGGTAGCATTACCATCGCCCAGTGCTCATCAAACACACTGATACATAGATAGAAGCATACATAGACACGTGTGCACACACACTCACATATAATTTAAAGCAGCTCTTCACTCAATAGGAACTTAAAGTATCTTATTTTATAAGAACTGCCTAGAAATTTGATATTATGCAAACATTTTTAGATACTGTCCCTATTAGGACAAGGGAAGAAAAGTTTTCCCAGTCGGTCTCCCTGTGTCTAACTGAATAGGGATCCACATCCTATGAGGTCCCACCTAATCAAAGCCATTAAAATCACAAGATTACTTATAATAGCCCTTATATTTTCTAACTAGAGTTTACACTTTCACTTTACATTTTGCTCTCTCCTTAATACCCCGGATTCTGTTTTTCTGAAGTGTTCTAAGATACTCAGGCTTAGCTTTTAACTGACAGCAATAATGAGTTGATGCATGTTTTTGACCGATTCAAAAAATGAACTAGATGATTTTAAGTTTAAATGTGGAGTTTCTAAGTAATTTTAGTTTTTAAAATTGGCAAAACTCTTTTGCAAACATTTTTGCTTTTGGTGTTGGTTTCCATTATTACTTTTACTAGAAGATAAAGTTATTCTTAAAGATAGATAGTTTGTTATGGAAACAATTAAGGTGCTTCACAGAATCTGGAAATTAGTAAAAACATGTTAATAAAAAACGTCTGCTACCAACTCCTAGTTAAAGTGGGTTAGAAGTGAGAAATTAATCTACCTTGTTTACCTTCATCTTTGCATTTATTTTGACAAAGGTCATTTGAACAACAGCAAGTAAAGATTATAGATTAAGAAATTTGTGAGGGTTTTTCCTTTCCTCCAACTTATAAAAGACAGTGAAACTTAGATAGTAGTTTAAGCTATTCCTTTTAACATGTTTTATCCAATAATAGTTTAAAAAGCGAAATAATTTAAATTATTACATGGGATAAAAAAAGAGTCCTGTTAGTTTAAATTATCCTTATTTATAAGGAAAATACATACTGCTCTACATTAAACCTTACCTTGGTCCCTCTGCTTCATGAATTGCATGCTCCTGTGTCACTGATAGTTGCATGCTGGATGATCTTGTAAGAACCCATAGTTGCTTCAGAGCACAATGGTGTGATATGAAGTGAGGCAGAAAACAGGAGAACCTTTGTCACTGAGTCAGCTGCAAGAAGAAGTAACGTGTATGAATGTACAGTATAGGGAAACCTATGAAAGATCTACTCTCTTTCTCGCAAAAGACTCTGTTCTACGGTACAAGGAGAATTCAGTTCTATTTGGCAGACCTCCACATCAGTTTGGAAGCAGCAAAAACAAACACAAAAACAAGCCTCGTTTCTCAGTGTCTTTACTCCCAATGTTTTAAGTAACATTTTAATTCTTATTTTTCTTTCACTTTGTTTTTAATAACCAGGAAGTAACACCCCTTTCCCTTTTACTGAGTACAATTTCCATAGTAGGGATGAAGATAAGGATGTACTACAGAGATGAGTCTGACCATAGGTGCCATGTCTGTATTTGTTACTGGTAAAATTTGAAGGAAAGGTCTTATATCCCTTAATTGAGGAGTTGAGGACTTTAAATGATGTTATATCAAGAAGGGCAAAGAATCCCAGCAGATGATGTAATTATGCTTAAAAATGAGTATTATTAAATAATTCACGCTTTTAATATAGAGAATTAGGTCATTTTTCCACTCCTCCCACAAATATTCAATCTTGATATCTAAGTAATGAAACAGCACAGACAGTGTTATCCATCCTGGTACTAACGGAGAATGCCAGTTATGACAGGCTCATTGTTTACTTTAACAGGTAATTTGTGGACCGGAATCATTTAATTGTTCTGAGTACATAATTACATGTCAGCAATTTCCAATTGAATTAAAATGTACAAATTTGAAGATTAAGGGAATTTTTGAATTATTAATCATTTTTCCACTAGGAAATCTTGTTGCTCTGCAGGAGATTTGTCCAGTGTACAACTATACGTATTTTTTTTCCTTCTCTTTCGCAGACAGACAATTTTCCCGCAGAGCCCAATTACATGGGCAGCAGGCAGCAGTTTGTTCAAAGGTAAGGCCTATTAAATAACTTTCTCAGCTTCCCTATTTGCATTCATGTCAAAATTGCTTTGCTAGAGATTACACTTCAGATTCAAACTCGTAGAGACAACACTTTCTCTTCTTTTTCTTTATATGTATTTCAGTAGCTCCACGTTTAAGGACCCAGAAAGAGCCAGCCTGAGAGACAGTGGGCACGGGGACAGTGATCAGGCTGACAGTGACCAAGACACTAACAAAGGCTCCTGCTGTGACATGTCTGTTAGGGAGGCACTCAAGATGAAAACTACTTCAACTAAAAGCCAGCCACTTGAACAAGGTGAGTGAAGTCTTCCAATGCTTACAAAGTGTAAAGCTTAAGCCATCATTAGAAACCTCATAGTACTAGAGTTGTAGTTTATCACCTTGGAATGGACCATTGACGATATAGCAAAAGAAGCAGCAAATTCTGAGGTTGCCCCAGACAAAAAGCAATTATTCAATACCTCCGTAACCACAGAAAAAGGAAGGCCATGGATTTTGGTCTGTAATCTTCTTAAGATGAGAACTTGGCCAAAGTCACTAGATTGTACTTATCTTTATGAACATTTTCCAGCCTTTGCTATTTTGCATTTTATTAAAGGAATATATAGCATATGTTAGCTAGATATGCACATTTTAATATACTAATATACAGATTAAGATGAATAAATTCAACGCTTTTAGGTGAAATGAAAACTCAATTGGAATTGTATAGCTCTTATCAGTGTTGGTGTAGTTTTAGTGTGGATTTTAGTTTCAAGATAGTTTTTCAAGAGTCAAATAATAGCTAAGTCAGAGTTCTGGCTCCTTTTGATTTATGTCTAAGTCTTTCTGGATATCAAATAAACATGAACTTGTTTACCCTGATAGAGTTAAAAAAGAAATACTTCTTCATAAATACATATGTTTTTTTCTAAAAGTCTATATTAAATTTATTAGTTTGATATGCCTTTTTAAATTAATTTTGATATTTTTATTGTTTCAAACACAATAGAATATTTACTAATGATTTACCCAAAGAGAATTAAGCTACTCTTACGTGTGAGACTTAGATGTTGTGAATAAGCTTTTTTTATGTCCAATTATAAGAAATGAAAAGAACTGTTGTATAAATTGAATTTCAGAATTACAAATGCATATTATATTAGTTAATATTAGTTTTCAAAATATTAATAGTATTTAAATATGTTTAATATTTATTTAAGTTTTTATGAGAGACTACATTTAAGCTATATGGACATATTCATTTGTTCTTCTAAGTCATTTAATGATTGGTGATTCATAGAAAATAAATTTTTGCCTCTAGTGCAGTCAGTCCTATCACATATACATCAGCAGATAGAATGCTTTTTAATTTCTCTATTCATGTTGAAATTTGAGTTCAAACACGCACACACATACATTCAATACAGAAATAAATTCATATATATATACATATATATAAAAGTTTCTGCACTAAATATAATTATGCTGGCTTTATTTTAAGGATAACCTCACAAAAGCCTTCTTTTCTAAGTAATAAGTGTTAGATATGTCTTAGCAACTTTTTGCGTAACAATGCAATATTGTTTTAAAAATTATTTTAAACAAAAGCTATTTGAATACTTATCTAATATTCACAGTTCCTGCACATCTGAATGTTTACTTGAAGTGACTTAAGTGGTCTTGATGGATTTGACTATGCAATATTATAATATATGAATATTTTAGGCACATTTTAAGTAATGGGTTGTTGGATCTTGATATGTGAATGCATAGCCTAACAAACTAATCTATGTATGTGATAAAGTGATTTACAGGTAATTCACTGGCCACTATTTGTAAAGCTGCATAGAGTAAGTAAAGAGTTTGCATTTATTGTCCTATTTCATGAGAAACTTTGTTAATTAAAAAAGCCTGCTTCTCACTATTAACTTTTTAATTCCTTTCCATCCACTGACTGAGCAATGTATTTGATAAGAATGAAAAAAGACCCCTATAGAAAAGTGAAATATATGTCTGAAAATGTAGTTTATACTGAAAAGCTGTTTTTTCCTATTTTGATATCAAAAAGTAATATCATAGAAAGGTGGCTATTGTTCTTAAAAGAAAATGTGGTCAACACATATTTTAATTAATATTACACATAAAATAATGGCTAGTCTATGAGTGAGAATGCCAATAGATATATCTCCTGTAAAACAAGTAGTTTCCACATATCCTTATTAACAAACATGAGAAAGTTATGAATCTGAAAGCCATACTTAGAAGGTAATCTCTGAATTTATAGGAGAGAGACTGACTTCTACTTTAAAACATGATTTTGAAGGAGTATTTCATTGATTGATCGACAGATTTGATTCATTAATTCATTTATTTAATAAATATCTATTAAATGCTTTCAATATGTAAGGAAAGTTAGATTCTTCAAGAACATCAAAAATAAATTTGACATGAAGCCTGCCTTCAAGAAACTGTATGTAACTAGTTGAGGTGGGAGACCTTTCTCTGTTTGGCTCTCTCTCTCATATCTCCTCTCTCATCTACCTTTATCTGCCATCTATCTCCCTATCTACCTCCAATCTGTCTTTCTCTCTCCATCATCTAGATAATCTTTTTGTCTCCCTCCATCCCTCTCGCTCTCTCTCTCTTTCTTTCTCTTTCTTCTATGCATATTATGCATACATCTATCTATCTACCTATCTAGATTCAGAGGAGGAGACTAGTATTTATTGAGTTTTTACTACTTACCATAAACTGTGCCAACTTCATTTCAACATTAGCATATTTAACCTGCAAACTCTAAAATAGTTATCATTTTTATCTTACATGTAAGAAAACTGAGCTTATGGGAAATTTACTAACCTGCCAAGCAGGTTGGAATTTTATCTTAGGTCTAGATATGACCAAAATTTGTGTCTCTTCTGTATAACTTTATCTCCAAATGGGAGAATTTGCTCAAATATACTTTCTGATTCATTGCTATGACTAGATATCAAATAAACATTGAAGGGTAAGTTAAAACTTGAGTTCATGTATGCGAACCTTGAGGGAAAACATCAAAATAGGTTATATGCATTGAATTATTCAGTGGTTAAAACATAATATCCTATTTAGTTTTCACTGCACTTATAGATAGGTGACTACTGTTACTCTCACATTTAATAGTTGTTAAGAAATTTTCTCAGTGTTCTGTGCTGTAAGTAGTGAAGTCAGCAATCAAAATAAAATAGCATGCCTTCAGGGTCTGCCCTCTTAACCAACACTTTATACTATTCACATAATGAATGGTTTACTCAGAAAAGAAAAAAAAAATAAGTGTTTGAAGAAGCAATCAGCCATTGTCTTGGTCAATGTCCTCTTAATTTATTTGAAAAGCATCATGAGAGCCAATGCCAAATTAGTTTAATGCACACCTACAAAGAATAATTTTCTTTACAGATGAAATAAGATGACAGCCATATTCAAACAATTATCTCATGTCCAAGTTTCATATGTTAAACCCTAATTTTTAATGCCTTTAAAAATCTCCTAAAAAACAAAAATAAATTTCCTTTAAAACAAAAGCTAAACAAAAAGAAACCTGTTTATCAGTCTTTTGCTTGTCCTAAAAACTTATAGTAGTACCTTAATAGTTTTCAATTAAAAACTCAGTAGCATAATTATATTTTATATTTTTATATTAGTTTAGTTGGCTTCTTTCCCTGTTTAAATTATCTCTATTAAGAAAAATAATGTTCTATTTCTAAATTAAAATACTTCTTTAACTTAGAAATTAAAATCAATTTAAAAAATAGTCTTCATATTTTCAATGGAACTTTCTATGCTAATAATAATTTTCCTTTGCAAATAACTTAGTCCATTTGAGATTTTATTTTATTAGCTTAATTTTTACTGTTTTTCTTCTCTTTTGTGCTGTTAGATTTTTTCCATTTATTCTATTCCTGATATTTGTGTATTTTTGCTACCATCAGTTTAAGCATCCCAAATATACAGCACTAGTATGTGTTGCCCATTGTTTTAGAAAAAATATTTGAAAGGATTCAGTAGTTAAGTGAAGGTGCGATGTAGTGCACTACAGCTGAAGATAACTCTAAGGATTTTATGTTAATAAAACCTATAATAGAAAGAGGTTATTTTAGCTTCTCTTAGTGTGATTAAAAAAAATCTCAAAGAATGTACTTAGTTTTTTTTCTATTTGAGTTCAGTTTTGTGCTCTGCCTCTCTGTTTGTCAATTAAATTTTTCCCTATACATTCCCCATCAAATATTAAAGGTAGGTAGGTAGGTTAGTGGGTAGATAGAGAGAGAGAAAGGGAGGGAGAGAGGGAGATAATAGGTAAAACAATCCATATATTTTGGAGTGTGTATGGTGCCATAGTAGCAAATCCTTAGAAAGGTATATATATATACATATATATATATATATATATATATAATATTATATATTATATTATTTAATATATATATTTCTATTTAATACGTCATTATTTATCAGAAAATGACACAGAAAATTGACCAAAATACATTTTATCTTATTCTGCTGATTTTATATTTTGGAATGACAAAAACTAATTTATATCAAGAACTAATAAAAATAAATAATGTTACTTCTGTAAAGAATAGTCACATACAGTTTTATGCAGAACAAAACTCTTTCAAAAGTTTTTGCGGGTAACTTACTCTTTATACCTCAGAATACTATTTATACTTTGACTTCTTTATTTCTATCCATCAGAAGCCCTGTAGAGTATTTTGGTTGTTAGCAATAAGTGTTTTGTTTTTCTTTTAAAAGACGTAATAAGCTTTCCCCAAAATTCAGTAGTCTCTGTTGATTCCCAAATAATAAATGTGCAGTCTTTATAAATGCTGACTGGCAATTTTCTGAGCTTGTTATTGATAGCTGAGTGACTGTTCTCAATTTTCCAAGGATAACCAGTCTTCTGATATCTTTATAATTAACTGAAACCAAGTCTTTGAATTGAACTCTGAAGCTAGTGGAGTAGCATTGTACATTGTGAGTACTGACGGCCTGTGCTAGAGATTGCAGTGGAAGCATCATCAACACAGGATGTAATGCCCCGTGGGGGCCAGATGTTGGTCCCTTCCCTGGTGACTGGATTCCAGGACGTTTCTGAGCCTCAGGAGTTGCTCCAATCAAATTCTTTTTCATTTTTCATCTTATTTAATTGCCTTATAATTTATTTTATTCTATTCAATTCTGTGCCTCCCCCATTCTCTCTACTGCTAGAAAAATCTGACTTCTTAAATTCCATTCTAGGTTCAAAACATTTCACAATGGAATCCCTGATTAAAATCTAATAAAATATAATCAATAGAAAGTTGAGAATAATGGAAATAACAAATAAGCTAGGTTTGCTCCAGTGAATTCAGTTTTAAAACTAAATTGCGTTCTTAAGGGTTACCTTCCCTCTTCCCAGAGGACATTCTAGAAAACTACAAAAACTAAAGCTAAAGAATTGTTTTTTGCTGTCGTTCCTTTTTTTCTTTAAGTCAGTGTTTGAATTTTGCTTGTGGGCTCCATATTCAAAATAGGATTGGGCTAGTTGGAACAACTTTAGTATTTGTTATAGGATTTCAGAGTTTGTCAAGGCTCTGAGCCCCACTTCTTCTAATTTTCCTCCCTAATTCACTGCATAATGACTGCAATTTCACCATATTTCTAATTATGTCTGGAAAGGAAACAGTTTAATGTTTGTACAACCTATACTTTACCATGAAGGAGATATTTATGAAAGCAGTAGTAGGGAAATGGGAGAATGGAAGTTGAGGTCCTTGTCCATGGAAGTGAGGGTGGAGCCATACGTTCAGGATTTGGGAGGAGGTTATTGAGACAGAGGGTTGGGATGCTGAACACAAACTTGACCTACCTTGCAATTTCCCCTAGAACTGCCCCTGAATAGAAAAGTACTAGCATAGTACTTTTATATTCTCAAGCTTCTGTTCTGCTTTCTCTTCTGCATTATGGTTACTGCAGTCTGAACCTTCCAATCAAGCAGTGTCTTTTCCCAGGCCTACCCGTAACAGGCAACAGCAAATCCACTTCTGCGGAAGCAAGAACATGAAGGTGGTGACTGTGTCCATCCTCTCAGCAGCCATCTGGCGATCTCTGAAAATAATTTTTTAAAGAAATGTTGCTATAAACTTATTAATAGGAAATTTGTCTTAGGAAGGAAATGGAAAATTACCGCCATATATTGGGGGTGGGAAGGAACTTTGAATATTTAATGCCAGAGAGGAATCATTTACAAATTTTTAGAGGCACTGCTGCTTTATGATTTGCATACGTGGTATTTAAGAAATTGTATTATTTGCCAATAATTCATATTATTTTCAAGTCCTGTAAGTTCTTATTAGGCTGCATCTATCCAAGAGCAGGGTAATATCAATTTTATCACCTCCCTGTGCTATCTTTTAGGGCCTTCCCAATTCATCTGGCCTTATATTTTACTAGACAAAATATTTCTCAAACTGTGAGCAGTTTCACTTTGTTTTTGCTTACCAGGCTTTGCAACCGTCCCATAGTTCACCTAACTTTAAAAGTTTCAATGACATCTCTTTTTCTCGTGTGCAAACATCTGCTTCCAGAATCCAGCATCTGGTATCATGAAAATAGATTTTATCACCCTCACATTTGTTGCTCATCGTAAAGCCTCTCTAACAAGTTTTGCATGATTTACTATAGACTCACTGTGATTTTGAGATTCTCTTGCTTTTAGTAAGCACAGCAATGACTTTTCCTGAAACATTCCGATTGGGAAATGTTGGAACAGTATTTCCCAAACTTTTGACACTCATTTTGCCTTATACTTGGGGCAGGGGAACCCTCCCCAGCCTTAGAATTACACACTCTCTCAAATATTACCAACCAACCAGAGGATTTTACTTTTTGTATTTTTTATAATATAAATAATGACAATTTTTTCATTTTTATAAATAAAATTCTATACTAATATTACATACATTTTTATGAAAGCAGGAGTGTGTCCATAAATTCTAAAAATATAAAATAGTTATCATCTCATCTGTTAATTAAGAACTGTAAGAAAATAATGTTATTAGGTCTAAAACTTCTCCCAGCAATTTCCTGTTATTTCACTTTAATAACATGTCTAATATTGCAGGTTCTCTATTCTTTTGAAAGCCATATTACAAAACATTAGGGTAAGAATCCTTGAAGTATAATTCCCATATTGTGTAGATAAGAAAACAGATTAAGTGATTTCCATAGGGTCTTCAAGTTAGTGACAGAGGTAGCACTAGTTCCAGGTTTATAATTTTCTATCTAGAGCCCTTTCCATCCTTCTGTGTAATTTCTGTGACACATTAATAGAGACCTCGAAGTCTCTGAACAGGTACTTCAGATTTGTCGTCACACTTCTTTTCCTTATTAATTTGAAGATGTCAACTGCCAAGCTTCAGAGCTTCATTCTTGATTCTTTCATATATATTGAATAAATATTTCACATATTCATTTATTTAATATATATTGAATAAAAGCTCCAAAAGGTCAATTAAATGTATCATTCCAGAAGTTAGACACTGACACTACTGGATTATTTGTCACTAAGCACTGGGATGTAAATATTTCTTCAATCTGGACACAGCACATATACCTCTGCTACCTGTGGGTCCTTGATACTTTCTTAGAGTGCTGAGGAATGGTGGTACCAAGAGAGATTTTTCAGTCATTCATTCATTTATTCAATCACTTAATTTTTCTTCTAATAAATGACTGTGCCCGGGATACAAAGATGCACTAAAGCACAGGCTGGGTCCTCAAGAAGCTCACACTGTATTAAGTGAGTTTGACATACAAACCATGAGTTTTGTGCAGTGAGAGAGAGATATGTCCTGAGTATTAATGGAGTCAGGAGAATGGAAACCTGGCCCAGATTTGGAGGCTCAAAGAACATTCCTGGAGAAGAACACATCTGAGCTGACTCTTCAAAAAATGTTTGGCTTACTTGGCAGAGTGAAGTTGGGAGAGGGAAGATGATGGGCACTCTCAGAAACATAGGTGAAAGGAAGCAGTGCATGGCAAGCTGTTGTTAGAGGCACGTGAGTAGTGATGTGTGAGAGTGGGAATGGCAGGTAGAGACTGGGGAGGTAAGTAGAAGCCCAATGATGGGACCACTGAGAGGCAGCCCTTGGAGGTTCAGGAGGTGGCAGTTCAAACTTTCATTTTAAAGGGATGATTTTTATGACAAGGTCTTGGGAGATGGGAATACAATTAGGAAGCTGGGCAAGTAATACATGGCAAGGCAAAATGAGGCCTAGAGTGGTGAAGAGGTAGTAGGAATGGAACAAAGTGAAAGATTAAGAACTTCTTTTAGTACACACCACTACTTTTATGATTCTAATGAATTGCTTAGAAAAAAATCATTTGATGCCCAAGTAAATGGAATAGCACTTGAATTATTTAATGCATTTTAATGCATTTAAGTAAGTTTTTATGTAATATATACCACATATATTAAATTAACACATAAATATTTGAAACTTTTAGCATTTTCTCTAAATGACCAATGCTTATTTCTATATGGGAATCGATTTAATAAAGAAATTTACCATTCAAGGATGCTGGGGAAAAAACAAACAAACAAGCACAAAACTTCAGTTAACCAGATCTTTGAGAAAACTTTCAGAAAGCAGTAAGGTAGTATAAAATTTGCTGTGATAAACATTAGGATTGTGATTTGGATAACTGAGTTCAGTTTACTAAATGGTAAAAACAGGGTGAGGTCATCATGGGGAAAGCATTTGGGAAGTAAAAAGAGTTTAGATGAGTAACAGAAGAGCCAACTGAAAGTTAGTTTTGTAATGGGAGGAGAGGTGGGGGCTATAAACATAGAAGCCATTGATATGGGATCATACTTAAAGTAAACTGATGACAGGGATTATTGGGAGAAAAGAGAATAGAGTACAGGACAGAATCCTTCAGAACACAACAGTAAGAAGTTGGAAAGGAGAAAAGTTCAACAATTGTTCAAACTGCATGAGACATAATCAGTATGTTGTGTGACAATCCAAAATCTGGAGACCATCTAGATGAAGTATTTGACTGAAGTCAAGAGTTTTTAGATTTCATTTCCAGACAACATAATTGAGAGCCAAATTAAATCAATTCATTAAATCAATCTGGACAACTCTGTTTTTATTTAAAACAAAATGATACTGAGCTTGGTTCTGTTTTATGGTTCACAAACTAGTTCTGAGGACAGTCCCAAATATGTAATCTGGCATCACTGGCATTAAATGTATGACTTCCAGATCTCACTACTTCAAAAAAAGGAACATTTACTTGGAATCATATTTTTTGTTTTAAATAAATCTATTTATTTATTTTTGGTAGCATTGGGTCTTCGTTGCTGTACGCGGGCTTTCTCTAGTTGCGGTGAGAAAGGGCTACTCTTTGTTGCGGTGAGCGGGCTTCTCATTGCATTGACTTCTCTTGTTGTGGAGCATGGGCTCTAGGTGTGTGGGCTTCAGTAGTTGTGGCTCGCGGGCTCTAGAGCACAGGCTCAGTAGTTGTGTCACATGGGTTTAGTTACTCCGCGGCATGTGGGATCTTCCAGGACCAGGGCTCGAACCCGTGTCCCCTGCATTGGCAGGTGGATTCTTAACCACTGCACCACCAGGAAAGTTCAGCAATGTGATTTTCATTGGTGAATTGCAGTGCAAATTATTTCCTCTTATGTTAAAACTCTGTTTATGAATAAGAGAAAGAAAGGGGGGAAAAGTAGCTAAAGAAGGTGGTATTACAGATGGAAAATGCTTTAATTATTCAAGGTAGCTGAGTATCAATATATTAAGGTAAATGATCCACCTAGAGGAATTATTGAAGGATTGGATGAGATAGATGTTATTCCAGTATAACGGGGATGCTAGCTTTAAAGTAAAGATAAACTTTTTCTATAAAGGAAAGAAAGGAGAAATAAATTTGAAAAGATAAACAGTGATGTGGAGGCAAAGGGAAAATGATTGTAGGTGATTCTGATCTTCTCTATAAAATGGAAAGCAAATTTCATCAATCTCATTATTTCACAAAAAACACATATTATATAAATGACACTCAGATTCGCGAAAAGTCAGAGGAGCTCATACAATTGCCAAGATAATCTATTGCAAGATGAACACCTGTAAAAAACAGATACGGCTATTATTTCATATTTATATTTGTTAAAAAAATAAGAAATAGGAACATATAATGTATCAAACCAAATACACTAACATATTTAAATTAACTCCTCTTTTACTTTTCAATTTTATAGCTCCCAAGGAGTCTTTAAAACTGATGTTTTGATGTGTAGGCCTATAGTATAGATGTTTTCTAGAATTAAAAATTTTTCAGATTTTAGAAAGGTGATGTATTGCATATACCATGTATTATGTAACATCCCCACTGGGAAGTGTACCAGTACTCACAATGAAACACATGATCAGTTTTGTAGTGAAAAGTCTAAATATTCACATTAAATGGAATAAATGAATAATATAGATAGCCCATGTCAGTTCAAGTCAATTTTACCACCGAATGAGTAGCAAAATAACTTCCAGACCTGAAACTTTTTTGGATTTCAAAATGGACAAGAAATTTAAAATTTTTACTTAATTTGCATATTGGAGCTTTTCCTTCCTTAAATTCTTGACAGTTAGTTATACTGATGATGATCCCAGTAGTAACATGATGAAAAAAAAATTATCTACCAACAAGAGAAATGATTTAATCTAGTTTCCTATTAAGTCATAATAGAAATCTGCAGTGGGGGATGTCTTAAATTAAATATAGACAAAAATATTCTATCACCCCTGTAATCATTTTAATGTGATAAATATTTACTTCGGGAAGATCACTCAAATGTTTCATCCTGGAACATTTAAATGTTTAATCATGTCATAAGAACATTTTGAGTAGTACTTTTAGGATTTGCAGACAGGTAACAAATGCACTCCCACCTCTGATACATGGTATATTTTTGAAACAAAATATATATTTCATGGAGATTGATTCGTCTGCCCTGGATTTTATTTTCTTTGAAGTTTTGAATATTCATACTGAGGGATGAAATTTTGTTTCATTTTTGTCCCGGGCCATTTCCTTCCTAATTTTAATTACTATGTTTATTACATAATGTCCTTTATATAGACATCTGAACTTTTTCCCCTCCAGGCTAACATTTTAAAAGATATTTAAAAGAAGGATGTCAAGAAAACTTCAGAAAATTTTAATACATGCAGAATGACTTCCTGATGTACATAGGTATTACTCCACACTGTTAGAAAACAATAGAAAGTACTTTGAATCTTAAGTAAATATATGTGATAATTTTTTTTTTTTTTTTTTTTTTTTTACTCATGGAGTGTATTGTGACTCTTGCTCAGGAGTGACTCTCATTACCATTAAAATATGAATAAATTAATTCAGTGCATATTATTTCAGTACCTATGTATATGACTCTGCCTTCAAGGTGTTTGGTTTTTGAAACTGTCATTCCTCTATCCATCTAGCTATAGTTCCATTTGTTAAATACTGTAATATATGTAATAAATAAAAATAAAATTCTGCTAGAGAAATGAATAAAGAATTACTTCATGAATTAGATGTGCCTTTAATAGGGTCTTGAAGGTAGAGTAGGACTTACAGGACACAGATGAATTGAGTATTTGAAGCTGGGATAATAGCATGATACAAGATCATGCTAGAGATATGACAAGTCATAGCATGATCCAGGAGTGACAAATAAGTATGGATATTTTTATTGGAGTATGACATGCAGAGTTATAATGGAGAGAAATTGGACCAAATAAATGGACTAGGGTCAGATTATGAAATACCTTAAATGCCATACTAAGAAGTTTGAATCTGATTATATAGACCATTAAAAACTTTATTTTGAGTGGAGTTAACTGATCAGAATTTTGTTTTAGAAGATTCAATTAATAATATACCAGAGGAGCGCTGGAAATCAAAGGAGCCCAATGGCCAAGACTGATCATTCATCAAATTTCAAAAGGGCAGTGGCATGTTTAATATTTTCTAATTTTTGTATATTATAATGTAATTTAATTGCTGAGCCCAAGAGTTTTTACTGAAATCATTCTGAGCAATAAATGTAACTCAAAAGAAAGATTACTCAGTTCAAAGTACCATCTATTTGTATTTGTCAAGTATGATCAATGTTGATTTTTCTCTTTCATTTTTATTTACAGCAGAGCTGAAAACCCTACCTTAAATATGAATCCTAATGAAACCCTTAAAAGATTATAAATATATAACAAACTGTGTGGAATCATTCAATCGGATAACAAAAGAACAGCTAATAGTTACAGGCAATTAAAAAGAAAAAAAAAAATTGAACAGCTACTTTATGTCAAGTACCGCACCAAGCACCTTTAAGCAAGTTTGTCCTCATGGCAAGCTGAGGAGATGGCTGTTATCTTTAATAGATGAAAAACCTGAGCATAAAAAACTGATGTAACTTGCCCGTAGTCTAGGCCCTCAGCGGTGCAGCAGTTGTCTGCCTGATGCCATGACTGTGCTCTCTTCATTCTAGTTCCATTTCCTTATTTACAGTCTTCAATACCACTGTGCAAAAGAGAGTTCACAGGGAAGTTATACTAATATTTCTAAATTGAAAGTAGGGTTGAAATTAGAGTTGAATGTGATTATTTATGCCTAAGTGAATAGAGTTATGAACAGTTCTTCAGTACCATATATAGTCATCTCATTGCCATTATTTTATTATTATTATCTTTGTGCCTTCCTCTGCAGCAGTATCTAATACTGAGACTATTGTTTTTTGATCCTTATATAGATGATTTGCCTTTACCCCAAATAACCTTTATTTCATTACTACATATTGTGCAGTTAACCTAGGCACTGGACAGAAGGCACAAAACTTGCCATGCTAACATGTTGATACCAATTGGAAAATACTTTAATTTCTATATACTTCTAAAAGTCACCTTCATATATGAGGGTCATTTTATTAAAGTGTAATCACTGTTAAACACAGAATAGAACAAGATAGTTCTAGATATATGTTCTATCTCCCCATTCATTTCCATTAAGTTTGATAAAAAGGTACTTTTGCTATTTTTGAGTAATAAATAAAATACATTTTGCTTTTTAAATGCTGTCTGTATTAAGCTCTAACATTAGTTTACTTTTAAACCTATGACAGACTACTTAGAGTTATGTTATATACACAAATTTAATCCCACTTTATTCATAGTCTACATTTTGTAATACACTGTAGTCCATATGTATTCTTAAGAAATGTCACAGTTCTCCAAGTATTTGATCAAAGTTTTTGTTCAATTAAAATGGAGCAAAAAAAAACTTGAAAAAATTCCATTTACCTCATTTTTTTCCACCCCAAAACTGCCAACACAGTTTTTTTTTCTACTTTCTCAAGCCCTCCCAACCAGCCCTTCTAATTCCAGTTATTGGTACCACCATCTACCTAGTCACTGCAGTCAGAAACAAAGGAACTCCTCTTATTTCCCTTCTCTTCCTCATCCCAGCATGTGCCATTAAGTCCTATTGTTACCACGAGCCAAGTCTACTTCTTTGGTTCACCTCTAATGTATTCCCCCATCAGAGGTTACCTCTTTTTCACACCACCATACCTTCCCAGGAGAGGTGGTCACCTGCTTCCCTTGCTGTCTTGTTTGAGATGTAAGTTCAAACATTTCACTTCAATTAAAACTCTTTAATGGCTTCCACAGAGTACTTGAAAAAAAAATAAATTAGACTTTTAACCTTGGCCAGTAAACCCTCCCCTTTTGTCAGTCTCCTACTAGCACACTATACAACAGCCATGGAAGTCTTCTTGCAGTTTCTTCTTTTCTTACTCAAGAAAGAGGTTTCTAGTGTGGAAAGCTTTCTTTGCATTAACTTGTCTCCCTCAGGAATCTGCATGCTCCATGTGCGATGGAGATACTTTTATTCTCCAATGTATTCCCAATGTTTGGTTTAAAAAAAAGGGTTATCAAGGATTAAAACTACAGATTAAGAAGAAGATTTTAGGGAACTTGAAGTCATTGGATAAATGTTAAAGGATCTTGATCTGATAAATAACATGATATTGAATTAATCTTTAGAGAAGCCAGTTCTACTATAGTTAGAAACAAATCCAACAGTTAATGACTTCCAGTAATTGAATTATGCACATTTAAATTGAATCATCTCATTTACCATGCACAATTTTAAATAATTTTATAAGATAGGCATTGCCATTTCCATTTTGAACAGAAGAAATGACCCATCTAAGGGCATCGAACTTTTATGTGGCCGAGCCAAAATTTTAGCCTAGGGATCTGACTCTAATTTCATTGGTCTTTTCATTTTTTCACAGTAGCAATGGCCACATGAGAAGTAACAAAGTTGTAACCAGTCTAAGTGATAGTGAAAATAAGAGGGAGTCACTGGGATGAAAATATTTGGAAAATAAACATCTTAACATCTGGGTAAGGAGTAAGAGACAGTCATCAAATTTTTCAATGTTAAAAACTTCCATCATGTCTTAACAATATGGTTGGGCTATTTAATAGTATTGGCTGGCTAAAGCAGCGTGCAAAGTACATGGTGCAATAGGAATGGGTGAAAAGAGAATTGAAAAAAGTGAGTACAATCTATTTGAAACATATGATTGCTGTATTTGAAATATGTGACTGCAGGCACTCAAAATATACTGTAATATTGAGGGAAAGATGGGTAAATTTGGGTTAGTTTTTGAGTGTCCATTATTAATATCGTACTATATATACAAAAATTAGAGCAAGTAGATAAACTGACATGTTAAGGAAGATAGTAAAGCAAATTGCTACTTTGAAACACAGGAGATAAATCAGTAAAATGAAAGCTTATCTTGTGAGTAAATTCAACAACAGAACCTTAGATGAAGCAGGTAAAGATTCCACAGGGCTCAGAAGTGTCCTTCATATTATTGGGCCCAGAGTTACATTTGCAATAAAATAATTAGATATGAATCCCAGCAAATAGTGTTCATTTATTTGTGAAATACTGATACTGTTGGCCACACACATGTACTGATTTTTAAAATTTTCAATTTATATAAGTCCATCTAAAGTAATAGAGGTGTGATAAAAATAATAATGAAAATGAAAGCTTTGCCAAAAGTGATAATAGACAATACCGAGTAAAGGAATAACTGAAAGTACTCATACATTGAATAGTTACTAAAAAGAAGGATAAGTGTACTACTTCAGGGCATGACGTGAGATCCCCTTGAGTTTATACTTTAAGAAGAACATATATTTAAAATAATAAAGATTAAAGAACCAACACTCCAGGAGCCAAAACTTTCCAGATTTCTTCCTTGAATTTTACTGAGAACACCAGTGCTATGTTTTTGCTCCCTCTTTTCTTCTATAACATATTGAGATTTTAAAAAAAACTAGGCTACATAAAACTCCAGAGGTTAGGAAATACATCTCCTACTAGATTTGTTTTTGTGAGACATAACTCTGACTTTCTATATTTTGATTATTAAATTTATTTTCTGTTTTATACCCGCACATATTTATATGAAAACATACATGAGTTTATATATTTGTATATATATTTTCAAAATTTGAATGACAAAAGCTTAAATTTTTTTAAAATTACACTTAACCTATATCCACTAGAATATCATTAACTTCTCCAATGTATTGTAATTGTGCCTGGAAATTGCACCAGGTTACTAGAGACTTGTCCTTGAAATTACAAAATGTATCAACAATATATAATAATGCATTTTCACATAGATTTATTAGCACAAGATTATTCAAAACCCATTAACAACCTAATTATTTCTGTGTTCACATGACAATATTTTATTAACCATCATTTAAAAACTTTTGAATGTTGAAAAGAATAAAAGAAGCAGCTTTTTAAAAAGCCATAATCCAAGTTATTTGTTTTTAGGTTATGAGTAATATGTTCTTATGAATAGAAGTCACCTATTTCGCCTAATTTGCTTTTGGAATTGTGTATGAATATAAATACGTACATTCATTTCAGTATATTTATTACTTACATATCATCAGTTCATTTGAACACTCGATACATTTGTTAATACCATCAATGTTTGAGTGATTTGCTATCATTTTCTTCAGATGTAACCACTTTTTCTCTGATATCAATTCAATAATGTTAAACTACTCAATTTTTCTTTAGTAATACAGCACAGTCATTAACTCTGTCTGGGGGAGAACCTATGTGCCTCACAAATTACTTTAAAAAGAATTCAGATTTCTATTTTGATTCAAAGACATACTGAAATTCAAATGAGTCAATAGTATGTTGCCATATAAATCCTTATTAACATCTTCAAGGATAAGTAGATATGATAGATAGTAATTAGTATGTTATCTATAATTTGCTTCTAATTTATTTAAGGGAGAGTAAAAGTAGTTTGTTCCCTTAGAACTGTTAAGCACCCCTTTATAATTGTGTTTATGCTCTTAATGTGCAATATCTATTAAAAATATTTGACAAGGCTGAAAAATCTACCTAGTAATAATTATACTGATATATAAAGCATTACTGATGATTCAAAGTGGCATATATATTTTCTATCCTCTTAAATATAGTTTACATGAAAGGATTCAATATTTATTTGTGCCAGACATTGTACATGGCACTAGGGAAAGAAATTATTCACAAAACAAACCTATGGCTAGGGAAAGAAATTATTCACAAAACAGACCTAAGTCCTGATCTTTTGTTGTTTACCTCAGTAGATGTTTGTGTTATTCAAAGCTCTTGGAGCATCTAATTTCACTTTTTGTTAATGAAGCATACAAACAAAAGTGTTTTGTTAGTCTGAAAACACACCTTAGATCTGCCATATGAAAATAAATGAATATGTGAAAGTAAATTTTAAAAATTAGGTGAGATAAAAATGTACCTTATCTACAGCTGTGGAAGTTGTAGGATGGAATTTTTATTCCCTTCAAACAGATAAAAATATTGAGGAATGATATCCTGCATGGAATCCTTGAACAGAAAAATGACATGAGCTAAAAACTAAGGAAATGTGAATAAAGTATGGGCTTTATTGTATCAATATTGGTTCATTAATTGTGACAAATGTACTATATGAATGTAAGATGTTAAAAATAGGCCAGCTGGGTGTGAGATATAGGGAACTCTCTGTAGTGTCTTCTCAATTTTTCTGTAAATCTAAAACTGATCAAAATTTTGAAGTTTATTTTAAAAATTAATAATTTTGGAAGAAAAAAATTGAGGATACCAAATTGTGCAGAACTTTAGATGTTAACTCAAGTATTTGAGCACTTTTAATGATCAGTAGGAAGCCAAATATGTGGGCAGGAGCCTAACGTAATTAATGTAGCCATTTAGGGACACCTTTTTCTACGACTGCACAAATTGTAGGAAGGGAACGGTGGCTTCCAGGAGACCAATCTGATTCAGTAATTTCCCTATAGAGTGATAAAGGCAGAATTCATGTGGTGGTCAGTGTGAATGGAAAGATAAAGATTTGACACACTACAAATAAGTAATTAACAATATTTGGCAGTTTATTGGATATGAAACCTATCAGAGAAACAAAGTCTGGGTGATTTAGAGGAGCGATATATAATAATAATAATCTATAATAATCTATAATAAACTGAATATAGAATAAGAAAGTAATATGTAGTTTAGACTTAGAAACTACAGTTGCTGGTGTTGTATTAGATAGGGTAAAAGAAGATATATTTGAGTTCCCAAGGTTAAAGGAAAGTTTAATCATTTCCTCCAGGAATGTCTTATGGTTAAATAATCTGAAATCTCTTGAGCAACGAACAAGGAATGTTTGGAGGTTTTTAGCGCAGAATGTCACTGTGGTCTGTTTCACAACCTTTTTTTGTCATGATAATGATTGTGCTTTTATTTTAAATGTTAACATTTTCTCAAAAGCACATAGTGAACCGTAACCTCTTAATGGATAAACTAAGAATTAGGAGTAAAATAGGAAAATTTCCAGCTGCCAGATATCTCTTAATCAGTAATCTCTATTATGTATTCAGAATATTAATTGATGGTTATAATAGAAGTCTAAGCATGGCACATTGCTCCAATTCCAAATTCATTTGACAAAATGAAATTTTAGGTGGTTAACTTTTATTTTATTCTCATTTACATTTCTACCCTTGAACATTAAAGGTAATTTTATGTTCTGTATTTCATAAGTGGAAAATAAATTACTTCTGAAACTTTTACAGAAGGGTAAATGGTTGGAATTATTAAATTTGAAAGTGACCCACAAAACACCAGTAATGACTTGAGAGGGAGCACTGAAACATATTCCCATTGTGTGGAACGGTCCCCTTGATGTCAGTGGAGGTTCCTAGAATGTTTCTGTAGGCCTTTTGAAGTCTTCAAATTAGAAATAACTGTTTGATTAAACACAATCTCAATTGGATTTAAATTTGCATTTTATAGACTTGACTGACTCTTTAGGGTCATTCTTATTGAAAGAAACCAAGTCTTCATTAACAAAAATTCTAAAATTGTTTCATCGAAAGAATAGGTATGCAGTAACTCTCTGGGTGGGGGAGGGGGCTCACATTCATTGTTGATGTGTATTGTGCTTTTCATTTGGATTCAGTAAAGTGTGACATAATTTTATGATTAAAATGGATAAAAGATGTATACATTTGACTGCTAATTTGACCATGAATACCTGAAAACAATAATGGGATTTTTGTCCACACAAGAGGATGGGTTACAGACTCTCTTGTGAGGCACTGTTCCCTTATATACCACCATTAGTATGTCTAAGGCTGAATCTGTGGAGGGAACTCCCTCAGGGGAGGGAATCCTGGAGCATGATACATTATTTTCCCTAATCAGGTTAAATATAATCAGGATGGTTAGAATCCCGTGAGAGTATTTGGTCAGGATACGCTGTGTAGAGAGAGATTGTTCATTTAGATCACTTAGAGTGCAATGGGGTACAGACAGCTTTGGAAATTTTTCCTCTGCTGAAAAAGCTTAGTCCATTCACTCCTCGACCCCCTTTCCATTTTCTCCAAAATCTTTAGAGGTCGTGGGCTTCTCTTTTTGCACAGTTAGGTAATTAGTGCATTTTTTTTTCTCTTTTTTTAAAATTTATTTTTTATTGAAGTATAGTTGATTTACAATGTTGTGTTTAATTTCTGCTGTACAGCAAAGTGATTCAGTTATACATATATATGTATTTCATATTCTTTTCTATTATGGTTTATTATAGGATATTGAATATAGTTCCCTGTGCTATACAGTAGGACCTGTTGTTTATCGATTCTATATATATTAGTTTGAATCTGCTATTCCCAAACTTACAATCCATCCCTCCCCCATTCCCCCTCCTTCTTAGCAACCAAGTCTTTTCTCTATGTCTGTGAGTCTGCTTCTGTTTCATAAATAAGTTCATTTTTGTCATATTTTAGATTCCACATATAAGTAATATCATATGGTGTTTGCCTTTCTCTGACTTATTTCACTTAGTATGATAATCTCTAGTTCCATCCATGTTGCTGCAAATGACATTATTTCATTCTTTTTTATGGCTGAGTAGTATTCCATTGTATATATGTATCACATCATCTTTATCCATTTATCTGTCAATGGACATTTAGGTTGCTTCCATGTCTTGGCTATTGTAAATAGTACTGCTATGAACATAAGGGTGCATGTATCTTTTTGAATTATAGTTTTGTCTGGATATATGCCCAGGAGTGGGATTGCAGGATCATATGGGGATTAGAGTTCTCTTCTACATTTTCACAGGGCAGGGACCAGGGTGAGGTCAGTGAGTCAGTTGCCTGAGGCATAGAATTCAAGGGGGCATCAAAATTCTCAGGAATCCAGGTAAACTATATTCGAATGGAATACTCTTCAAAAATCAAAATTCAATGCACAAACCATGATGAACAAAATATCAAAATTTTAGAGGTCAATGCCATGCTGAGGCATCTTAGAGCCTGAGGCTAAAGAAAAAATGTGCTCCTTTTAATAGACACAAACTCATCAGTAGTATTTTCAAAATATACCTTTTACTTATTTCAATTTTTATTGAGAGAATTACCATATTTGATCATTTCTCCTGTCCAAGGGATAATTTTGAATAATTTTGAATTAGCTTAAGCTGATGTAAAATTATAATAAATTAGGTTTGGGTATAAATAAAACACTTAAATTAAAAATAATATTGTGAATTTTAATACACCAACTTTTCAATTTTTCATTATTTTTTCAACTACTTTAATGTTCTGGGAAAATTCACCATTTAAAAAATACACAAAATCGTGTATATTGGGGTACACAAGTTTTCCTTTCCTTTTGCCTCAGGCTTCAATATGGTTCATATTGAATATGGCTGATACTGCTTTTTCACTTACTTAGTTCAGAATTTTATATTAGTTAACTATTCTTTTTTTTCTGAATTTTATTTTATTTTTTCATACAGCAGGTTCTTATTAGTTATCTATTTTATACATATTAAGTAGTTAGTGCATTTAAAAGTTCTTTGGGAAAAGTGTTTTTATACAACAAGTATAATAAAGTTTCCATTTTTGTACTAATCAACACATAATAACACAATTTTTATTTATCTATTTTTTGGTCAGGGAAGAGCAAGGTTAGTGACTATTATATCTGAGGCTGATCTTTCTCTTTAATTCAAAATTTGCTTTTGTTTTTTGCAAATACTACTGACATTTAATTATCGGTTACAGTTGCCTAAATATTTGCAGAAATGCTGTATATTATATAAAGTTGCTTTAATATATCATCAAATACACAGAAGACTTGAAACTTTCTACAACTTCATAATGGATGTTAGATCAGGAATCAGTGCACTCAGTTCTAGTATTGGTTCAGTAGTAATACCAGTTGCATATCTGTGTCTTTGGCTCTGACCTTAACTTGCTGGTTCTTAAATGCCTTATCTATAAATGGAAGGACCAAACCAGATTATCTCTAATATACCTTACCACCCTATAATGTTCTATTATACACAGACATAAGGAAACTGAAAATTTTTGCCACTGTAAGACTGATTTTGCAGCCTCTACTTGAATTCTGATGATTATTTTCTCAGTATAGAAATACAATTAATTTTACATAGGTAATAGCAATAAGAATTCATTAGTGAGGGAATTTATTTGTACCGTCCCAAATTTTCATCAACCCTGTTGTTGCTAAATGATAAGGATGATGACATATTAATAAATATTTCTGAGCAATAAGGTTCATTTACGTAACACGTTTTTATTGAGTATCTATAATAAGCCAGGCACATTGTAGAAAGAGTAGACAGGAGTCCTCATGGAGAATATGGCTTTCTAGCCACCATGTGAAAAAAATGGAGCAGTAGAGCCATGAAGGAAATGAGGAAGTACAGCCAGGTAGCTCTCTGGAGAAGAGTTCCAAGCAGAGAGAATGACCAGTGCAGTTCCTGCTAGTCTGGCGTATTGAATAAAAAGCACAAATCCAACATGGCTGGGGCAGAGGAGGTGAGATTGAGGCAAAGGAGGTGTCAGATAAGGAAGAGAGAAGGTGGTAGATGGACAGTATTAGAACTATAATGAAGAGGACACAATTCCTGCTTATTTATCTTACTGATGATGCTTATGATCTGTTTATTGAAAGAATCATCAAAATAGGGTTCTCTTATAGTAAAATACAAAACTTTTGTGAGAATTATAGATTATAATCAAACTTACCTGGAGATAACCTTTGTAAACATATTTGCATAGTTTCTCGTTAGGTGTCTTTGAATGTATCTATCTCTATTTCTGTCTATATCTGTATCTATACCTATATCCCTTAACACCTAGCAATATATATTGAACAAACCCCTGATCACTTAATTTCTTCAAAAGAAGTAGTCTGATTCACCTCAGCATTTAAACTCAAAATTCAAAACTCTGGTTGAACAATTCTTTATTGAAGCATAATTCTATTTTTGGAAAATTGTATATAATACACATACACACATGTTTTATAAATATTTTGATAAATAATGCACTATTCCAATGATCTCACGGACAACATACTGTTGAAGATATCTTTTACAATAATATCATTTATTATTTTCCTAAGAAGTGATCCTAGGAGCAAATTATTGTTTCAGAGAATATAAATGTTTTTTAAAGTTCTTGATAAAAAATAAAACTTTATAGGATTTAAAATAAAATTAATAAGCTATAGATTTCTCAAATTTTTCACATGCAAAACCTGTCCATTTTCCATGATATCCATAAAGGAAATATTCTGAAGGAAATATAACTAGTTTTTCATATCTCATATTTAACTAGGTTTCAGGAATCATGTATGAAAAAATAATTATTTTAATTTTTAGACCAGCATCTTAACCATATTCCTGCTGGGTTTTTATTATATTGTTGGTATTATTTGGGCAAAAATGTTTTCACAAATTAGTTTTAAGAATTATTATAATATCAGCTTAGTGTAATAGAGTTTAGGGGATTGTGTTCAAAGGTTCTTTATCCAATTAGAATGTAAAGAGATCATTGAATGAAATAAGAGACTTTAATTTTTAGATACGGCAGTTTAGAAAACCTAAAATTGTTACCATAATATTCATGAAAGAATATACCTTGTTTTATCAAATTATGCAACTGAAACTGAATGAAAAAAGTGAAGATGACTAAAATCATTAATTTTTAGTAGGTGAGAAATATATTTAGTATGTATCTACGATCAGAGAATTTGACTTCTGAGTAAAACTGAAAATACTCATTGGTAGACTAAAAAATGATTCAATGCATGAGCCATAATACAAATCCTTATAATACATATCCAAATAGTATCATTTATGCGTGATGATGTGTAAATTGTGAAGTCTTTACCTCTTACCAGCTACAGTCTTCAAAATAATCTAACAAGAGCATGTTCACTAATTGCAATACTCTTACTAGCTATATTGTATGTCCTTCATTACACGTATAGTATAACTATATAATCTTTGAAAATGGTGTCCCTTGTGATTTTTAAATGCAGTATCAGTATTTTGGCAGAATCATTTTGTAGGCAGTTAAGTTCAATGCATTTGAGTTAAAAACTACATCTTCTGAAAAAATGTCTGCAATACACTTTTAATTTTCATCTTCTCTTTCTTATTGGAGTTATAATAAATTAATTATTCTTTGGTGACTATTTTCCAAATCATTAATCAAAAATGTTTCTCAAATTAAATACTGAGAAATTATGGGCAAATATTTAGATATTTCAGCAAAATTCTATTAAATTAATAAAATAGAAAGAAAATGAAACAAACATTTTGTTCATTTGAAATGAACTTCATTCACTCATTGATTCATAACCATTTTAATAGCACTTAGTGACAGAATTTAATGGGATGATCATACTATTTACTATCCAATATGCCTCATTTTTTTAGGATGAAAGGGATATTTAAATGCACTTTTAATACTATACTGAGAAGATTTTTCAGGACAAATACGAATTTATGGTCAGCCTAATATACAGGAATTTTTTAAAATAATGGGATAAAAAGTGATTGTGTAGGAAATTCAAAATATAAGTAGAATAGAGAGATAAAAAATTGAGAAGTAAAAATTAGAGTATTCTATTTGGCTCCTCTATGATTATTTTTTAAATGTTGAAGTTTTCAACATTTGCATTTTAATTTTTAATAAGAATACTAGCTTTTTTTGTTACTCATAGATGTAGAATGTGTACACATCAATTAAAAGTTTAATAGCTTTATGAAAAGCTTTACACATTTCCCTATGTATTTAGAAGTGAAAATGGGTGGTTTGAAAGGGAATCCGTGAGAGAAAAATTATTTAGAATTTAATTCATAGATAAAATGGCATGTCTAGAATAATTTTAGCTGCTACCAAAGTGAAAGTATATTGTCCTTACATATTTTGCCTTTGCCTAAATCAATACACATATTAATACTATGCCAACTAATACGGGTAATTTATTTTTGAATTAAAGGCAAACCTTTATTTGAATGCATATGAGACTTTCTTTGAATATATACTAGAGCTTATTAAATTTTAATACAAATAAACCAATTTAAGGTGACTTATGGTTTAATAAATGCCAGTGAGAACAGGAAGTTAAAAGGCTTATAAAATTCAGGAAGATAATTTCAACTTGATAATATTTCATGATGAAGACTGATAAAATTTTCTCTTATCATTTTGATTCATCCTCTATTTTATTGTATCCAGACATTGATATTTAGCATTTTCATGCTTTGAATAACAGTTTTATGCTTATTGCTGAATTGTCTGCAATTTTATGGATAAATAAATGAGAGATCCTCCCTTTCTCTGTCATGCCCAGGAAGCATGCTGGCACTTTCATTTCCATACATCAATTGAATGTTGCTTTAACTAGCTGCTCTCTTGGTTTATCAACAATTAAATTTATTTGTATTAGTTTACTTTTACTTTTTACTATTTTAGTATTGTAATATCTTTTGAGGTTAACTAGGCTGATATTTGGTAATCTTATTTACATTGAAATAAGACGTTCAAAGTGTTTTATTAAAATGAGTTAAAATAAACCATGAACTGGTTCAGCTACTTCTAGAGTAACTTAAGTATAATATTTTATTTAATATAAAAGAATTACTTCTGGGAATTCTAAAATGATGTATGCATTTCATATCTGTTTGGAACATCTCTAAAAATAGCAGTATTAGATGAAATAATCTAGAATGGAGGGGAAGAACACAGGTTAACTTGTATTTTAACATTCACTTATTCTAGATTATTACTTTTCTATTTTGTTTTCTTTTTAGACCCCTTTTCAAAGAGGAGAAAAAAAAAACCTTTAATTTTTTCCAACTGAGATTATAAAAGTAAATCTCACTTTCAAAATGACTATTTCAATTTTAAAAATGTATATACATATATATATGTATATATATAAACATATATTTGGCAGTAAGGTGATCTGTATGATGCAGTCTGAATTTATATGAACTTATTTTACAGTCAAATTATTTTATGTTCATTTCTCTCATAAATAAACAGATATACTTTTAAGAACTTTAAGGATTTCTTCAGCTGAAGAAATAGTGTCATTCAAATTTATTAGCTTTCCCATAACCAAAAAGAAATCCATGATGCAGCTTGAATTGAGGCTACAGTTCCTGACGCTTCATCTCAAGGGATGTGCCTGTTGTCAGCACTTCCACTTTAAGATATTTCCACAATTTTCAGCTACCAAGAAAGCTAGTGCTCTTAAAGTAGTAGAGGTGAACACTGGAATACAGATCGACATTTTTTTCTATTTCAATATGATAACTTATTGCTAACTGAAATAATATTTAAAGTAATTTTTTTCAAAAAGGAAACATACATTCACTTTCATATTTTCTCAAATAATATTCAAATTTCAAGATTCAGACCTACTAAAAATTTTGCATTGCTTTTTCATATTTTATTTTTTAAAGTTTCAGCATATTACTAGAGGAATTGCAGGTAGATCAGAGTGGATTCTGTGTATTTTATTCAACGATAGTGAATGAAATCAAATTGCTCAAAAGCACTTGGATTTATTACTTTAAATATTATGGTGAGGAACACAATAATTCAACATTGGTAATTGCTTTATTTTAAAATTTTCAGCTACACAGAAAAATCTTTTAAGAAGGGTTAAACTATTATATGGAACTTTACTCCAGTCAAATGGTACTTTTCTCAATTATATAAGGTATTTTATGCTGCCTTTCTCACATTTTGTGATCTCTTATTGTCTTTGGAAAGTGTACATGTCAGAGAAAAACTAACGCAGTTTCATATATCCCTGATTTATAGAAGAAAACCTAAAAAACTATTAAGTTTTTGCAGTTTTGTATCCAATATTCTTTTATAACAATTCAAGCCATGTCTTCAGAGACCAATTAAAGTCAAAATAGTCTGTAAGAATACTTCCAATTTATAAACTGTAGATACATAAATTTTAGAGATCATATTGCAGCATTCAGTGATTTCTTTTTAGGCAATCTACATAAAGAATGGCATATCAGGGAGGTCCAGATAATTGATGGCAACAGGTCTTGGATATTTTATAGCCAAGTTTTAAGGTTTTTTTTCCAGATCAAGGTAGATGCAAAATGAAATCAATCCTACCTTGATGTGGCAAAAGTTGACTCAATTATTAAGATGGGAATGCTAGAAGTAGGTAAGCCAGTCCAAGTATATAAGTCATATGCTATGTTTTCTCAGCAAAAGATGTTTGTTGTTAAAAATGCCTGAGGGAGAAGGGTTATCTCTGCAATAGATTTTAGGGCACAATCTAATTGCTACATTATAATAGCTACCTTCTTATCTGTAGAATTATGTCAGCAATACCTTGCATCCTTACCATAGAGAGCAATTGTTAGAATACAATAAATAATGAATATGAAAATGTTTTGATGAGAATGAAGGACTTTCTTCCTGTTCAGTCTTGCTCTTACATGCCAGGATTTCGCCTATGAAAAGTGTATGTACAGTATTAGGAAAAGTGTTATGAAGCATTAGCTAACTCAGAATTTAGAAGCAAATTTTTAACCTTCCAAAATGAAATCTGTGCGAATTCATTTATTGTTGAATAAACACACTTAATACTAGTTTCAGTCCCTAAAATAAAATCTATAATGATAAATTTATATTTTTACATGTCCTGAAATGAAATCTCTCCTCTTGAGATCAGCGTTTGATTATTTTAAAAAAATTAACCTTTTTAAAAAAAATTTTCTGCAAACTGAAAAACAGTAACAATATATAGTAGTATAATTGCTCCATTTTAATAGAGTCTATTTTTTCCCCAGTCCTCAGAGAGCTCCTATGTAGGCCATTGCCAGATGTATCATTCTAGAGTATATTAATCAAGGATCTGAATCAGGATGGCAACCCCTGTGTGTTGAAAGAGCTGGGTCAGCATGTTTCTGTAATTCCCTGATGTGGAATAGAAAGATATTGGCCTTTTGTGCTATATAGACTTTAGTGTTTTCTATTTTATTAATCACTTGATTACTGCTAAGTGTACCTGCTAAGTAGGACACACTTTTTTTTCCAGTAAGTGAAAGTCTTATTGTACGGTTGAATATAATTTTTAGAAAAGTTTCCCACTGGCTGCAAAGAAGTGAAATAAACTATGTTTTTCCTTTCCAAATACATTAAAATCAAGTGTATGAAAAGGAAGGGAAAGTTGAGTTGCCTTTTATCTATTATAGAATATCTGGTATAAAACAATGGCTCCAAGTATGTTGATAATTTACATCTTAAAAAATTAACTAACTCATAACAAAGAGGGACACAATTGGGTTTAGTTTGTTTGTAAATCATTGCCTCTTATTTAGCAATTCTAGCCTAATTCCTAGAATCTGACACGCTGCCAGAAGCAGGGCTTTTATGTAAAAACATACAAGACAAGGTTGAGATTACAAATAGAAGAAAAGGAAGGAAGAAAGAAGGAAAGAAAGAAAGAAAGAAAGAAAGAAAGAAAGAAAGAAAGAAAGAAAGAAAGAAAGAAAGAAAGAAAGGAAGGAAGGAAGGAAGGAAGAAGGAAGGAAGAAAGAAAGAAGAAAGAAAGAAAGAAAGAAAGAAAGAAAGAAAGAAAGAAAGAAAGAAAGAAAGAAAGAAAGAAAGAAAGAAAGAAAGAAAAGAAAGAAAGAAGGGAGGGAGGGAAAGGAAGGGAAAATATTGGTTTCTAAAAGTAAAGTATGTCTTCAGGGGAAATTGTATTTACTACAATTATTTTGATGAAAATAACCTATTTTTAAGTTATAGTCTGCTGATTATTATTTTTCCCATCAAAGTAATCTTCTCTGCAGTATGGTTAATTTTGGATAGAAAAATGAGGTTAAATTTAAGAATTATGGACAAGTGCATTGGGATACATATCTGCCATTTACCACCTTCTCTACTTTGTATCCAACCCTTTACATATATCAACACTGTCCTCCCAGATAAAAATCTCTGTAATTTAAATGTAAATCTCAGGTTACCAAAGAAGAGATTATGGCTCAGCAATTATTCTTGTACTTAAGTCTGCTCAAGATACCTGTTTTGTTTCATGAAGAAATAGACATGAAGCAGAAAGCCTGGGTTCTGGCTTATTTTTGCCACTTGTCCCTTTAACTCTAGATTTCAGGACTGTCTTCTGAAATTCAGAACTAATAACAACTGCCCCAACTTCTTTAAAGATGAAGTTTAATGTACTGATGTATGTAAACACAGTTTAAACTCTATACATATATGATGTTATTATAACAACTGTTCTTAGCAAGAAATAGGAATAGATGGTTGATCTTTATATTTTATTTGTAATTATTATTTTGGTTTTCCAGACCTGTTAGCATTTTATGAAAATACTATCTTGATTCTAGAATACAAAAAGAAGACCACAGATTGTATAAAATTATTTAAATCTTCAGTTTTAGAGGGCCAGATTCTCCCTACTTTATACATCGTCAAAACAGTAAGTTTGCAATTTTATATAAACTAATTGTATTTAGTCCTAAAATTTTAAGAAAGAAACCATAAAAACTGAATAGAGAAACATATGAAAATAGAATATCAACAGAAAATGTCAATGTTACTATAAATTGATTATTTTAACAAAAGAAAATACACATATATACCTTTTGCAAACAAAAACATGAAAATAATTGGACTGTTTTTAATTGCCTAAGAATTAATTATTTACACTCTATCTTAAACTGTATCCACCAAAATACACTACATATTTCAAAGCATTAATAGTGACATTTAAATTTATTTTTCTCATTTACACTGGGTAATGGAAGTTAGCAGTTCTCTATTCCAAGCAAAGTATAAGATGTTACACATTTTGAGTATTAACAATAAAGATTAGATAGGAATTGTAAATTGAAATTCGTGATAAGGAAAAAAAAATTTCCTTCTAAATGGCAGTGAAACTGCTAAAGTTTTTCTATGTTGTTAGTATGAGAAAGGAATCAGATATGAAGGTTGGCAGTGTTTTTACCTATTTAAATTCCTCCCACATTCACAGTTGATTGACACTCTCAACAGACTGATAATTGCCCACTTTATTTGTTTAAATAATTCTTAATTTTTTTGGATTTTAAAGTAGACTTGAAGAAATCATTAGGAAATACTTGCATCAAGTGTAATCATTTGTGTGTGATATTTTATCATTTATTTATCTATTTATTATTAAAATTCTACTTTTTTAGAGCAATAATTTGATTTTTTTTTTTTTTTTTTTAAGGTGGGAGAATCCATCTCTTAAGGAGACAGTCTTCCATTTTTTTAGGCACCTGCTTACATTTTCGGATGGTTCTCTCCCCATTGAGCTGTATGTACTTATTTTTATTAAGTGAAAACCCCATGAATACAGGCTGGTTGTCCACTCTTTCTAGAAGGTAATGGCTATACAGAGTAGTTCTTATTTATTCATGAAATAAATGATTTTTATGCATATTAGCCATATTGCAGAACTGCAATTTAGCAAAATTTTGCATGAGTGTTTTGTGTTAGAAATCGAAGATACTTTTTTTATTCCTGAAGATGCTAGTTTTTCAACCTATCTTTATTTTTTTTTTTAAGATTGATTGATTGATTGATTGATTGATTACTATGTTGGGTCTTCGTTTCTGTGCTAGGGCTTTCTCTAGTTGCAGCAAGTGGAGGCCACTCTTCATCGCGGTGCACGGGCCTCTCACCATCGCCGCCTCTCTTGTTGCGGAGCACAGGCTCCAGACGCGCAGGCTCAGTAGTTGTGGCTCACGGGCCTAGTTGCTCCGCGGCATGCGGGATCTTCCCAGACCAGGACTCGAACCCGTGTTCCCTGCATTAGCAGGCAGATTCTCAACCACTGCGCCACCAGGGAAGCCCTAACCTATCTTTTTAGATTTATGTTAGTTAACATGTTTAACATCTAATATATACAACTTATATAGAAAAAATGCAAAGATCTTGCCAAACAAGCAAAATAGGGAAAATCATGTTAAAAAGCTAGTTGTCTCATATATCTAACATGAATAGCTCTGTTATCTTCTATGTTATATGTTTAGGTTTATTATAACATGTTTCTACCAAAAGTGAACTATGAAAAAGTTGTCACCAAATTATAAGGTGATAAGAATGATTGCCAAAAAAAAAAAAAAAAGAATGATTGCCTTTATATCCTCTTACAGAGTATCAAAAGTCAAATATTCTAGAATGTTGTTTTTTTTAAAAAAATCATATAATACTAATAATGAAATGAAACACAGAGTCTATATGTTTAGCATCCTCATCCTATACCTCAAAACAAAAGTGATTTTTTTTTAAGTCTACAAAGAGAGTTGGAAAAGGGGTCAGAATCAACATAGAATCAAGACTCCAAGTCTGGGGTACTTCAGATTAAATGAATTTAAAATATCTTTTGTTATGTGTAATCGAATAGATAATAATTCTACTTTGGATTTTCATCATTCTTTTAAATATATTAAAATATAGTTTAGTATTCCATATATTCTTCAGTTTCTTCCATGGATAAATGAGTCATAGCAATGGAGCATCTAAATTCAATGACACTAAAAACCGTAATCTTGGTAAAGCAGTAAAATGTATATTTTGGTGTGACAGTGTATAGAAAGATTTCATCAGGTGGATTTTTACCTTGACCTGATGTATTTTGTGACATCATAGACCAATAAAATGTTCTGAATTGATTGAATTATTGCATTTCTTATATAAAAATTGGAGAGACTATATAGAGGGATACATATAAAAAGAGGAGAGGGTTTTTTGTTTATTTTATTTACCTTTTAATAACAGAAGACCCTTTGTTCATATGCTTATTTTCAGTACCATTACTGGGAGATAGATACTTGTGGGAACAAACTTTTCTTTTTGACCCGATAGAGAAATTGAGGCTACAGAGCATATAGATGTATAAAGTCACAGTTTTGAAGTAAAATCAAGGTTCAAATATTGGTCTTTAGTGGATTATAAATATCATACTGCTTTAATCTTCCTGATAAATTGATGCTGATTACAGGGTTCTGGTAATTATTCCTGTCCATGTTATTGAAAATAACCAACAGCATATTATGTTTTCCACAATTTCAATTAGTAATTTTGAGCACTATGTAGTGAATTGAATTTATCTGTTTTACAGAAATCATTGAATAACGTGACCCTCTTGAAAAATATTACATATTCTCTTTCATTCTGAAGCTGATTCGTTTAGGTCATAGAGAGAAAATTATCAGAGATGTTGCCTTGCAGAAATGCCTTGAACACTGCCAAAGCCGGCTTTCAGAGCTCAAGAACTCAAATGAGCGGCCACCTTCATGTTGTAGAGCATATATTTCTGAGGAAAAACAGTGATCTTTGGCACCTTGTAGAAAATCAGTATGAAATATGCCAGCTAACCATTTTATGCCGACAATCGAAAGGCAAAAAGAATAATTAGAAAAGCCTTGACATCTTTTTTCCCCCACTCTGATTCATTTCTATGTAAACAGAGTTCCATTTTGACAATTGTTTAGCTCAAGGCACAGATTTGAAGTATTAGAGATAATGGCAGATTTATTAGATTAACTTTTGCTGGGATCTTTTAGTGTCCTAGATAATTACTGTCCATGGTACATCTGAATGGTTTCAGCTTGTATAATTGTAATGGGTGCATTCCCTTGCAGGCATTGATGCTGTGTCAAAAGAGATATTAGGTCTATATTTAGTTATGTTTCATTGATTTGTATTTTTAAGGTTTGTGTCTCTGTGTGTGTGTGTGTGTGGAATAATTCATATCTCTGGTTTGTTTCTTCCCCAAATTAATAAAAAAGGGTGAAAGTTTCTTCCTATTAATTTTCTGAATTTTTAAGAAACTATTCTCTTAGCTATCTGTCTAATTTTAATTATTGATCTGTCATTCTTTGATTACTCAAGTGAGCACCATCAGAATTCCTTCATCAAATTTGCACATTATATTTCTCCCTTTGTTTTGTATGATTAATTGACACCGTCTTTTTGCATACTTGCATTTTTATTCTGGATCTAGTGCCTTTTTATCCTTCTTTTATTTTTATATGTTGTTCTTTACTAGCCTTCTCTATTAGATATTTTAAAAGACATGTTTTTATTACTACTTTTTAATAAATTTTAATTTGATTTAAAGCTTTTTGATTAGTTTAATATTTTATACGGATTTTTTCAAACATTCCCCTGTTTTTGTTCATGGTGGTGCCTATTGTTTCTCACAAAAGCAATAAAGATTTTTCTACTGCGTTTTTCTGTGTACATGGATGAAACATATTTTAATGCAGTCAATAATTGTACAATTATTTTCCAATTTTAAAGGATAAGGATTCATATTATTATCTAGACAAAATGTTGATTACAGATCCCAAATAAAATTTTTGTCATATTTTTAAATAACCTTCTTGGAACAAATCAAAGGATTCTAAACTTGTCCTTTCTTTACTTTCTGGGTAGGTTATCATATGTCACTGTTTACTCAAAAGAATCTCTGTCTATACCTGTTGTCCAGGCATAATTATTAATAGTGGACTCTATCACTTTCAGAGATACCCTAATGTGGGAAAAGAACTGTACTTGGGGTCAGGAGAATAATTTTTGTTTTGCCACTACCTATTCTGGACCTCAGTTTTCTTGCCTGGAAAATGAAGACATTTTTTTGAATGATCTCTAGCATTCCTCTCATTCCTAAAATATAAATTGTCACACATAATTACATCTCCTTTGAGATTTAAACTGCACAAAGATTGTGTATACATATAAACAATAGTTGCAACGAAAGAAGCTAAGATGAATATGCTTGATTTAAGAGATGGCCTGATTGTAGGAGTGAATATTTGCTTTCTTTTGCTTAGAGTTATGTTGAAATTGCCCAAGTACCTTTGGAAAATATAAAATAAATTTATTAATGTAACTATCATTCTGTATGTGAGCAGTCAGTCATACACATGGAAACCTGAACTAGATCCAAGGAAAAGTTCAGGCCAAGCAATTCTATAAACAGAGTTCTTTCCACAATGTTCAATTAAGAGTTAATGCGATGCAATTTTCTTGTGTCACCATTTCTTTGAATGTCAATAAACCATAAGTAAACAATGAATAGAAGATCAAACTAAAAGTAAACCTCCCTCATTATTTAATTCCAGTATTAAAAATCTAGTGGAAAAGAATTGTTAAAATGGAATTTAGTTTACTAAAAATATCAAAGAAAGCAAAAGCTAGCATCACTTTTTCTGTAGTTTATTAAATTACCTTGTCACAGGATTGCTTTATCTCTTTTGACTCCCTGATTTTTGTCATGTAAATTGTAAAAGTGGAGGGTGGGGGAAAAAAACCTTGTATTGTAGACATGGGACATTCATTCTAACCTCCAGAAGGTCTGCTTCTAATTTGCATGTGGCCCATGTCAAATCCTTCACCTTTCTGGTATTTCTCAGATGTTTCCATTAAAGGATCTCTAAAGGCAGAGGACAGTAAAGGCAGAGGACAGTGAATGTATAATTATGAGTCATCGAATGACTGCTAAGGGTGTTTGATTCTCATGTTCTAATTTTAAAATACCTGTAATTTTGCTCTCTGTTTTATGGTAATATTTGCTTTACAGAGAAGTAATGATTTAAATTACTTTGCATCTATTAACATTTTCCTTCAGGAACATGAATCTTGCCTATTTTTGGTTTTGCGTATCTTGAACACACTTTTCTGTTAGAGAAGCATAGAGATACATGATCAACAGCTCTGGAATTCTGATTACATCATTACAAAAATCATCTAGAGAGAAAGAATAGTGTGCATTTATGACCATTTCACCTCAACTGTAAATTAATATCACCGTCACAAAATTATGTGTTTTACTTATTATATGCTTAAATTTAGGGTGTTATATTGAGTGTACTAAAGACAAAAGCAACAATAACTATATGTTTTGCTTTGTGATGCTAAAACAGAGTCCCCAAATGAGTAGCTTTTACTTGAAAGAGACTCTACATTCAAACTGAGGTGTACAAATTGTATTGTACTTTCTTTGTCTTGCCAATCCTGCCGTAGCGTTATAACCTAATTGTAGCATTCATTGAGTGGTTTTCGTGAACTAAGTGTTTTGCATGCATCTGCTCATTTAATCCCCACAATAACCCTATGAAGATATTTCCATTTTACAGATGAGGGAGTGAAAGAATATAGAAGTTAAGAGATTTGACCTGGAACACATGTAGTAAGTCCTCAGATCCAGCTATAGGCTTTGCCAAATTCAAGTTCTGCCCTTCCTTAATGGTCCAGCTGCCAAACACGATTTATACTTGTAAGAATCCAGCTCTAGAGATTGAAATCTTCAAGTCCCCTAGGGATGGTATGACTGTTCTCTCTTAGCCTCCATTATGCTCTCTGAGTACTGAATGCGCTCAGCGGTATATATGCAGCTGCGTGTAGCAAGACAGGTTGTCTCTGACTTATAAATGACCTGGGACAAAGTGAGAGAGTGGCATGGACATATATACACTACCAAACGTAAAATAGATGGCTAGTGGGAAGCAGCCACATAGCACAGGGAGATCAGCTCTGTGCTTTGTGACCACCTAGAGGGGTGGGGTATGGAGGGAGGGAGGGAGGGAGACGCAAGAGGGAAGAGATATGGGGATATATGTATATGTATATCTGATTCACTTTGTTATAAAGCAGAAACTAACACACCATTGTAAAACAATTATACTCCAATAAAGATGTTTAAAAAAAAAATGACCCACATACACGGAAGAACACTCTCCCTTCCTCATTGTCTTTGCCACACCCTGAACCCCTGCTTCTGACTGCATTCAGAAAGTGGGGAAAGGAAACAGGCACAACTAGGGCTGCTGGCAGACTCTCATGTGACATTGCTTTTCTGTGTCTCTGCAGAACTATGTATGTAAGTGTGTGCAGGTGCACATGTGTATTTGTGTGTTCTGAATTGATTTGTTTTTATATCACCAGTTTACTTTTATTAAAAATTCACAATTGAGACATTTAAACTAGTTTTATAAGTGTTCTCATTTTTGTAAAGATGTAACCTCTTTGGCCAGGAAGCTGTTAAACAGTTAAGCAAAAGTGTCTTATTTTTTCGTAAATTTTGAGAGAATTAGAAGTTTATTAAGTCACATGAATTTGGATATAATTTAATTGTATTGCTTTTAGGTATAACATACATGAGGTATGAACTGCTTGGCATGAAAGGAATTCTCTTGAGGAAGGAAAATTCTATAGGTAATTTGCGGGCATAGTGAACTTTCGGGGAGAGTAAATTGGCGAAGGTGATATTTCCCAATTGAGAAAATAAAGGAAGTTTAATAAATTTAGGGATGAGAGAAAGAGTGTTCAGTGGAGGAAAGATAAGGAGGGAGAGTAAAGGAGATTGGAATAAAACCAACTTGTTTCATATATCTTCATGGAATCACTTCTGTGTACAGGAAGGAGGGAAATAGCTGTTCTTCCTCCACTTCCTATTATATTTTATTGTTCCCTATTGCTAGAACTTCAAATTAAAGCCAGAGTTAGCATTCATAGTACTATAGTTCAGCCACCCTGTGACTTTAGTAGGTTTTTGTAAACTAAACTAAAAATCTATTTTATTATGACTTTTTAACATAGTAAAATACATTTTGAATTCCCAAAGTGAGAATAATGAATAAGCTTTCAGAACATAACTCATTTGCAATTGTGGAATATATATATATATAAGCTCAGTGTTTTCTACTGCATGGATATTCAGTAGTGATGTTTGCTTTCTGTCATAAGAATGCTGACTTATCTTTTTCTTTTTAATGTCATTGTTATTGTTTTTGAGTTAGGGAAATTCACAGAGAAATTTTCAGATAAGGTTTATTCTGCTTTAGTTGGATATTTTAATACTCTTAGTTACCTGTCCTCTGATTTCAAGACTAAATGGATGAGAATTCAGCCATGTAGGTTTGTGGTCTCTGAGATTTAATCACAACCCAGCCTGTACTTGTCAGTGTGCCATTTTGTTTTATCATCAAAGTAATATGAATTAAATGATTTCCCTTTTCCCTTTAGCCATCGTCAAGGATAATGATGATTATCTGGCCATTATGCCTTCCTGACTTTTTGGTAGGCATTACAGATGACAAAATCTACTCACTAAAGCAGTCCAGTAGTCAGCAGAAATTTTGTAGGAAACCCAAAGTGTATTGAGCATTTTTCCCCTTTGATTATAGTTCTGATAATATAAGTCTGTTTTTAAAAACTAATTTTGCATTATATTTCCATGTCAGTATAAAGATTGAGAGCCAAATATCAGGAAAAAATAATAATTTAATAGCTGTTTACTATTGTAAAGCCTGGTTCGGTAACTCAAATTCCTACTAAGAGCCCACTGAAACCTAAAATGTAGTCATGGTACTTGGAAGACATTATTTGAAACAAAGTGACAGGGAGTAATTTGCTATGCTACAAAAAAAGCATGTATTGATTTTTCATTGAAAGAAACTGAAATAACATGGCAGAAAGATTCTACAGTGAACAATATCACAAACTGATGTGATATTTTCTTGCATTGTGTGTAAGATACTGATGTCACTTTTTACACATCCTTAGATTCAGTGACTTTGAGAGATATTATATAACTTGGATGGATTGATACTTAGGCTTTGCACTTGCAAAGTGCAGATAAATACCCAATAACTAACATATATATGCTGGTGTATATGTATATACATATTTATATGTATATATATAAAATGTGTCATTTTTTAAAAATTCTTTGCTAGTTCCACAACAGACCAGTTGAAAAATTTACTCAGTTTCTTTCTAGAACTATGACTTTTAGTCTTCACCCCTTCTAAAACATTTATTTTATTTCATGAAGTAGAATGCTGCTATGGACTGAATGTTTGTATCCCCCCCCCAAAGTTCCTGTGTTGAAACCTAATCCCCAATGTGATGGTATTTGGAGGTGGGACCTTTAGGAGGTGTTAGGTCTTGAGGATAGAGCCCTCGTGAATGGGATTAGTGCTCTTATAATGGAGGCCCACTTCCTCCATGTGAGGACACAGGGGAAAAACAGCTCTCCATGAACCAGAAGGTGGGTCCTCTCCAGACTCTGAATCTGCAGGTACCTTGATCTTGGACCTTTTCTAAGCTTCCAGAACTGTGATAAATAAATTTCTGTTGTTTATAAGCTCCCAGTTTGTAGCAGTTTGTTGTATCAGCCCAAACAGACTAAGACAAATGCCTTATAAAAATGATTTATTTATTTATATTTTAAAATTCTCCTTCTTTTTAAAAATTTCTTTTGGCTGCTCCATGCACCTTGCGGGACCTTAGTTTCCTGACCAGGGATGGAACCTGGCCCCATGGCAGTGAAAGCGCCAAGTCCTAACCATTGGACTGCCTGGGAATTCCCTAAAAAATGATTTAATATTAATATATTGGAACATAAAGCCCTAAAGAAACACAGTATGCATGTGTGTACTGAATTAAAAGAAATGCCTTTGCTAATAATGCATATACCTATTGCTAATGTACAGTATATTTTAGTGAAATTCAATATCATATTTCTTAAAGGAAATATATTTCTGCCTTCTTTTTTCTATCTAGATGAAAAATGCAGTCAAATGCCTTTTGATAAGTGTATAAAAATTGAATATTTTAATGTTTATATATTCATTTCCCAAAGAAGTAGAAAAATACATTAATATATGGCTTGAGAGAATGTTGAGTATCTTTGGATTTGAATCACCTATTCATGCTATCCATAGTAAGTTTCTCACTAAAAATATGCATGGTTTTGAAGCTACATTTACAAATATGGAGATATATTTTCTTGTAAGAGACTATTTATTTTTTCATTGTTAATCCAACTATTCACGCACATATGTGCACATATGTACAGTCACACATTTTGTTTAATAGTCCTCTAGTATACATAGAAATTTTAAGCAAAGTTGCCATGCAGATGGTATTAAAATGGGGTTATTATACATATAAATTAAAAGTAATGCAAATTGTGATGAGAAATTCTAGCAATCTTAGGAAATAAGCACAAAGAGCTACTATTTTGAAAGAATTTTAAAAAAAATATTCTGTTTCAAAGTTTTTGGTAAGATTTGGAACAATCTTACATACACACACACACACACACACACACACACACACACACACACACACACACACGTTTCCTGGGTGATTTCAATTTAGTCTTATACTCCTGGCATCAATTTTATTGACTTATGTACTTATCTCTTATGCTAAATTTAGTTTATTTATGAGCCATAATATTGAAGACATTTTAATTTATTAATATCAATCTTATTCTACTTTTCTGGGATCTACATTTTAATTTGTCCCATTGTCATTCTCGACAGTTATCTGGGTACTTTATATTTTTGTTTGTTTTTTTGATGGTATGTATTAGTTCCCTAGGGTTCTTGTAACAAAATATACTAACTGGGTGGCTTACAACAGCAGAAATTAATTCTTTTACAGTTCTGGAGAGCAGAGTCCAACATCAAGCTGTCAGCAGGGCCGTGCGGTCTTACAGCTCTAGAGCAGGGACCTTTCTTGACTCTTCCTAGCTTCTTGTGGTTGCCGGCAGTCCAAGACACATCACTCCCATGTCTGCCTCCATGGTCATATGGTGTTCTCCTTGTATGACTGTCTCTGTGTCTCTTTTTTTCTTCCTATAAGGACACTATCACTGGATCAGGGTCATCTTAAGTAATTATATCTGCAAAGATTCTATTTTTAAATAAAATTACATTCTGAGTTTCTAGGTGGACATGAATTTTGGGGGGATGATAATTTAACCTAGTCTACCCTCTGGCCCCCAGTTCATGTCCATCCCATTTACAAAATCCATTCACCCCCTTTCAACATCATCCCAATGTCTTAACCCTTTCCAGCATGAACTCTAAGTCTCAAATCTCTTCTAAATGTCAACTCAAGTAGTTCCAAATCTCAGCATCTAAATCAGGCATGGCATGGTCCATCCCGGAGCAGTATTCCTCTCTTTTCACAGACCTATCAAACTAGAAAACAAGTTATCTGCTTCTAAAATACAATGGTGGAAGAGGCACAACCTAGACATTCTCCTTCTGAAGGAGAAAATAGGAGGAATAAGGGGTTACTAGTCTAAAGGAAGTTGGGGGCACAGCAGAGCAATTTCCATTAGGTTTCAAGGCCTTAATTGTGTCTTGATGCTCTGTCCTTTAAGCCTTTCTGACCCTCTTCACAGTAGCCCACCCTTCCTGGTCCCTGCATCTGTGACTGTGTTCTTGGAGTCATTGTCCCTTCATTTCATCCCATATCTGTCCCTTTCAGTTCAATTTGGCAATGTTTCTATTAGAATGAAATTCTCAAAAATTTTGTTCATCTCCTGTGGATGTTGAGGGGATCCATGCCATTTGATAAGCATCCACAGATTCTTCCTTGATAATCCCATCCCATCTCTAATCCTGACTTCTCTTGAGATGGTTGATTTGATCCATAAACCATATACCAAATCTCTGTAACAAATGATTGTCCACCCTTGTCCTTATTTCCAGAGCATGCTATTGGATAGGCAACGAATTTTCTAAATCACGTGGTGGTTCCTTTTTGCTTAAAATTTAATTCCTCGGTTAATCTTTTTCCTTTCACATTTTACTGTAACCAGCAAGGAGAAACCAGGCCACACCTACTATACTTTGCTTGGAAATCTCTTCAGCTAAATATCCAAGTTCATTGATTCTACTTTGCACATAATAATTTAGCCAGGTTTTCTGCCACTTATAACAAGGATTGCCTTTCAGAGTCCAATAACATTGCCGTCTGAGCTCTCACAAGAAGCAACTGTACTGTTTATATTCCTATCTACATTCTGTTCGTGATAACCATATACGTATCCTCTAAGATGATAGATGCTTCCTCTAGAGCTCTCCTGGCTTCTTTCTGAGCTCTCAGCAAAATCACCTTTAATGCCCATATTTCTTCCAATAGTTTCCTTAAGGTAATCTAGGCTTTTTAAAATACACACGTCTCAAAACTCTCCCATCTTCTATCCATCACCCAATTCCAAAGTCACGTTCACATCTTTAGGTATTTGTTACAGTAACACCTTACTTCTGGTACCAGAATCAGAAGTGGTTTCCTAAAGCTGCCATAACAAAACTAATAAACAAAGTGGCTTAAAATAATAGAAATTTATTCTCTCCCATTTCTGGAGGCCAGAAATCTAAAATCAAGGTGTCAGCAGGGCCATGCCCTCTGATGGCTCTAGGGGAGGACTTTTTCTTGTCTCTAACTAGTTTTTGTGGTCACCAGCTATCATAGACACAGTACTTCAACCTTAACTTCCACTTTCAC
This sequence comes from Balaenoptera physalus, assembly GCF_965194825.1. Taxonomy (NCBI): domain Eukaryota; kingdom Metazoa; phylum Chordata; class Mammalia; order Artiodactyla; family Balaenopteridae; genus Balaenoptera; species Balaenoptera physalus. The sequence goes on along the minus strand of NC_138899.1, from coordinate 51,143,908 downwards.
ATGGTGTTACCCCTGTGTGACTATCTCTGTATCTCTTTTTTCTCTTATAAGGACACCAGATTTTGGAGTAGAGCCCACTCTAATCCAGTATGGCCTCATCTTAAGTAATTACATTTGCAAGGACCATATTTCCAAGGTCATATGTTCTGGGTGAACATGAATATTTGAGGGACAATTTCCAACCTAGTGCACAACCTATAGCTGTTTTTTCTCCAATTTGGATGAACTGTATTTTTATGAATAAAAAAACCCTACACCTTATATGTAGGTTATATGACTTTGGTTATACTATTTCAATAATATAGGATATATTTTGAATATACCGGAAAAATGTTAGATATTGATTTCTGAGTTTAGATTATTATCAAGTGAATGTAAAAAGCCTTTTACATAGTAAATTGGTCAGAGGATAGAAAAAAGTTCAGTTTCTTGTAGGACTGAAAATTTAAGAGAATCATGTCAAATGCATAAAAGACAAATGAATCTGGTAACAAAATAAGAATAAATGAAGGCTGTAGAATAACTTTTTCTCATATGTCTTCAGCAAGAACCAGATTGTCTCTTCAGAATTTTAAATTGAATATAGTAACAAGATGACTTACAGATTAATTATTTTCTTTCCCCTAAACAAATATTCTGTGTGTTCTGTGTTCTCTTTACTGTGTTAAATATCACAATAGGCATTATTTAAACATGTGCAAGAGGCAGACTTATTTTCAGGTGTTTCCATCTGTTGTGGGAATATACTTTAAAAATAGGAGAGAAACATACACAAATTAAACACGAAGCCAGGGGAAAAAAAGAAAAAAAATGAAACATTGGCAGGGCAACAGTGTGAAAAAAATGTTTGAGCTGCATGTTATTAACAACTCAACCTGTTTTACATTGGAATTCTACATAATTACATTCCAGGGGAGGGGCAAATGACAGATGTTGAATAAAGGCTAAAAATAAGAAAATGAGACTACTTAGAAAATAAAGCAACGTTTGCTCACCAACAGGCATTTTTTTGGCAGAACTTTTAGAAAGCAATCGGTTTCAAATATTCACTGCATATTTCAATAACATTAATACCAGCAAACTGTTCTTTTTTTAGTGTAAGAAATTGATCAATTATACACTTCCATAATATACCTAAGTTAGTTTAAGGTTCAGAAAAAGCAAAACAAAACCAAAAAAATGCTGCATTTCCTTAATGTCATATTAAATAACTTCTTTTATGCTGTGTGGAAAAAGAGCAGAAATTGTTATAGAAATATATATAATTATCATTAATACTGTCAGTGCACTTTTAAAAATTGAATGATTATAGGCAACTGAGTAAAGCATTAAATAAATTACAAATAGTATGTTGTTTTCAAGTTCCAGACAATATACATTGTGTAACTAACATGAAGAAAAAAAATGCAGTAAAAAAATTATTAAAGCCTTGCTCTCTTGCGAGTTTAATTTTGGTCCTGCTTGTTTACATCTTCTGCTCACTATTGAAGAAAAGTATTTTATTTAGGAAAAATGAATCCATCATCATCATGAGATTATTTTCCTCATTGACCTAGGCATTCATATAGTTAATTTGCATTGTTTCTATCTCATCTAAACTGAAATACTCCAAAAAAAAGTAATCTTCTTCCAATAAGACTAAGTCTTTTTATCTGGAGAAATGCCAAAAACCATATGTTTAGGGATTGATCAATCTAAAGAATTTTAATATAAAATTTGAAATCAATAGAGAAGGATTCATCATTCAGTTGGCCCTATTTTCCCACTTGGTTTTTCTATTTGTTAATTTAAAATATTTTATTTTTCAAGCATTCCTGACTTTGCTTTCCTTTGCTATCCTCACCCTACACACCATCATAAGTAGACTTCAGTCTGTTGATCTGCTTCCTCCAGGTGAGCAATTTCTTCAACTGCTAGCTTTCTTCTCTTTGATCTGAAGATTATTTGTTAGATTATGACACTCAGAGGACTATACACACATACATTTTATATATATACATATATACATATACATATATAAACATATATATATGTACACATATATATCTATGCAGAACTTGTAAACATTATTTTTAAGGGAAAATAGCATAGTAAATAAGTATTGATAATTTATCCTATTATATCTGCATTGGTACTGTTAGTATAACAGAAAAAACTGTGAAATATTAAGGGTTCAAAAGAGAATCTAAATGTTTATTTATATTGGATTTTTCATATTTATTATTGAGTTTAAGTGGCTCAATTCTTAATTATTTAATATAAAAAATCTACCACTTGCATTAATTTCACTTAGGGGATTGTGTAGGAAATGCTAAGGAAGAAATAGATGGAACGAAAAGTGGGCTGGGACAGGAAAGCGGAACTGATTTTTTTTCTTGGATGTTGTGGGTATAGAGCAAACTGCTTCACTGTTCAACAGCCTAAAGAACTGTGTTTCACCTGAGAAACTGGGTCCCCAAATTCTTTTTTCCTTTTGGACAGGCAATTATACTTTGTATTAGATAAGTGTTATTTTGCAGAAATATTTTAAAGGCTGCTTTACACATTACTTTGTAAAATCTTTGCACATCACCCTAATATAGATTCACATATATATGTATATATATTTATACACATATATATTGCTGTGCTTGAAAAATATACAGGTATGTTATAGCAATCTAGCAATCACTGTTATATTTATTTATGTAGCTTTACTCATGCCAGAAAAAGAAGAGGTAGCATTATTTTTGTATGGAAATGAATGGAGATTGGAGAGAAAATAAAAGCAAAGACCTTAGATACATAGAATCAAAAACGTTATATTTGTTCCTGATTTTGGAGGGTAAGCTGGGAAGTTTGACAACGAGGGCATGCACACACACACATGTACACACACACACCTGTATACAATCTTTATTACTCTTACATAGTTGTGATTTCACGTTCATTAAATTATAATCAGTTGGGAAAAAGTTTTATTTTTCAATTCTATAAAACTCAAATCAACATTTATCCCCATAGAGCATTTTAGCTTTTATAATGTAAATTTCTATCCATTATTTTGTGTATTCTTAAAAATTTCTCTCTCTTAATCTGAGATCCATTTTCTGTTCAAGTGCACGTGTGTGTGTATTCATGTGCTCCCTGTGTGTGTGTATATATATGTACACACCTGAGCTTTATTATGGCCAGCTTGCAACTTGAAACACAGAGCCATCTGGATGCTGTGACTGAGCACCTGGAAAACCAGTAGGTATTGTGAGGTGGATTAAGCCTTTTTTGTTTAATATTCACTAAATAGATTTTTGCCCTTAGGCTAGGCTCCTTCTATTCATTTCCATCTGGTACAAGAATGACGTGTTTTTTCATCATGTGTACAAAGGGTGCATGCATAAGTGTATGCATGCTTGCTTTTTCGTTGTATTTCTTTGTTGATATTTATCTGGCATATTGGAGTTACCTTACTATTTCAAACTTGTATAGTTTTTTAAAGTATCAAGCTAGTGAAGCTATGAATATTTTCCATTAGCATATATGCTGTCATAGAATTCTTCAATTTAGAACTCAGTTATTGGACCTTACTGGATGTGATCTTTTTCTATTTATATACATATATATATATTTCCTTGATTATTATTATAATAGAATTATTATATATAATATAATCATTGTATATGTATGTTATAAAATAATCAGAATAACTATATCTTTCTGTTTAAATCACTATCTCCAAAATATGTGGTTTCTATAGCTACAGTTGTTACGTTTATGGTTCAGTGAGTTAATGTTAGACTGTGTACTTTTAAAATAAGTGCTTAATCTCACAACACATCATTTGTATTTGGAATTTTATGTAAAATTATGTACAGATATATATGTTTTTAATAATAAAAGAAACACCCAACAGATAGGAAGGTTCTATTTTCCAAGTACTTCTAACTTAGTAGTTTTTCTAGTATGCAGTAGTACTTACCACAATGACCATATTTACAGTAATTAGCTAGGTAATTTTCTTCTGTGATCATGTATATTTTTATAAATTCAATGAATAAACATTAAAATAAATATTTTATTAGAAATTTGCCAAGTCAAATAGTTAAATTTAATTTTAATTTAGCATGGAACTTATATTTTATTTTATTTTATTTTTTTAACATCTTTATTGGAGTATAATTGCTTTACAATGGTGTGTTAGTTTCTGCTTTATAACAAAGTGAATCAGTTATACATATACATATGTTCCCATATCTCTTCCCTCTTGCATCTCCCTCCCTCTCACCCTCTCTATCCCACCCCTCTAGGTGGTCACAAAGCACAGAGCTGATCTCCCTGTGCTATGCGGCTGCTTCCCAGTAGCTATCTATTTTACGTTTGGTAGTGTATATATGTCCATGCCACTCTCTCACTTTGTCACATCTTACCCTTCTCCCTCCCCATACCCTCAAGTCCATTCTCTAGTAGGTCTGTGTCTTTATTCCCGTCTTACCACTAGGTTCTTCATGACCTTTTTTATTTTCCCTTAGATTCCATATATATGTGTTAGCATACTGTATTTGTTTTTCTCTTTCTGTCTTACTTCACTCTGTATGACAGACTCTAACTCCATCCACCTCACTACAAATAACTCCATTTCGTTTCTTTTTATGGCTGAGTAATATTCCATTGTATATATGTGCCACATCTTCTTTATCCATTCATCTGATGATGGACACTTAGGTTGCTTCCATGTCCTTGTTATTGTAAATAGAGCTGCAATGAACATTTTGGTACATGACTCTTTTTGAATTATGGTTTTCTCAGGGTATATGGCCAGTAGTAGGATTGCTGGGTTGTATGGTAGTTCTATTTTTAGTTTTTTAAGGAACCTCCATACTGTTCTCCATAGTGGAACTTGGATTTTAATACTAGATAATCTTAGATCAAGGAACACACTCATCTGAACCTCAAAAATTAAGTCACCTAAAAATTTAAGGTTAGAGTTATACTTTCTCAAATTCAAGTTTTCTCTCCTTCAGGCAGACAAGTTATAATCCCAACTATGTGTCCAGTAACAGGTTCTGCATTCTCCAACTGACTTAAATCCTACAGTGCTCTAAACGAATTTTAGAGTTCAATTACAAGATTGCTGCCATTTTCCTAAAGATTACAAAGAAATTTGCTGTGAAAGAATGTGTACAAATTTGACTTGCTTTTTTTTTTTATGATAGTATTGTCTAGCAAATATCTTTGGGTCAGATTAAAAAGGCCCAAAGTAGTCCAGATTATGACTATTTTCATTATGATCATGGAACTGTTAAGCAGCTACTCAAAAATGACTTTTACAACACAAAGGATCACTTCTTTCTGAGACTGAGCATACGTATTTTTAAAGGGAAAAACTCAAACAGAACATGCCTGAATTAGAAAAGACCGTCTCGATGAATTCTCCCTGTTATGTCAATATGGATTTTCTTTTAGATTAGTTTAGATTACAAGTCTGAAAATTAAATAAATTCTCAAACACTTATGTTTATTTCCCTGTTGTTATTACTCATGGGAGATGCACTTTACTTTTATTATCTGTTCTTTGCTTTGGGTATGGTTATCAGAGCTCAGAAAGTGCTCTCCAAGATAAGAAAGTATTTAAAACACCACTGTAGACACATTTTGATGTTTATACTGCATTATGTATGGATAGACTTCATATTCTTTTAAAACACCTTTTTATCTTTGCTCTGATTCAAGGATAGCCTTCTCCAATAGTGTTTTGACCCTCGGTTACATTACATAGCAGGGTGATCCAGAAGGACTCACATCCTCTCCTTCTATATGTGAGTTTCACGGCCTTTTTTCCCCAATTTCTTCTATACTTCAGTGTGTTTAATGATTACAAAATATTAAACCTGTTAGTAGAAAAATAGCTTGTCATTGCCAGTAAAACCCATTACAATGTACATTTCTGTGTATTTACTCTAGAACATGGATATTGAGTTTATTGATTTTGCTTAAATTTTCATTCTTGAGATGACCCACTCTTACAGGGTAAAAAACACCAGCTTCTGATAAAATTACAGCACAGTAAAGGTAATAAGGACCGAATGGTTTTTGAGAAGTAATTTCGAAAACAGGTTTATTTAAAATGTCAATTAAAATGTCACTCTCTCGTTTCCTACTATTCATATATTTTTGAACTGTAATAATAGTAGCAACAATATGCTATGGTAAGATTTGTTTTAGTAAGATAAACGCCAAATTGTTTTTGTTCAAACAGCCTATATTTTATTCTAAAGTAACCTTTGGGACACTATCAATTTTAATAGTTCTCTCAGAAAAGTTTCATTTCACAGGAGGCATTTTTGGTGAAAACACATATTTATTATCATTTGTGTATGTGCGTAGATGCACACTGAGGATATTTAGATTCAGTTTATTTTTTAATTTTTTTAACATCTTTATTGGAGTATAAGTGCTTTACAATGGTGTGTTAGTTTCTGCTTTATAGCAAAGTGAATCAGCTATACATATACATATACCCTCCTAGCTCCTCCCTCTTGCGTCTACCTCCCGTCCTCCCTATCCCACCCCTCTAGGTGGTCGCAAAGCACAAAGCTGATGTCCCTGTGCTATGCGGCTGCTTCCCACTAGCTATCTATTTTACGTTTGGTAGTGTATATATGTCCATGCCACTCTTTCATTTTGTCCCAGCTTACCCTTCCCCCTCCCCATGTCCTCAAGTCCATTCTTTTTTTTTTTTTTCTTTTTTAATAAGAGGAATTTTCCCATTCACTTTTTTTTTTAATTATTTATGTTTATTTATTTATTTATATATGGCTGTGCTGGGTCTTCGTTTCTGTGCGAGGGCTTTCTCCAGTTGTGGCAAGTGGGGGCCACTCTTCATCGTGATGCGCGGGCCTCTCACTATCACGGCCTCTCCCGTTGCGGAGCACAGGCTCCAGACGCGCAGGCTCAGTAATTGTGGCTCACGGGCCCAGCTGCTCTGCGGCATGTGGGATCTTCCCAGACCAGGGCTCGAACCCGTGTCCCCTGCATTGGCAGGCAGATTTTCAACCACTGCGCCACCAGGGAAGCCCCTCAAGTCCATTCTTTACGTCTGAGTCTTTATTCCTGTCTTGCCCCTAGGTTCTTCAGAACCAATTTTTTTTTTTTTTTTTTTTTTAGATTCCATATATATGTGTTAGCATATGGTATTTGTTTTTCTCTTTCTGACTTACTTCACTCCGTATGACAAGCTCTAGGTCCATCCACCTCACTACAAATAACTCAATTTCATTTCTTTTTATGGCTGAGTAATATTCCTTTGAATATATGTACCACATCTTCTTTAACCATTCATCTGTCGATTGGCACTAAGGTTGCTTCCATGTCCTGGTTATTGTAAATAGAGCTGAAATAAACATTGTGGTACATGACTCTTTTTGAATTATGGTTTTCTCAGGGAATATGCCCAGTAGGGGGATTGCTGGGTGGTATGGTAGTTCTATTTTTAGTTTTTTAAGGAACCTCCATACTGTTCTCCACAGTGGCTGTATCAATTTACATTCCCACCAACAGTGCAAGAGGGTTCCCTTTTCTCCACATCCTCTCCAGCATTTATTGTTTGTAGATTTTTTGATGATGGCCATTCTGAATGGTGTGAGATGATACCTCACTGTAGTTTCAATTTGCACTTCTCTAATGATTAGTGATGTTGAGCATTCTTTCACATGTTTACTACTGGAAATCTGTATATCTTCTTTGGAGAAATGTCTATTTAGGTCTTCTGCCCATTTTTGGATTGGGTTGTTTGCTTTTTTTAAATATTGAGCTGCATGAGCTGCTTGTAAATTTTGGAGATTAATCTTTTGTCAGTTGCTTCATTTGCAAATATCTTCTCCCATTTTGAGGGATGTCTTTTCATCTTGTTTAGGTTTTCCTTTGCTGTGCAAAAGCTTTTAAGTTTCATTAGGTCTCATTTGTTTACTTTTGTTTTTCTTTCCATTTCTCTAGGAGGTGGGTCAAAAAGGATCTTGCTGTGATGTATGTTATAGTGTGTTCTGCCTATGTTTTCCTCTAAGAGTTTTGTACTGTCTGACCTTACCTTTAGATATTTAATCCATTTTGAGTTTATTTTTGTGTATGGTGTTAGGGAGTGTTCTAATTTCATTCTTTTACCTGTAGCTGTCCAGTTTCCCCAGCACCACTTATTGAAGTGGCTGTCTTTTCGCCCTTGTGTATTCTTGCCTCTTTTATCAAAAATAAGGTGACCATATGTGCGTGGGTTTTTCCATCCTGTTCCACTGACCTATATTTCTGTTTTTGGGCCAGTACCATACTGTCTTGATTACTGTAGCTTTGTCATATAGTCTGAAATCCAGGAGCCTGATTCCTACAGCTCCATTTTTCTTTCTCAAGATTGTTTTTACTTTTGGGGGTCTTTTGTGTTTCCATACAAATTGTGAAATTTTTTGTTCTAGTTTTTTGAAAACTGCCATTGGTAGTTTGATAAGGATTGCACTGAATCTGTAGATTGCTTTGGGTAGTATAGTCATTTTCATAAAGTTGATTCTTCCAATCCAATAACATGGTATATCTCTCCATCTGTTTGTATCATCTTTAATTTCATCAGTGTCTTATAGTTTTCTGCATATAGGTCTTTTGTCTCCTTAGGTAGGTTTATTCCTAGGTATTTTATTCTTTTTGTTGCAATAGTAAATGGGAATGTTTCTTTAATTTATCTTTCAGATCTTTCATCATTAGTGTATAGGAATGCAAGAGATTTCTGTGCATTAATTTTGTATTCTGCTACTTTACTAAATTCATTGATTAGCTCTAGTAGTTTTCTGTTAGCATTTTTAGGATTCTCTATGGATAGTATCATGTCATCTGCAAACAGTGACAGCTTTACTTCTTCTTTTCCAATTTGGATTCCTTTTATTTCTTGTTCTTGTCTGATTGCGGTGGCTAAAACTTCCAAAACTATGTTGAATAACAGTGGTGAGGGTGGACAACCTTGCCTTGTTCCTGATCTTAGAGAAATGGTTTCAGTTTTGCACGATTGAGAATGATGTTGGCTGTGGTTTTGTCATATGTGGCCTTTATTATGTTGAGGTAAGTTCCCTCTATGCCTTCTTTCTGAAGCATTTTTATCATAAATGGCTGCTGAATTTTGTTGAATCCTTTTTCTTCATCTATTGAGATGATCATATGGTTTTTCTCCTTCAATTTGTTAATATGGTTTATCACCTTGATTGATTTGCATATATTGAAGAATTCTTGCATTCCTGGGGTAAATCTCACTTGATCATGGTGTATGATCCTTTTAATGTGCTGTTGGATTCTGTTTGCTAGTATTTTGTTGAGGATTTTTGCATCTATGTTCATCAGTGATATTGGCCTGTAATTTTGTTTCTTTTTAACATCTTTGTCTGGTTTTCGTATCAGGGCGGTGTTGGCCTCATAGAATGAGTTTGGGAGTGTTCCTCTCTCTGCTATATTTTGGAAGAGTTTGAAAAGGATAGGTGTTAGCTCTTCTCTAAATCTTTGATAGAATTCGCCTGTGAAACCATCTGGTCCTGTGCTTTTGTTCATTGGAAGATTTTTAATCACAGTCTTAATTAAAGTGCTTGTAATTGGTCTGCTTATATTTTCTATTTCTTCCTGGTTCAGTCTCGGACACTTGTGCTTTTCTAAGAATTTGTCCATTTCTTCCAGGTTGTCCATTTTTTTGACATATAGTTGCTTGTAGTAGTCTCTCACGATCCTTTTTATTTTTGCAGTGTCAGTTGTTACTTCTTTTTCATTTCTAATTCTATTGATTTGAGTATTCTGCCTTCTTTTCTTGATGAGTCTGGCTAATGGTTTATCCGTTCTATTTATCTTCTGTTGTTGTGTTTAATATAGTCTCAGAGGTCTCTAAGGTTGTCCTCAATTTTTTTCATTCTTTTTTCTTTATTCTTCTCTGTGGTAGTTATTTCCACTATTTTATCTTCCAGGTACTTATCCGTTCTTCTGCCTCAGTTAGTCTGCTATTAATTCCTTCTAGAGAATTTTTAATTTCATTTATTGTGTTGTGCATTATTGTTTGTTTGCTCTTTAGTTCTTCTAGGTCCTTGTAAAACGTTTCTTGTATTTTCTGCATTCTAATTCCATGATTTTGAATCATCTTTACTATCATTACTCTGAATTATTTTTCAGGTAGACTGCCTATTTCCTCTTCATTTGTGTTTGGGGTCTCCTTTTCACAGACTGCACGTTCGTATTTCCCGTTGTTTTTGGTGTCTGCCCCCAGTGGCTAAGGTTTGTTCAGCGGCTTGTGTAGGCTTCCTGGTGGAGGGGACTGTGCCTGAGTTCTCGTGAATGAGGCTGGATCTTGTCTTTCTAGTGTGCAGGACCCCAACTGGTGGTGTGTTTTGGGTCATCCGTGACCTTATTATGATATTAGGTGGCCTCTCTGCTAATGGATGGGTTTGTGTTCCTGTCTTGCTGTTTGGCATAGGGTGTCCAGCACTGTAGCTTGCTGATCATTCAGTTGAGCTGGGTCTTAGCGTTTAGATTGAGATCTCTGAGAGAGCTTTCACCACTTGATATTACATGGAGCCGGGAGGTCTCTGGTGCATCAATGTCCTGAACTCAGCTCTCCCCCCTCAGAGGCACAGGCCTGACACCAAGACCCTGTCAGTCACACAGCTCAGAAGAAAGTGGGAAAAAAAGAAAGAAAGAAATCATAATATAATATAAAATAAAGTTTTTAAAACAAGAAATTTTAAAAATATTATTAAATATTAAAAAATTAAAAAGTAATAAATAAAGGAAAAAAGAAAGAGGTGAGCAGCCAAACCAAAAAAACAAATCCACCAATGATAACATGCGCTAAAAACTATAGTAAGAAAGATAAAATAAAATAAAGTAAAACAGACAGACAGAACCCTAAGACAAATGGTGAAAGCAAAGCTATACAGACAAAATCACACAAAGAAGCAAACACATACACACTCAGAAAAAGAGAAAAAGGAAAAAAAAAATATATATATATACATTAAAAAAAAAGGAAGAGAGCAGCCAAATCAATAAACAAATCTACCAATCATAATAAACTCTAAATACTAAACTAAGATAAACATAAGACCAGAAACAAATTAGATATAGAAAGCAAACCCCAAGTCTACAGTTGCTCCCACAGTCCACAGCCTCAATTTTGGGATGATTTGTTGTCTATTCAGGTATTCCAGAGATGCTGGGTACATCAAGTTGATTGTGAAGATTTTATCCACTGCTCCTGAGGCTGCTGGGAGAAATTTCCCTTTCTCTTCTTTGGTCACACAGCTCCTGGGGTTCAGCTTTGTATTTGGTCCCTCCTCTGCATGTATGTCACTTGAGGGCATCTGTTCTTCACTCAGACGCAATGGGGTTAAAGGAGCAGCTGATTAGGGGACTCTGGCTCACTCAGGCTGGAGGGAGGGAGGGGTACATAATGAGGGGCGAGCCTGCGGAGGCAGAGGCAGGCATGATGTTGCAACCGCCTGAGGCACTCCGTGTGTTCTCCTGGTGAAGTTGTCCCTGGATCATGGCACTCTGGCAGTGGTGGGATGCACATGCTCCAAGGAGGGGAGTTGTGGATAGTGTCCTATGCTTTCACACAGGCTTCCTGGTGGCTGCAGCAACAGCCTTAGCATTTCATGTCTGTCTCTGGTGTCCACACTGATAGCCGTGGCTTGTGCCAGTCTCTGGAGCTCATTTAGGTGGTGCTCTGAATCCCCTCTCCTTGGACACCCCGGAACAATGGTCTCTTGTCTCTTAGGCAGTTCCAGACTTTTTCTCGGACTCCGTCCCGGCTAGCTGTGGCACACTAGCCCACTTCAGGCTGTGTTCATGCAACCAACCCCAATCCTCTCCTGGAATCTGACCTCTGAAGCCTGAGCCTCAGCTCCCAGCCCCCACCCAGCCTGGAGGGTGGGTAGACAAGGCTCTCAGGCTGGTGAGTGCTGGTCGGCACTGATCCTCTGTGCGGGAATTTCTCTGCTTTGCCCTCTGCACCCCTGTTGCTGTGCTCTCCTCCGTGTCTCGGAAGATTCCCGCCCCCCATCCCCCACTGCCCCCACCCCCCACCCCTGTCTCTGTCAATGAAGGGGCTCCCTAGTGTGTGGAAACTTTTCCTCCTTCACAGCTCCCTCCCCAAGGTGCAGGTCCCATCCCTATTCTTTTGTCTCTGTTTTTCCTTTTTTCTTTTGCCCTACCCAGGTACGTGGGGAGTTGCCTTTTGGGAAGTCTTAGGTCTTCTGCCAGCGTTCAGTAGTTTTTCTATAGGAATTGTTCCACATGTAGATGTATTTCTGATGTATCTGTGAAGAGGAAGGTGATCTCCACGTCTTACTCCTCCACCCTCTTGAAAGTCTCCCCCCTACACTGGTCATTTTGGGAATCACTATTGTCATCTGGCTTTGGGAGAGGGGAAAGGGAGTGTCAGAACTACATCTCTGCCATTTACTTTCAGTCTCAAAGTAACTGAACATCGTGGGCTATTTGCTTAACAGTATATTGGCCCCTCTATATTTCTACCTCCCCTCCATGAATCATGTGGATAAATTTGTAAAACACAAAGCAGACCTTGGGAAAACAAGAATATTTCTTCAGACTCAGCTCCCACCCTCATCTATACTCTAGTACAATAATCCAGGTCATTTTAGAAGTGAATAAATGCAGAATATACCCACAGTCTTTCTAACTCTCCTTGGCATGCCCTTGGTTTTTTGCCCAGAGAAGTCTTCAAAGAGATCTCCTTCTAGAATACTAGATCAGAAGGGGTGCCAATGTCCACCATTAAATATCCTCTACTCTTCTCCTTCTCCCAATCTTTGGTCCCTAAGGATGAGATGGGAACAGTATAGTCACACTTAACTCCATCACCCTTAATGCTCCACAACACTTGGGCTACAAGCTTCATATTTCATTAAGCAATGAGTTTCAGACATTTTCTAATTGATGTCGTTATATGGTAAACCAGAACTTGTGTATGTGTGTGTGTGTGTGTGTCTGCGTGTGTGTGTGTGTTATCAAATTGAAACAAAGCTTTTATAAGCAATCTTGCCTTTACTCTCTATTTTTCTACCTCTGTCTATTTCACTTAAAAAAAATTTAGTTACAACCAGAAAATTGATTTCAAGATCTATTGATGAGTCTCTACCATGGTTTAGAAAATCACATCATCCTACTACCATGGAGCAAGAAGGTTCATAGTTTAGCTCTAATTAGAACAAACTCTACCGTATAATAGACCAGCAGATTTAGATCTTGGTTTGTATATGAGGTTTAAGGAAATTTTAAAAAATCATTCTTAAAAATCCTCAGCACCTGGCTTTCACAGATATTATCTTGCTAAAAGAGGGAAAATAAAAGTATTAAGATCCAGCTTGAGACTCAAAATATCTATCCCAAGTCAGAGGTCTACAAACTTTTTCTTAAAGGTCCAGATGGTAAATATTTTAGGCTTTGTAGGCCATACAATCTCTTTTGCAGAGATTCACTTCTGCCCTTGTATCATGAACATAGCCATAGACAATATGTAAAAAAATGACTGACTGTGGCCCCGTGTTCTAATAAAACTTCATTTAACAAAATAGGTGGTAATTTGTCTATTATTGTTCTAAATAAAAGTATCTTATTTTTTCTCTCATAACAGTATATTCTCCAGGAGTTGTTGCACATGTAGATGTATTTCTGATGTATTTGTGGGGAGGAAGGTGATCCCCACGTCTTACTCCTCCACCATCTTGAAGGTCTCTCCTCAGTTTATTTTTTAATTATTGTAATATAAGTAATTTTTGTAAGAATTATTTATGGAAAAGTATAGTTTCATATATTTTTCCCACAGCTTTAAATCTTGAAAGAAAACATCTTTTGTATTACTTATTTCTTTAAAAAAATTACATTTTTAAAAATACTCATCTGAGCAAGGCACCCATCTGTTCTTTTGGAACCATGTCCATCAAATTTAAGGTAACTTAACTGAAACTTTAGATCTATCTCTAGAGTAGAGTTCTATGAAGTTAATGAATAGATTTTGGAGACCAGAAAATCATTAAAATATAATAATATTAAAATCTTTTTTAAAAATCCATCTTCTGGGACTCCCAAATCCTATTGGCAAGCATTGATTAGTAAATAATAAGTAAGAGAGGATTAGTTGCATCTGAATTAACTCTGTTTTCTGAGAATGCTAAAAATGATACTGATTCTGTTTACTTGTCTCTAGCAATTGAAAACAAACAAGTGCTAGAAACAGGGTGAACAGTAGGATTTAAACTAGTAAATAGAAATACATCCCAACAGAGATCAGATAGCAGGCAGGAGAGAAAAACTAGTAAGACGATCTTGCTTCCTTCTTACAAAGATTTCAGCTTAATAGGCATGTTTTCATTGACCTTCCTTAAGAATTACCACTTTGCTAGGAGAATGACTTGAATTTTAGATGTATTCACCCATGTCATCAAAAATGGTGTCATTATTAGAGATGGGGTTAGCTTACACAGGCGATAAAAGCACAGGGAAAACACCTCCTCCATAGTAGTATGTTTAAATAGTTTTGGGTCTGAAACTCACAGTATTATTTAAGTCGCTAGAATTTTAAATTTGTCCTTGTAAACCAAACAGTTTTTACTAACTACTGCATGCCAGAGCATAGGTTTCTCACTGCATACAAATCAGGCTTTTTTGGAAGCTGCATTAACCCTTTCAAGAATCTAAAATTACAAGGACTTATTAATTAATTCATATATTGATGGTAGCTGTCAGATAAAGCATAAAATACAGAGGCAACTACCTTAAAACAAAAGAGAGAAACTGGCACATTTGACCCAACAATGCAGTAGAATCAAAAAAAAAAAAAAAAAAAAAAAAAAGGCCAAAAGGAGAAACCTAGGAGAGATGAAAGAAACTTAATAGTTGCTGAGGTGTAGGTTTTTCAGAATACTCACTGTTTTCATAATTTAAAATTATAAAGAGATGATTATTTAAACATAGATTTTAATTTCAATAACAGTGTCCCTGGTTTACAAAATTCCCTTAAGGGGAAAATATTCTGACCTCCATGTTTCAGTGGATATATGTCAAGTAGGATTTATTTATTTTATTGAAAATGGTACCCTCAATAATAAATAGAGAACTTCAGAATTTTATATAAATATGGTATTTAACAGACAGATCTGATGTTACTTTAAATACTGTGTATCTCATAGCAAAAGAGAGCTATTATGTATAATTTTATTTAGGCCCTGGGATCATTCTGAAAACTGATGCTACACTCTCATAAATGAATTGAGTAATTTGTAAGGGGTGGTCATTCTTATTATAGATTACCAATAGCATTTGATATCATTTAAATTTCATCTTCCTTTATATCAATGGTAGCATTCTGTTCAAATTCAGAAGTGTGACTATTGAGTGTATTCTCAAGGAATAGAGCATGTAAGAATATACCAGGACCTCAGAGTCTTGATCCTCCAGGGGCATAAGGAACTTGATGAGGCAAACAGATTAAAAAATAAGAGTCAGTGAGCAACGCTAGAGTATATAATGCAATTGGAAAATTTTGGCATAATCTTTGTCCAAAATAGAAATGAGTATTTTGGAGAACATTTTCAGGAATTTTCATTAATTATTTATTCTTGAGATCCAGAATAAATTTTGAAATGTTTCTGAGATTCAACATCTATCTACCTTATTTGTGACCATGTTCCTTGCCTTGTAGGAGTGTTTATTACTTCTCTTCTAGATACATATAATGATCTTTTTTTCTTCCAGACCTTCCCTCTTCTGGCCTTCTAGAATCCTTTAATCTTTCTGATACGTGATCATATGCAATCTTATGGTTGGTTAATAATAATAGCAAATTTGAGAAAGCAGGAAGGGAGATAACGTAGATCTAGGAAGAAAAAAATAGTTTTCTAATGCAGAACTATAAAATTCAGGATTTATATTGTTAATATACAATATCAGTTGAATCAACATACATTAAGTCTTTCTTTAGTTTAGGAGAAGTGGAGTGAGATGCAAGCAGAATGGGGTAGGACTGGAATTGGAATGATGGTGCCAGAGCCATAACAGGTCCTTTGTGCTCTGTTGGAGATAATCCTGGTCGGAGCCAAAACGCTAGATACCTGTAACAGAAGTAATGCTGATTTGAATACTACTTGCTCTGTGGCCAAGCAGTTTTTTAGGCTCATAAATGTTGTTCAATACTGCTCAGTCAAGCTCCTAAGTATTTCAAGAATCTTCTGAGATGTACAATAAATTGCTCAAATACCCATATTAGTGTTCCATTACCCGTTAAACTAAATTCGGTCTTTTATTCAGAGCCTTTCCATTTTCTTTTACATTCTAGCCAGTTTTTCCCATGTTACTTTATTTTTAGGCATTGCAATATACGTCTTTTGACCTACAAATCTGCTCTCTTATCACCCTGTGAAACACATTTCTGTGTGGCAATCATTTCACTTTCTAAACTCTTTACCTAGATCACCCTATCCCTGCTCTCCACTGTCTGTTGAAACCCTGATCATCTCTTGAATTGCAAATCAAGCACCACTTCTTCTAAAAAGCCTTTCACAATATTACTTTCTACACTTTTCTCTGTATTTCTGTTGTTTGACATTCATATAACATAGTTCAAAATGTAACTAATCATGAATTATTTCTCCTATGGTGGTTTCAAATCAAGTTTCTAGTTTCTAATGAAACTGTAAATTCCTTGGTAAAGAAATACAGCCTTCCAGACTGGAGAATTTTAGAGGTGGGTAAACATGGGTTCATTTACCACAAACCTTTACTTGACACAACACCTGTTCCACAACATTCTTTCGAAGATGCCTTTGCTTGAAAACTTCCAATTCACAAAGTTGATGTTTAGTTCATTCTTACCTTATGAATGATTGAGTATAATTCCTTTAACTGCTGAATTACACACATCTACTACTCCCAATGAATTTGAGCTGTCTTTACTCTGGTGGGACATTTGAGTTATATTGGTTTTCCTTGAGAGGTTATGTCAGAGTCCTTTTCTCAAAAAAACAAAAATAAAAACAGAAACAAAAACTTGTTCCATTTAGTATAGAATTGAGTTTCAGAGCCAGTTCTTCTGAGGGTACCTGTTAAGAAAGAGATGGCCCTATTTATCTGTGCCTTCACTTCTAAGCATCTGCTACTGCCCCAGGTGATGGTTGCACCTACAGTATGAGATTGGGGAAGGGTGGCAGCTAAATTTTGAATGTTAATTTCAGAACACTGTGCCACAGGACACAATTATATTTGTGCCATAGGTTCCCAATGCATGGTTTAGATTCTCACTTTTTCTTTTTTTTTTCTGGTGCTTCCGTATCAGATTTCCTTATATCCTTTTGCTTTCATTCCTTAACATATGTTTCCATTTAATTTCATTTTTCTTCATCTCAGAGCATTATCTGTGGTTGTCAGTACTTATGCCAGAAAATTCATTCTGGTAGACCTATTATTATGTCCAAAGGGTCACAAACACTTGAAACCATCCCAGAAGGTGTGCAAGTGCACTGAATAGTAAGTGCAAATGCTCCCAGCACTCCAAATACCCAGCTGCAATTGGATTCAGTTGAATGTGATATAGGCCAGTGGTTTCTGGTGTCTGAATGAAGTTGTGGCGATACATTCAGAAGCGTTGTGTGATGTAGTTGTGCACCAGAGGATTGGTATTTCAAAGCTGCCATGGTTTGACTATCTGATAGTATTATAATAACCTCCTCTTCAAAATGTGCTCTCTGCCTATTAAAAGCAGATAGAATGGCATTTCACAGCTGAGGTAAATTCTGGAAGCCAGATCAGCAGTACATACACCTAAAAATATATACATTTCTCTCATAGTATTTTTATTACATTAACTATGTTTCTAAATTCTGATTTCTTATGACCAATTATTAGGAAATATTTTAAGTTCCTGGAGTCCAGTAGCCAATGTTTTATCATTATATCACTGCCAACACGTGAACAAGCATCCTCATGAAATGAGCAAATGAGCATATTGTAACAAGTTACGTGATCTTACATTAAAAAATATAAGAAGCAAAAACATATCCCACATCTGTGTATTTGTATATCAGTTATTTGATTAGTAGAACAGCCTAGATCACTGTGCACAAGTGAGAAGCATGGGAAATACAAGGCAATAGATGAAAGATCACTTGGCTAAATAAAGTGATTGTACTCTGATGCCACATTTTCCCTTACCCTTCTCTTTTCTTCCCTGAATAAGGGATACACCAAGATTATTAAAAATTGTGCTAAAATTAAGCCTAGCTGTCATATGAATACTAGCAGAAGAAAAAGCGTGTGATAAAATTATAATATTAGGATACTTGTTTCTTTTTTTTTTCCCCGACACAGAGAAAGACGTTTTGAGACAACTTTCCTATGCTGTCTCTAGAAGTAATATTGAAAGTGAAGTTTTTACCCCCTCATAGTCAGATAGAGTGAAATCAGAAGGTTTATTTTTAACTAATATGCTAGTAAATGAGAAATAGAAATCAAAAATGGGAATAATTTGAATGAATACAGATTGTTAAAGTGTCATTTATATGGAATGACTCACCCTATCATCATAACAAGTGTAGGGGTTTTATAGGATGGTAAAGGGAAGTAAGTGAATAATCATCAACATTGCCAAAAAAGGAGAGAACTGTTTATGGCAGAAAACTGTCAGTTTGCAGGATGTTATGAATTATGTCAATTTAATGAAAGAAACATTTTATTAGAGGTTTGTTGGACAATATTCTGATGAGATTTCTATTTTAGTATTGGTGTTTTTATCTCTGATATATTAGAATATATTTGGATTAATTGTAATTTGCTGTGCTCATAGGGAAGTGTGTGTACATGTGTAAAATTGTGTGTTTGTGTGTGCACTGAAGAAAGAAAAAGGCAGTGAAGCAAGCTGTGGTTACATCATTAAAACCTTTCAGTAGAAAACTGGTATACACGAACGGTCAGTCTAAGGTCTTGGCTTGTCATTGTTTACTGGTAGATAATCTGTGATGGGCGTCAACTTTAAGTTCTGTAGAGTTAATCTCCAGAACATTTGGGCCAGCCATAAATATAGATGGGTGCCAGCTCTCTGCTTTCCCAGACAGCTAATTAGGTGTTATGAAAGCTTACATTGGTGAAAGAAGGTAAAGTAGAAATACAAAAGAAAAGTGAGAACAAATAAAAAATGAACTTCATTTATAGAGCTATCTACTTGGAAACAACTCCAATTTTAAGGTGCTGTTAGAAACAGGAGCAACCACCACACTAACAGAAGAGGACTATTCCTATTTAAAGCTATTTACAGAGCTGAAATAAAACCATTTTGTTGACAGTCATAAAGCACAGAAAACTCTCTCAAATAGCCTTCCCCACAGCCACAGCAATTTAGAATTTCCTCACTAATGTTCTGATTAATGGATTTTGGTCTTCAGATTTCTATGACACAGACATTTATTTCTTCATTATAAAAATTAAATCAGATGCATATCTGAAACTCTTATTCTAGAAATAATATGCATGTTTTCAGATGTACAGATATGTGGGCTCTGGAGGAAACAGGCAATGAAACTAAGGGGAGGAAATCCTTTTATGTTTTCTAATATTTCCCTAAGTGTTAACAAATTAGTTTCTAAGTATCTCTCTTTGGGTTATGTGGTATAGTACTTTGAAAACAGGGAAAATAAGCTTATCTTTTGATTTGTGATAAATTCCTTCCTGAGAGTGAGAGAGATTGTAGTAAAGAGATAGATTTACTCTAAAGAAATTTCGTGACCTGGCTCCTCAAACCAGCTCCTCGAACTGTGTTTCCTCTGCAGTGAACAGTTCCGAGTCACAACACGCAAGGGTTTTCCCCTGACTTTTACCAAAATAACTATGTTCAATAGAGGCCCCTTAATCTTTGTTAATCTTTGATGGTTTAAATAGTGTTTTGACTTCAAATTTTAATCTTCTACATTGTAATTATTGGCACCTCTTACCCATCTTGAAATGGCTGTGTACTCTTCATGATGCAGTGACATTACAAGGTTAAAATCACATTGTGGACATTAAGTTCTGGTAACCTTTGTGGAAGATCGCTAAAATCCAATAATTTGGGAACAGATAATTTGATGTTTTACCTAAATATTTTTTTCCTCATATATATGTAACTTTCACAATGCCTGTTCCTTTGAAGGTATATTTTGGCAAAAAATGTTTGCTTGCCTAATATCTTTAAGTTATTAAACAGTTTAATCTAGGTTAGAAAAAGAGAGAGAGCTTTCAGATTTGTAGGCTAATATGAATTTGCAGATTTCATACATCTTTATGTCTAAATCAACTTGAATTATATAAAATTCTAAAATCAGTAGTCAAGTTGTTTATCCAGTCAGAGGTTTCACACTCATAGTTGAAGAGCACAGGGAAAGATTAAAAGGTTGTTTATTGGTGATTTTAAATAAAAAGATTTATACATACATGTAAATTATATACAAGGTTTCATATTTATAAATATATATATATATATATGTTGTATGTATATCTGCTATCTTTATATTACAAATATATAACTTTCCTGTGTGTTTTATTCATTCATCTGTATTTCTCTTATGGTAGTTACTGATTTTTAATTTTCAGGAATGCATTGGACATGCATTTGAGTTTTTAAATTTTGTTTGGACTATTTCCTGGAGAAACCTCAATTTTATTACACACATGCAAATAAAGATCTATACGTGTGTGTGTGTGTGTGTGTGTGTGTGTGCATGTATAGTTTATGGTGGCACCTGAACTGCAAGTACTTACAGTAATTTGAGTGACTATATCTTTTGAAAAAGATCATATAAATTAAGATGCAAAATTGAACTAATTAAGATGACTGTGTTTAGATCCCTCCCCTTGGGAGCTTGTATAATAGTCAGATGTGACTATAGTAGTATAGAAAATGATTCTTAATGTTAAACAAGTATTTAAATTTCTGATTGTCACATGATCCTTCAGGGAATTATACACTTAAACGATTTAGACACTGTAAACCTTCTCTATAGACAGAACTGCCCAGATTTCTAGCTGTCGGACTTCAGAGTTGTTTTCACTTTGCAATATAAATATGCCTATCTCTCAGTTTATCTCATCTATATACAATTTGGATTATCCCATCTTTCTTGGCAAGGGGTGCATTCTGTGAAATGGTTATCATGTTATACTAAGGAAAGGACAAAAATGAGGGTAAATAATTTCTTTGTAATCCCAGATTGGTCCAGAAGAAAAAATGAATCTTGGATTAAGCATCTCTAAATTTGTTTTCTGTCCAGGATCCCTAAATTTGTTTTTTGATACAAATATCTAATCTATGAAAATAGTGGCTGTCTGTGTAATTTGCTTCTTTTTCATTTTCATAGTTCATAATTCAACATAGCTGTTCTGGGATTCGTTTTCCCTAAGGTACAGAAAGAAGCTATTATCTACCTTTATAGTCCTAGGGCTTGAGAAAATCCTCCACACTATTATTCTATATTATACACACTTAGTTTATTGAGTGGATTTTTAAAAATATAATAGAAGGTGTGCATAGCAGAAATTCTCCCAATACGACTCCCCTTCCCTTAAGCCCCTCGTCCCTCACGCCTCCCTCACTCCTTCGCTCTCTCCCTTCACTTTGGTTTCTTTCTTCCCTCTCTTTTTCTTTCATTTTTTCCAATTTGTCTATTTTTTTGGTCTAGCTAGTCATTCATTATGTACTACCTATGTCTCTTTTATGTGTCTACCTAATCATCTATTTATTTATGTAACTTCAGAAATAATTCTACTCTCTCAAAAATTCTTATTTGACCCTTGGCAGTTGTAGTTCATTTTATGTTCTTAGTTTCTGCAGCTTGTACAAAAGGGTCCATTTGATTTGCTTCACTGTCTGTGAACTGCTGCTGTCAAAATTACAGTCTAATCACAAGGTGAACAGCATAAAATGTGTTGTAATCAATACTCAAAATTTGCTCCCTAGGATGTGACATGAAGTGAAGTAAAAAAAGCTGTAGAGTTTCAGTAGTGAAGTGCAAACAATCATTTTATGTTGATGGTTTCAAATTCAAGGTCGAGTTATACTTTCATAAATCTGCATTATTCTGTCCTGTTCACTCTATTCTTAAATTCATATTGAATTCATTCAAAGCTGGGCTATCGAAATCGCTGAAATTGAGGCCAGTCAATATTGAAAATAAAATTATGTCAGTGTCTTTCAAAGAGAGTGTATGAGTTGTAAATGAAGTTTTTAAAAATCACAAACCTAAAAGATACAAAAATATTACCAAGTGAAACAGATAGTAAAGTTTTCTACTGTATTTTTGAAGGATAAAATTAGTTGAATGAAATGATATGTATTATTTTTTTCTGACACAAGCATAATATTGAAGATTCACTTTCAGAATAGGTAATGAAAACAGATACCTGATATTAAATTTTTCTGATATCCTGTTGTTTAAATTCTGCTCTACTTTAAATCTGCACAGGGAGGCCTCTAGAAAATTTTAAATGCCTAGATTCTTCTGCTTCTCTTTGTGTCCATCTGTCTGACAACCTTTCAAATCATAGACAGTATTTGAGTCTGTGAGTAGATAGTTCAGTTTGAGACTACATTTCAGCATTCTTGCCTGCATTACATAATAAACTTAACATATTTTATTCACTCCTAGGTAAATATATGTTTAAAAGAAAGACAAAATTAAAATAGAGACAAGCCACCTAGATACTTCTTTTTAACATTTCAAGTGTGAATAATGATACATGCTATGAAATACCGCAGAATTTTTGTTCTGTCAAAACACCATTTTGATTCTTTTCTAAAAGAGTTTAGTTTCATAGGAAATTATTCTATCCTAAAACCTTTTGAGATAAATTAAGGTGTGGTTTATTTTTTTTTCTTTTTGGATAAGGAATTTTTTGTGTGTTTGAAGTACAAACTCAGATTTTGAATATGACTTTGAAAAGTAATTGTATAAATTTATCAGTGCTGTTAAATTTGCTGCTTTTTCCCTTGCACACAGGACACTATACATTATGGAGATCCTCTCACATCAATTAAATGACAATCCCAAGGGTTCCCAAATGAGTAGGGAATTCAATTCCCATCACATAGAGTTAAACTGTAAATATCCTCTCCTGAAAAAAAGGTCCCTGATTTAAAAAGGATCATTAAACATAAGGAAGACAACGATTTGTAGATGAAAGGGACAACTGGGAAGATGTAGTTCAAAGTTATCTTTTAAAATATTGAGTTCATGGACATATGCAGCTGTTGTCATAATGAAGGAATTTTCTTTCATATTTTCTTGTTCAGCATCTTTGAAATAGTGATCGTTAAACAGTACTTTATTTAGATTATCTACATGCTTATCACAAAAGAGAGAAGCAAAAATTCTCAGAAATCATTATCATTTAGAATTGAAATCATGATTTGTCATTCATTCTGAACTATATCTGTTGACAAAATACATTTTCACCTACTTACACCAAAAACAAAAAGCTGAAGTGAAGAAAACTGATTACATGATCTATACGCAAATCTACTACAATAGGAATGTGCAGTTTTTGTCAAGCTTATTCATAACATGCTTGGATAGAAAATTCCATTTGCTACTCTTCAGTAGGAAAAGCAGGCTTTAAAGGAAAACTTTATTTCATGACTGTCACCAAAATAACAATTACAAGCAAAATAAAGATAAAACATAAAAAAAAAATAGCAGCTTAAGACTTGTTATGGAAGTTTGTGATTCAGTTTTTACGCTGTTATTTGATTTGAAAAATTGAACCTGTTAATCCTTTTTGAAGTTCCCTGTTTCCAGGATGGGTTATACAGAACAAAGACTAACTGATATCCCCAGGAGATTAGTTTACAGTGATACTCTACTCTACTGAGAATGATTCTCCAGTGGCCACTTTTTACTTCTTCCCAGGCTATGGGAATTCGTTAATACCTAGAGAATAGACTTAAATAAAACCATTGTCTCAACCAGCAGGTTTATGCAACCATCCTGAAATGTTTTAATTATTGTTTTCTTTTCCTTTTTAATTTAGAGACCAGAGGTCAAGCAAACCCAGGGAGAGCTGATCTCAGCCTTTGTAGAACTGTAAAGGCAACCCTAATGATTGGATTTGCTGTCCTTTCTTTTGTTTTGCAGAACCGGAAGAGTGTGTTAATTGCACAGATGAATGCCGAGTGCTTGGTCATTCTGACAGGTGTTGGATGCCACAGTTCCCTGCAACCAATCAGGCTGAAAATGCAGATTACCGCACAAATCTCTTTGTACCCACAGTTGAAGCTAATGTTGAGACTGAGACTTACGAAACTGTGAATCCCACTGGGAAAAAGACTTTTTGTACATTTGGAAAAGACAAGCGAGAGCACACGATTCTCATCGCCAATGTGAAACCTTATTTAAAAGCCAAACGTGCCCTGAGCCCTCTCCTCCAAGAGGTCCCCTCAGCATCAAGCAGCCCAACCAAGGCATGCATCGAGGCTTGCACCTCAACGAAAGGCTCCCTGGATGGTTGCGAAGCAAAGCCAGGAGCTCTGGCCGAGGCGAGCAACCAGTACTTGCCCACTGACAGTCAGTATCTGTCCCCCAGCAAGCAACCGAGAGACCCTCCCTTCCTGGCTTCTGAGCAGATGGCAAGGGTCTTCGCAGATGTGCATTCGAGAGCCAGCCGGGATTCCAGTGAGATGGGCGCTGTCCTGGAGCAGCTTGACCACTCCAACAGGGATCTGGCCAGAGAGCCGGTGGATGCAGAGGAAGTCGTGAGAGAAATCGACAAGCTTCTGCAGGACTGCCGGGGAAATGACCCTGTGGCTGTGAGAAAGTGAAAAAAAAAAAAAAAAAAAAAAAAGCATTGGCATTTTCTTGTCTCTTCTGTTGATTTAAAAATGACTCCTCCTGGTGAAAACCCATTTTACAGGGATAAAGAAAGACCGATGCTGCTTTAAGGCTTTTAGTGAACATCTGAAGTGCCCACAAGTATGTTCTTTACACTGCTGTTTCTTTTTCAGAAATAACAATAGCTTTGTTTTGACCAAACTTATATTAGGACAGAATTAACGATGTTCAAAGAGGAAAGAAAAACAGAGAAGAAAAAGGAGAGAAGAAAAAGGAGGATGAGGAGGCGAGTTACCTTGTGACAATCTGTTAGGAAGGTATGCAGTGTGAGAATGGAAGCTTTTTTCTCATTTCCCTAAGACTGTCCTCCGTGATTTATTCTGACGTAACTGTTTACCTATAAACCCCATACAAAGCAGGGTCATAATTTGTGATCTGTGGTAGAATTTCTAGCAGTCACCACAG
The DNA here is from genome assembly GCF_965194825.1 of Balaenoptera physalus. Classification (NCBI taxonomy): domain Eukaryota; kingdom Metazoa; phylum Chordata; class Mammalia; order Artiodactyla; family Balaenopteridae; genus Balaenoptera; species Balaenoptera physalus. The sequence continues at coordinate 51,118,598 of NC_138899.1, read as the reverse complement.
GCTTCTACTGAAAGTCCTGGAAAGACCTTGCAGTAGTCCAAGCTACACCAAACATTAACACATATTTGTGGTAAACATTTCTGTATAAAGTTACCTGCCACACGTACAAACACAGAAAACATTCCATATCATTAGTCAAAAAAATATTAAAAACTGAGTCATCTGTAAAACACCTCATGTCGTATAAAAGTTAAATGTAAAAAGGTATAGTCCATTTTGTCCTGCACACACATAGACTAATTCACTTCATGAAAGGAGAAGAAAATTTAAAGGTTTAAAATGCCTCTTTAGCATTTTAGTGTCCAACAAACATATAAATAATGATGGATATGTTTTAAATTTGACCTAGAAAAGTTCTGAAAAATAGTTACCATTGAGTGATGATATTCAGAGACAGTTAACATGAATGATATGTTTTATTCATTTGTGGACACTAAAATAGCTCAGGAAAGCGAAAATGTCTTAGACATACACAAATCACATGACCATTTAAATGTGCAAATGTAAGAAGATTCAATGTGTTTACATCAAATGACATATTTTTATTGATTTATTGCAGATTCAGTGCATATGAGCCAAATTGTTGAGTGTATAAGAGCTATATTGTGTATTTTATTAAATTAATATATAGTTGTGTTGCAAAAATATTTGGGCTTATATTGTAAATGGCAAGTGTTGCCTTGGTAGCTGTCGAACTCTATGAGTTTTGTTTTTTCCTGCTTCCATTTCCCCATGGAGTGTTGGAAGCAGTGCCTCAGAGCAAAGTCTCTTGTTTAATGTAGAGTCTACCAAGTACTACAGTACATAATCTGTTCAAAATGTGTTTGAGTGAGCTGATGGAGCTAACTGAAAGGTCAAAAAATACATCCGTCAGTCATGGTTATGTGCAAGTCCTTCGTGGAAGCTTTTATTAAAGTCATGCTAAATCACAAGAATTACATTTGTACCAATACCTGAAACTTCATGATTTTTCAATAGCATACAGCTGCTGCCTATGTAGATATCATATTGTTGATTGGTTCTCAAAAGTATCTTAAGTGGTTCAAGATGTGTGTTCCCATTATATTCCAAAACCATGCAAAATGCTTTAATGCATGTGTGGTACCAGCACTGGTTACTTGCATTGTGTAGTGTTTTACAAGAAGTCTGGGTCTTAACAAAAAGTTTGCCTTTTTTTCAGTGCTCTTCTGCCTCTTTTTATTGGTGTCCCTTGAGAACAATACACCTTCTATTCCTTCATTTTGTTGCACCTTTCCTTGTGACATTTAGCATGTTTCAAACTTACTTTCATATGAGGCTAGGAAACCTCAAATTTCAGGAATTGGGGAAAAATAAGATTAGCACTTGCAGAAGTAGCAGTAGATGGGAAAATGCCTTGATTGACATTTTCTTTCAGCGTTTAAAAATTTTTGCATTTTACAGCTTCATGACAAACAGTTTCCAGCCCATACCTTAGAAAATGTGGTGCTGAGTTAAAGGCTGTTTGTGCACGGGAGCAGAAAAATGCATTATTTGCAAACTGGTGGAGAATTCTGTGCCTTCTTTCCTGGCCACCAAGCCAGTGTAGAAACAACATAAATGTCATAAAATCCTTATATTAAAAATAAAAACAAAACAAAAACAAACACTGAAGTGAATTCAGCTTTGTAATTTTAAACCTCAAAAAATCCAACTGAAAATATTTCCATCAAATGCTGTCAAGATTTTAGACTGTACCTTGTTTGCAAAACTGCTTTGAAAGGGAAGAATGGACAACTCCCATCAGCCTTATTCTCTTGAGAACTGTATTTGGTTCCCAGTAACAGCCTTTCCAAAGCTCTACTCTTGGTTTTTATTATTTGTAAATGTTTAAGTCAGAAAAGAAGGGATCTTGTACATGTGAAACCTAATTGACTCTCTATATTTTGGACAATTTATGTATATGAAATGTGTTGTCTCTGTTATATGATGTTATTTTTTGCCAGGAGACTACAGGTTTATTTAGCTTGATAGCTGAAATTTGATGGAAAACTGATTTCCATTTAGTCTTACCAAGTGTTGCCTCTCTCTTACTAGACAGATAGCCAAGTAGTAAAATCTAAGGCAGTATGTAAATGAAATCAACAAAGAGAGTAGGATTTATTTTTAAAACGTTCTTAATGCTGAGTAACCAGTTGTTCAATTTATTATATGCGTCTGAAGACATTAAAACACTATCAGATTTTAAGAATTGGTTGTGCCAATGTGTGAGGGATTACCTTTAGGGTCTCTGTCACCAGTGATTTCCTAGTGTTAGCTGTTTAACACATTATCTGTATTTAGTAGTGATTATTTATTTACAAGTTGGTGGTAATTCAGCAGTCAAGACTCTAAGCTTTTATAGTTGAGTTGAGGGAATCTTGCTTTTATTCATTTGGCTGGCAACTGCCTTTACCACAGACCTCTGGTGCTCAGCTTCCATGGAAGTCTATGAGATACCAAAATTACTCCTTTGGGGAGCAACTTGCTCTAAGGGGTGATGCATGATCAAACAGTGATATTTCAAGGGGCTTTTATCACAATTCAGAATGTGAAAAAATTATCTTAATTCACATCCTCCAATTACTAACCCCTCAAAAAAATCCCACACATTCAAAATGAATAATAATATTGAATACTTTGTCTTTTAGGTCCTTAAATAACTGAAGTCAAGCACAGAAAAAGAATTTATAGAAATTTTCATAAGAAAGTTAAAGTTCTAAAAATTGTTTACTGATGAACTAAAAAAAAAATCAGAAACAAAACAATTTTTTCATTAAATGTTAATGATGAAAGATCTCTTCATCAAAATTAAAAGTAGTGAGAATCAGTTAGTTATACCTATACCAAAGTAAACATTAAAGAGGCATATCATGCAATTTCAAAGAATGCTTTCATATTATTTCTTAACCTGACATACTTATCCTTACTGCAGGCAATATGCAAATATTGGCTCCCTACTCCATAAATTAATTGAATTCCTGTTTGGAAAATTGACTTGTTTTGTTTTTTCTAAATTAGCTGAGATCTTGTAAAACATGACTTCCCTTTAAAGGATCTAGGTACTGCTCAATTTAAAAAATGACACCATAAAAAAAGTCATGTAGTAATAGAGCAGTATGCTTTATTACCACCAGGTTAAAAGCTGTTTGTTGCCTAATTGACTAGAAGTTGCTGAGGTCAACAAGTAGACTGAGGTTTGGCATAATATATGCCCACTCATTACTGCCTAATTATATTCTTTTGACAACACACAGCGTTTATCGGTGCACTAATTCAAATGAGAGTTTTGGCTATCAAGATGTGTTGATTCGAAACATAATTGAATGAGACCTGAATAAAGTCTGACTTTCCTGGCCCCAGTGTTTTGCAGGTTGGCTATTCCCATGTATCAGCCCCATCACTCCATAAGGTTCTTAGCTGCACCAAGTGATTGGTGAACAAGAATAACAACAACAAAGCAGCATACATTGTATGGATTTATCTCAACGCTATTGTTTAATGGCTGTGTTTAATGTGACCTATCTGGAAAATGAGGACTCCGAATAAAAAGCTATTACTAATAGTGGCGTTGCCTTCCCTTGAATTCATTAATACACTGCGTACCTCAGGGACCCTGATCATAATTATTTTGGAAAGCAACTGTGGCATCACAACTGTTTGTGCTCTAGTTCTTTATTTGCCAGTAAAATAAACTTTTGGAAAAATTTATTTAACAGTATTGTCACTAGGTCCTCAGTGGGAATGGGTTACCTGGCTTTCAGATAGCTTAGATAAGTTGGTTAGTCAGATAATTACCATGGAGTCATAGCCTAATGATACTAGTGGCTTTTCATATTTATGATTGGTTTGAAGATAATTTGGTACAAGATCCTAAACGACTTCAGAAAAATAATTTTTAAAAGACCTCTCATAAGCTTACATGACTAATGAAACCACATTTTGTAAATGGCATTTTAAAGTAAGTACATGTTTATTGTGGCATCTTACAATAATAAGCCTCTCTTTCTACCCATTCAACAAACGTTTATTGAGTTCCTACTGTGTATTTTCCCTGGGCTATTATGCCCAGGAGTAAACAAGGAATGGTGCCTGGGTCGCAGTCTGCAGGGAGAAACAAAGAGGTAAGTTCTAATACACATTACTCTTGCTTGTTTGCATTTTCCCTCAGCTACTCCACACATCCCATATCTCTGCCATCTCACACTCAGTGAGCTGCATCTCCTAAATTACAAACCAACATAATATTCTGCCCCTGTCGATCTTTTTTCTTTTAATTTTACTTTTCTTCTGACAACATAAATTAAATCAAGAAGAGTGCATTGCTTTTCCATATTTAAGAAGATCTTTATGGTTTAGACTTATTGGGATATACTAAATGGCTTATCTATTCTTTATTTTGCTCATTTATTTGTTAACATGTCTTTCTTTTTCATTGAGCACCACTGAGGTGTCAGGTGGCGTTCAAGGATCCCAAGGGACAAAGAACTAAGCTAATTACATTTTATCCTCAGAGAATTTATAGCTTGTGCCTAGGTGATATATGCTAACATAGAAATTGACCTTATATTGCCTGGATACTGTTACCTTTTTATAACAAAAATAATTTAACTTTTAAGAAGAGAAAAACCATATGCCTACCATGACATTCATTGCTTTCAAGTGTGAGAATCAAACAAGCTGTTAATTGACTCACCTGAACCATCTGACCAGGGCTGAGAGATTAGGGAGTCATGCAAATGAACAACCTTACCTGGCCAGGCTGCAATGAGGATGAAGTCGTGAGTAGAACATGTATCACAGGCTTACTCCATGTCAGTGAGCTATTAAATCCCCTCAAATTTGGTATTTTTAAAAATAGATATGCTCAAAAATACAATTATTTGACAATCACAGAGAACAGTCATTTGTAGGATATGAAGAGAACAGATTCTCAAACATCACTCTAGCATCAATACAGCACAGAGAAATAGATCATTAAGTTGATGGACCATCTTCAAACTCTTTATTAGATCCTTTTGGAGATGGTTGCACATGGTTCACCAAGGAAATATATCATTTTCTGTTCATGTTAGACATTAATAATTCTGGATAATCCACTGTACACTAGGGATTAAATTCTCAATATTTATAAAAGAGGGTGCAACTTCTTTCATTGTTCCCCCTTTTTAATATTTCAGAAAGTTATCAAAAAGTAACTTCGTGTTTTCAAACTATTTTAGATGTTAATGAGTATCTTACGTACAAAGGTTGATTAAAGGAGGGAAAATTTTAGTGAGATTTTACAAATTTTGTATCACACAGGCTGACCTCCCCCATTAGATGGAATAAGTGTTCTATTTTTGGTCTTACAAATGAAACATTTCACTTTGAGAGGAACAACTTATAAGTGATCTATAGCATCCTAATGAACTATATTTTGATTATGATATATATTTCAAAATCTAGTTTCCTGAAGTTACAATACTCAGTCAAATTACTTCATAATACTTTTCAAAGATTGTCAAAAAACAAACAGAACCAAGTTTGGATCCCTCTTTTTGTTCAACTTACACAGATTATCATGATATTTTGTATAAAATATTGGTGTTCAACACTACTTATATAAAAATTGTTCTTATTTCCCTAAGAGTTTATAGCATCAGGCAGGCCAAATAAAAGAATAATTACACAAGCCTAAATTAATACTGATAAATTCTCTTTATAGAGAATTTTCCAATTCCCAGAGAACTTTCACAAATTTACAAGGCATTACAGAATTAAGGATTCTGAAGCTCAAGGAGGTCAATGGACTTATCCAAGAGCAATGAGCTTGGAAGCCTTAAGCCCACACTTGAACTTAATGACCAGTTCTTCTATTTGTTCCAGATTTTGTGAATTCTGCAATCTTGCCCTATCTAATATCTTGCCTCTCTAATATATTAAATTTATCATCCCTAAAACATATGTCAGTAATGTGCCTTCCCCTTTAAATTGACTGTCACATCATATAATTTAGATCCCCTCTATGTTAATAGTTCATAACAACATTAAATAATTTGAAAATAGAGAATAGGGATTGTAGTCTCCAAGAAAAAGAAAAGACATCACAAGAATTGAGCCTCTCTTAAGATTGTCCTCAATTTTTTACTGTCATTTATAAAAATGTTTCACAGCATTGATGGTATGATCTCCAAAATATTCTGAAACAATATTATGGAAGATTTGTTTTTCCATGAAGTTGGTATATTCTCACCTGGAAGAAATCCATAGACTTTATTTAATTCCTTTATATTATGAAATTTTGTATATATTAAATTAATAAGATTATTAATTGGCTTCTTAGAAATAATTACATAAACTCTAATAATATTGAAAGGACATTTAAATATTACATTCATATATATATATATGGATTCATATGCACATATAGAGGTGTGAGAGTCAAATCATTTCAAAAGCCAGTATCACAGAATAAAAGACAGAATTTGAGTAGTAACAATGTGGCTAAGGGATGAAAAACATGTTGTTTTATTTATGACTTACCTCATCCTCATTTGATAAAATATTATACCACTGCCGTCTTCAATGATCTGATGAAAAAGAGAGAGAGCAATTGCTATCATTTTCAGGCTGGTTAACCAAAAGTGAAGTGTTCTGATCCTTCCTGAATTTTGCTTACTCATACATTTTTAAATATCTCTCTTTCCAATATACAGAAAACCAACCTGACTTTCAAGAGGTCCAGAAATAAATTTTAATGCACCTTTAGCACTATTTTATGTTTTGAAAATTTAACTTCAAATAGATGATATGAGATATTCATTCATTCATTTTATTGATCGGCTGAATATCTCAACACTATCTCTTTAGCAATATTAAAACATATTTTGATATTATTCCTCCTTACTTTTGCAGTTGAAAGACAGTCTTCAATACAATAATTTGCTTTGACGTAAGATTTTTGAATTTTTATTTTATTCTTTCCATTATAAATCAGATTTTTACATATATCTTTATAGCATTAATTTTTATAATATTATCTACTGTCTTGCATGTGACTAGTCTCTTATTCTCATCTTAATTTCATAATTTTATCTCAACATCAACTATTATATAGTCTTTCTCATCTATTTGTTTTTCCATTAGATATGTTCATATAGATATCAGTATATAAGTATTTTCCATGTGTCTTCATATTTATGGATCAATTATGGAGGTAGTGATGTTTCACCCAATAGTCTCATCAAAATGTTCTAACTGCTTTTATTAACCTATAGGAAAATTAGCCATTTTTTAGATGTAACCTACATGGAGCGTTAAAACTGACAAAATGCATAATAGAATGTAACAGTATAAACAGTGGTAAATAAGTTAGGATGCAGGGTCTTAGTTAAAATCTTTATGCAAGAGTGCCTAGCTACTTCATTGAAAAGTTGAAAAAGTGAAAGAAAGTGAATTATCTTACTCTATTATTAGTAATTCCTATCTGTTAAGAAATTCTCATTTTAAAAGCTCATCATGTGAAATGTTTGGCTTTGACTGAAGATAAGAAAAGACCCTTACTTCTGAGATGTGCTTATGATTTCTCAATCTGCCTTTTTTCCGCAAACACCTCGAAAATTCAACTATTGTACATATTTCATCATTTCTTTCATTTTGGATAAGTACTAAAATTTAATCTGTGTTCATAATGCAAAGGAGAAAAGGAAATAAATGAATGGGTCAGAAGTGGCCTCTCTGGTGATTTTCCTTCCCGAGAATGTGACATTTCAATTCAATTCAACATTAATTTATGGAGCATGTATAGTGTTTTTGAATACAATGGAGCATACAGATATTAACAAAATGCAGTCTCTGTCTCTATAAAATTTAAAATATACTGGGAAATGAAGTTATTTACACAAACACAGTTTGTAGTTGGTACTATGAAAGAAGTACAAGTTGCAGTGGGTAAAAAATGAGAGTGAAAGAGAGAGAGCAAGTACTTTCAGCAGAGGAAGTGAGAGGTGGGGAGGGAATCAGTGACAGCTTCTTGGAGAAGGCAGCATTTGAATTGAGCATTTAAGGTGGGACAGGATTTTGGCAGCAGAGATGTACAGGAAATGCATTCTGGAAGGAGAGAGAGGCAGTGTGTGCAAAAACATTTAAATAAAGTCAAAGTATTTTCTGATTAGAAAACTAGAAAGGATTGGGAAGGTGGGTTAGGTCAAGATGGGGATTGTATTGAATGCTGAGTTTATGACGTGTCATGTGAATTTCTATTCCAAGGAAGAAGAAACTTGAGGATACCTGAATTAGGCTCACCAGCTGGGAGAGCTCTGTGAAAGGCTTGCCAAGCTGAATGTGAATTCGGAAAATAACACTAGGACAGCTTGCTGCTGCCTGGTGATCCATTCTTTATAAGATGCTGCCTAATAGCACCTTGTTCTTGGGTTGGGTCCAACCATCTAGGGGCAATGCCAACTTTGCTGAATCTTGCAATTCTCAGCTTCAAGCCCTCAGCAGAGTATTTATGTGTATGTTTCCAACTTCCCAGAAATAATTCTTCCTTTGAAATCTGTAATCATGTTTGAAGCTTTAGGAGGCAAAGAGAGACAAAAGAGAAAGGCGAAGACCAAGAGCATGGATGATTTTCATCCCATGGAAAAGTGGCTTTTTAACATTCCCAGATTTTCCAGTCTGGTATCTGTGTGAATTCTGTTAGGCAGAATAATTCTATTTCTAAATATTTTTGTCTGAGTCCACTCATCCAGGGCCCTCCAGGCTGATATAGGTGTACTATCTTAATGCTTCTATAATGTTCCATGCATATCAGAGAGGAGATTTAAATTATTGATTATTTAGGCACTGAAATAAGGAATAGTGGCCTTAGATTAGTGGTTCCCAACTGGCGGCAGTTGTGCACCCCAGGGATATTTGGCAGTATATAGAGGCAATTTGGGTTGTTAAGAGGTGGGGGAGTTGGGTTGCTACTGGCATCTGTAGCAACTAAACATCCTGCAGTGCACAATACAGTGCTCCCCCCAACTAACAAAGATTTATTTTGTCAAAAATATCACTAATGTCCAGGTTGAGAAATTCTGCCTTAGAAAGGAGGTGTTTAGGGAAAGAGCAGTGAACAACATTAGGTTTTGGGTAATGGACATTGACCATTAAATGGATTGACATGTTTTCTTCCTGAGTTTTGAGAGGAGTTCTGGAAATTCTCCTAAATTACTTAGCATAAGGACTTATTTCCAATTTCTTGTGGGTATATTCTGCTCTGGAGATTGGCAGGCCAGTGTCTCTTGCAGGAGTATTATCTCATACTCTAATCGGTACCAGTAACACATATATTGGAAGAATCTCCATGGAATGGAAAGGTGTTGCTTGGGATGGCTGTTTACTCCTTCTGAAGCAGTTGAAAGCTGATTTCCTAAGAAGGGAAGGTAAAACAAAATTCCCCAGCTGTAAAGGGAGGGAAGAGTCTGCCTCTGGGACTATCTCAGTGGAATAAGAGGTCAAATGATATGATCAATTTATCTTTCAACCTCAAGTCACCTGTCCTTAACGTGTATGTGAAATCTGTCACTCCCATGACATTAGGACTTTGTGGGGCCAGGTATTAAAAAACGTGATGGTGGTAGGAGGTGTCAGATCAAGGAATAGCAATGTTTAAACAGAAGCTAGGTGACCATGAATATGTCTGGATGCTGTAGAATGAATGCCTCTATTGATTTCTTAAACATCTTTCTACCCGAATCTTTCAGAGTAATATGTGGAATGCCAATAAATTTCAGATTGACTTTCTAAATGAGGTGAGGGGAAGGTGAGTGCAAATGGTTTCTTAAAAGTTTTATTTCTCTTGACACATATTCTGTTTTACCATCTGTAAGGCAGGGTGGGTGGTTCCAATGCACATTTCATGAATTTGAACTTGAAATGACTCTGGTTTAAAAATAATAATGGTAATGTATTAAAAGGGTGACAGGAACTCCAGTGGCAAAGTTGAAAGTCTGCACATTGACAGGATAATTAATATAAACAGTAGTTACCATAGCCAATCCACAGTTGAGATTTTATTTGGTACAACTTGGTTAAATATGCACTAAGTGTGTTAAAACTAAAGTTAGTATACACTGTAGTGAATGCTAGTGTTACTAACAGTCCAGGAGCATGTTGAAAAGCACTCGAGGGGTGAAAGAGAAAACCATAGCCTCAACCTCTGAGGTGTTCTTTCCAGTGAGACTCAGTCACCCCCCAGCACATACAGAAACTTGCTGGGTTTTATTTATGCTGGAATCTTTCTATATTAAAAAGCAATATAATCACTGAAATACCACTACTGTTCAAGTTAATTTACCTTCTAATGGTTTATTTGCATAGTGGAATTTGCATTTTATTTCACAGCAAATGTTATGACTCCACCTGCCCTATTTTAGATGAAATACCAAAACAAGAGAGAAATAGAAACAGTTAAAGAAAAGAATGAATATAAGAAACTTCTCACCCACCCATCCTCACTTAGCAATACCGAACCCAGCAGTCCGGAGAGCATGAAAGACCCCGATGCTTTCGACCCTCATGACTAGAGCACTGACTTTCTGTTTCGATCTTCTCTCTTCCTTTGCCTTTACAGTGCTTGCAGTTCAATAAAGGTAATTTCCACAGGTGATATTGAGCCCTACAAAGTTCATTGTGAGGGTATATTCATTTTGGGAAATGTAAAAGACAAGTGAGACATAGAATGTCTTACCAACCTTCAACATCACTCCTGCTTTTCTGATTGTTATTGGCCTCAGACAGATGGGGGTGCTAATTGTAGATCACAACCTAATGTAACAAAGCACTGCTTTCTGACCTCCTTCTGTGATCAAGAGCATGAAACTTGTCGATATACTTTCCTTTTTCATTGAAGCACATGCATCATTATATACATGCATTTTCTTTGGGGGCTTCAAGGTTCAAATCCTAGGGTGACAGCTGCCATTTTAAAGGTGACTTATTACAGTCATTTAGAGAGTCCCCTAACAGATGGATAGGACTTTGTTTCCCAGGAAACACTGACAGGTTACAAGTCACAACGGTTTTTAATCATTTCAACCAACTTATACACATCGGTCAATCACCCTATTTGGTAAAGTTAATAATGCAGCAATCTGAGGTTGCAAAAGGATGCATTTTGCATCCAGCAAAATGTGTGCAAGAGTAACTTCTAAAGTAATTGTAAGGAATAAATGAGATAAGACATAAAAAGCTTAGAAGCATTTTGGACACAGAAAACTCTCAATGAATGCTATCTATTATTGCAAATGGACTCATCTGAGCAATACAAATCTATCTACACATAGCCACAATACATCATTGCAAAATCTTGTTGAAGGTCATTGTCAGACAGACAATTCTAAGCACAACAAAGTAACAATAATAACAAAACCATTCAAAGGTTTACTTAGTTTATTGTAGTTTCCCAGTCATCACCAACAACTGTTCCTTGCACATTAATAGCTGATAAGTCATTTAAGCACTTACCACTATTTTACCAGAAACTGGAATGCCTTTACCTTGTTTGCCGCTAGCTTGTAAAAGTATGTAATCCATGGTCAAATGCTTCTCAGTAAAGTTAAACAAGTGGCAGCTGGCACCATACAGCTCTGTTATAATGAAAACATGAGGTGGCTGCCATTACACAGTCCTGCACTAATGAGAACAGTAGGAGTCTAGCATCACAATGGTCTAATGAAAACAGGAAATGGCTGGCATTAAATTGGTATAATAAAAACAGGGGGTGGCTAGCATTACACTGGTGGAATAAATAAATTAAGAGATGTCAGACTTCCCCAATCTCATCTCCATTATATATGACCACGGTACCCACAATTTAGGCTAGATCCATTCAAAGTCAACCAGTGTTGGATGAAAACAAGATTTTTTCATACTGTGCTTCAAAAGTTTCTTTTATTTCAATTTGTGTTTCCCTTAGGCCGAAGCAAGCATGATGTAAAATAACAATATAATTTACACTAAACTCTTTTTTTCCCCTAAATTCAAAAAAAAAAAAAAAAAAGAAAACAACATTATTTCCAACTCCAGAAGAAGATTGGCTGGAATAAGAGCCAGCAATTCAAAAAGAGTTTCTAATTTGGTCCTTGCCTTTTCCTCTCCTTTCTCTGTTAAGTATCCAATGGTGACTAAATACTCAGAGTGGCATAAAACAAACTAAAAAGGAACACAGAAAGGTAATAAAATGCTGCAGAGAAAAAAATTAAGCACAAAATCAATCGTTTAACTAATGGACTTTTTTCTCTGAACAAAAGGTCAACGTTTCTCATATATTGTTTTTTTTTTTTTAAACTTATTAGTATAGACTTTTGTGTATACTTCTCAGACAATAGATTTACAAGAATATTATATTTTATTGTAGCTCACAGAGCCAGCTGTATCTGATTCACCGTGGTCTTTTTAATCTGGCTGAAAACAGCACAAGTTGGCACAGTTCAAGGTCAAGGTCAGTACATTAATCTCTCTATCACTCAGTAGCTCCAACTGCCATTTACAAAAAACAAAAAAACAAAAAACCTACATCAGTAACTTTATTTTTTTTACATTAAAAATTTCTTTATTTATTTATTTATTTACAAATGACTTCAAACAAGAACAATGCTAAAACTACTTCCATGGAAAGGGTCGTGTTTCTGAAGGCTTATATACACTGACGGCTTTATTTTTCCAACGTAGAAAACAGACAGGAACATTCTGGTGAGGTCACCAGATGATAAAACAGCAGTATGATTCAAATAAGGTGAAAATACTGATAATAAAATAAAACTTTTTAATCCAGTTTTACACACTGACATTTAATTTTTTGTGCTCCACAGTTTTTATTAGTCTTCTCTAAGATGATTGAATTAGCTTAATGAACAAATCCACATTCATGAATACATTTCTGTCTAATACATACTAAAGAGGAAAGTGGAAGGGGAAAAAAATCGTATGCTATTCCTATCACATTTTTACATTTGTGTAAGATTAAATCTCTCTTCTTGAATGTGCTTTCTTAAGAAATGACCAAAATTGAGATTATTAAATTTTAAATAAGGAATCATGGACAAAACGTCAATTAAAATTCCTTATTCATTTTTTTTCAAAGAGGTAGAATTTATTAGCCTAAAAGAAGTGATTTCTCTTACATGTTTAAAGCCAGAATTAAATTTATGATGGGCTGAACGCTAATATATATGTTGCACAAAATCTGTTGCTGGGCTTGCATGGGATTCACAGACATGGCTTAATCGAGACACAAAGTGATGTGTGCCGTGCATTCAAAATTAGCATCTGGCCCAGGGCCACTCAATTTGGCATACTAAGAACTGATTCTATCCTCTGCCAAGTTTCTGCAGGGACTAGACTCACTGAATTCTGAATCACAGCCTCTAATTTTCCCTTCAACAGACTCTCTTTGATTTGTGGGACCAGAGAAACTTGCAAGTGAACATAAAAATTAAATGTGAAATATAGAACTCTCCAAAGAAAAATATTCTTGATAAAAGATGGATATAGAACATGAAATATTTCCAATTACTCACTTGTAATGTGGACCACTTACTAGCCAGCTCACCCTCCATTCAATGTATTTGTTTCTTACACAAACAGAGAGCACGCTATAGGATGCCCGTTCTGCCAAACTCCAAAGAAATACTTGAGAGCTTATGAATTTGGCATATCATAAATTTACTTGACAGGTCTCATCATATAGTAGGCCGTATTTTTATTAGCCAACTTTGTGGAATAAATGGCACTTTGCCCTAATATCAAACTAACCGATTCTGTCATGGTTGACATCTTTATTACATTATTAAATACATCAGTCAATACCAGCTGGTGTAATTGAGTCTTGTTATGTAACTCAGATAGTTGTTAAAACTATGGATCTTTTATCAAAGTCAAGTCAACATGCAGAAAAGACTATTGTTGTAATGGAATTTTAGAAAAATATGTATCATTATTGCAAGTATTTCCAATTTAAAATAGTGAATTGACCTTTCCTCGGATTATGCTCAGAATCACCTGTAATTGTGTTCCACTGAAAGCACTGTGTTAAACATTTGATTATAGTGATTTTAGCTTTGTGCAGCACATGCAATCCATGAAACCAAGCACCTGGAAATTACAAGGGGAATCACAAATGTCTGAAGTGGCAACTGTGAGAAGAACTTGAAAAGACATATTTAGAATTGAAAAGGGGGAGAGGATAAAAACAATTGGGGAAGAACAATTTATTAGAAGAAAAAGAAATCACTCTATATTTTGAATTCTTAAAAAAATAGCTCCAAAGAAAGCTCAGTAAGTTTTCTTGGAGATCAATAAATCTTATTTTTAAATAAGTAGAAAAGATGCTAAAGGAGAGAAAATTCAAGGAAAAAAATTGTAAGTGTTTAGCTTTCTTTCAAAGCTCATTAAAACAACTTTTACTGCCTATCTAAAATAATGGCATAGGATTAAGTTAAATTTCCACAGGCAAAGTGAGCATTATTTTTAAAAAAATCAGTATCTAATCTGGATAAAACAACTTAATTTCTAATTCCCGCCGAATCCTGAAACCTAACACCTGTTGCATTGTGTTTTTCATAAGAAAGTAAAATATTCTTACGTCTTATCCAGAAAGAACAAAATTCCCATGGGAAATTTCTTGTATTTTTAGCATATCTGCACTTTTAGGATTCCACAGGAAGAAATCTTGGTAATAGCCCACACTGGAGAAATTTATATGTGACTCATTTTAAATAAAAATGAAATGTTAAATGAAAGATTCTTTAACCCAAATATAAAATGTAATATAACCATGAAATTGCAATAGCATTTTACAAAAGTATATCAAGTATAAAAAAAAAAAACCTGAAAACTTAAAATATAATTTATGTTTAAGAGATACACATATTTTTAGTAATACGTTTATTCAATAAAAGTAGTCCTTTTAATTTCATTTAAGACCAAATTGTCCTTAAAAAAAAAAAAGTCTCAATGTACACGTGCCTACAAGGCCAGCCCCAAGATTTAAAAAAAATGACCACCCTCTTTAATTCTTACAGTGCTCTCATCTCCACCAACCAGAAAACATTTAGGTATTATTGAACACTGGGGGAGGGGAGTAGAGGGGGGTGTCAAAATAAAATCAGAGCTCCACACCTTACCAGACAAAACCAGACCCTGCATGTTATCGCACTTTTAAATATCCACAATAAACTCAACTGAATACTTTGAAAATCTAAGAGTCATATACTATCTCTTATACTATCTCAAAACCATATACTATCTCTTATTAAACGTTACATTCTTTTGCTCTTTTCCTTTATTTCATTTCAGTATCTTGGCTTAGGTTTTTCTCAGGAAACTATGCCAGTTCAATTCTCATTACTGTTTCATTTCAGAGATCTCAATAAATAATAGCTAAATTTGACATGAAGTTCATAACTTAATATTAAGTACTTGAGAACTTAATGTATCTACATGAGGAAGATCAGTTAGGGGTATAGATGGTACCGGGATCTCCCAGTGAGTAGTCTATGCCCATGTTCAGAACATCAGCAAAGCAGTGGTATAAACTTAAAAATAAGCTCTAAAGTGATTGTCATATTTGATATTTTTAAAGAATCAAATTGATTATGGGGAGAATAAAATAAGTACTGGATCTCACAAATATGTTCTGTTTTCATAATATGTTTATTTTGAAATATATATGGAGTGCAATATTTAATTTTATATGACAATTCCATACAATATCTATTTCTATCTATGTATCTTTCTATCTATCTATATCCTATTGGTTCTCTTTCTCTAGAGAACCCTAACTAATGCAAGTGGTGTACCATAATACTGTCAGTGCTTGGAGCCAATTTGCTTAACGGTAGGTTTGGTTTAAGACAGTCAAGGACGGTGTTGAGAAATGTAACCTGAATTAATTTCATGCCCAAGGCATGTATACATTGATTCTCCCAAATGTCTTCATCAAAAGGGTTGCCACAGAAAATAATAACTACCTCGTTATTCTCGAGGTTAAGTAGCAGTCTGTACAGTGAACAAAGGGATAGAGAAATTGGTGGGAAGAATGGAGTTCTAGCAAATGCCCCCAAAATTGTGACTGGTTTAGGAAAATATACTGATAGTAAATTTTATACTAGAATGACTGATTGCTGTCAAAATTATCATCAGCCCATAGAATGATTTCTTGGCAAGTATGGTATAGGGAAAGATTTCTCAATATCTCCTTGGAGCACCTCTACTTCCTTAAAGGAAAACATATCCCAAAGTCCTCAATTATTAACAAATTATTTGTATTATTATGTTAGTTAACTGTGTACAAAATTAAATATAAACTAAATATGAATTCCGTACATTGATCATTTTTAACTGAAAAAAAAAAAGAAATTACAAATTACATACAAACAGGAATACAAATCCTATATAATTCAAATTAACCAAAATTAATTTAAGATGGTAAATGATTGTGTTTTGTTGAAACTAGATTGCTGCTAGAAACATGAGTATGAACATGGCACAACGCTCTGTTTGGGGACTGACTGCAGGTGGTTGCAAGTTTGGCATTGTTAAACTCCTGTGCATCTTATAATAACACAAATCTCCTACCACTTATCTCTTTTTGACCTTTTATAAAACATTAATTAGTACACATACCCTGATGTCTTTTGAATGAATGCTTCATTTACATATTAATTCTGTCTCTATTCTTTTCTCTTTAGCCTCCTGCAATAAATTGTGTTGATAGGTCTTAATTTAATAACTAAAATTTTCTATGATTTTAAAAATGAAAGCTTATACTTTGAAAGCTCTGGTAGAAAATGTTGTGGCACTCAAAGATATGTCTGCATATTTCAGAGAACATATGGGCACCATTTGAGAGAAACTATTATAGAAGAATATTTTATTGTGGTCATTTGTTATCCTGGGGTATTTTTTTTTGTCCAAAATAATTTTTTTCCTTATCCCATTCCCCATATTTTTTTTTCTCCAGAATGTAAGCATTAAATTGTGAGATGCACCAGAATGCACCATAGAAATATCATGAGACATATGATCTGGCTTCAGAAATGTATTTGATTTTATGACTCTAAATAAGTGTCTGCCCTTACCCACAGCTGAGTTGAAAAAAAGCAAATCAATGCCATCCAGGGAACCTCCACAACATGAGATCATGGTTAGATGGAGTGATAATCTTCCAAATGAAGAAAGGTCAATGAGATAAGGCACTGATTAACAAGTCTTTAAATTTCTCCATTTTGGCAAAGTTCCCAACAAGGAAGCAAGAAGTGGCATTGAAGTGTCTCATTCTCACCTTGATGAGCCCTTAAAATGTAATTTACTGTTGCTCTCAATTACTATACATTCCACAAGTGTTGACTATTTTTGACTTACAGCAGCCTCACAGTCAAATGATGATGAATAAACATAATGAAGTGTTCTGTTTTAACAGAAATCTAGTGTTAAAGCAAAATAAGATATTTAGACATATATATTATATAGACATATTTAGACTGAATGACTTCCACTTGAAGTTTTAATAAACACCAAAACAATATGCTAAAACTAGAATGAAAGAGTTATTCCACGAAGACAGATATTTTTCCAAGGGAATAAGTGATTTCCTTCAAAAGGAAGTTATAATTTGGTTTGTTTTCCCAATGTGTTATTTGTACTAATTATCTAGATTCTAGAAGGTCTTACTTCATATTACCAGGAAACTTGGTAACTAGCAATGAATTCAAATGTCTTCAGTACGGCGAGCATTGCCCAATTACACTTTAATTGAAAGTACTTTTTCTTAAGTTATGTCATATGTGCCAAATATGTCTCATGATATATGTGTGTGTATATATATATGGCTGTTTAAGGTCTACATGGTGGCTAAAAGCAAAACAACAAAACAAAGCAAAAACTAACTAAAAAACATTGGCAGGGAAGATGATACATATGGATGTGGGTGGCAGTGTTTGAACAACAGATCTGGCCGTCCCTAAGGGAACGTTTCAGGAAAAAAAATATTTATACCAAACTAGTTCATTTTGTTACATTTAGTGAGGGTTTCTACCAAATATTTGTACACTATCAAAATTATAACCTTTGGCTTGTGCCCTTGGATTTCATTTGTGAGATAGAATTTTGGATGGTGCCTTGTTCTCTCTTTGCCTTACACATTTTAAATTTTGTTTTCTTGTATAGAATTAGTTTTAAAAGATTGGGTTGCATTATTTATGTATGTTGCACAGCATGCATATCTATATACATTTATTTCATCAGTCCCAACATGGGCTAGAAGCAAATAAGGAGGATGAATATATTTGCAATTCATTATGTGATAAGTCCTAAAATACTCACTTCTTTTCCTTTATTCTCATCCAAAAGTTTCTCTACTTCGAATTTGAGATATACTTAATTAGAGATCACTTATTTAGAGCACAGGCTTTGAAATCAGAAATATATATGTGCAAATCAACTTCAAACTCTTGTAATCTGGGTGAACTTGAGAAATTTATATATTATCTGAGTTACATTTACTCATTTGTACAATTATGCCTAATTCATTAGGTTATTGTGAAGATAAAAGTGATTATGTTTATGATATAATGTATATACAACAGTGTCTGGCTCATATTAATTTGTTTTTAAATGTTAGTGCTGATTTTTAAGAACTAATTTTATTATTCATTACTTCAAAGTGTAAGACATTTATTTGGCTTTGAAATAAAAATGCTAGTTCCTGTGTAAATAAAAAGATAACTAATACAAGAGGGTCTTAAATACGTGAGTGAATATGGAAGTTCTAAGGAAGGTGAAAACAGACATATACTTTGTCCAATTGATTTAATATATTTTATCTATTTAATTTTAAAAATAAATACTTTGTTATATATTATTATCACTATCTCCTTTTTAATGCATTAGAAAACTGAAGCCTGGGCACATTCCGTGCAGGATTTTAACCAAGATCTAGGTTTGAAATACATGCCTTCTCACCAATATGTTGTTTCATCTGGGTGAATTCCACTCAAGGGGCTGGGGAATGCCTTCATGTTTTGAAGGATATACAGGCATACCTCATTTTATTGTGCGTTGCTTCATTGCACTTTGTGACTATTGTGGGTTTAGTTTTTTGTTTTTTGTGTTTTTTTTACAAATTGAAGGCTTGTTTTAACCCTTCATCAAGCAAGTCTATTGGTGCCATTTTTCCAACAGCATTTGCTCACTTCGTGTGTATCATTGTCACATTTGGTAATTCTCACAATATTTCAAACCCTCCACCAGCAAAAATATTGACTCGTTAAAGGCTCAGAAGATGATGATTAGTATTTTAACAATAAAGTATTTTTTAATTAAGGTCTGAATATTTTTTTTTTAGACATAATGCTATTGCACTCTTAACAGATTACAGCACAGTGTAAATATAGCTTTTTCATGCACTGGGAGACTAAAAAGTTTGTGTGGCTTGCTTATTGCGATATTCACTTTATTGAAGTGTTCTGGAACCGAACCACCATATATCCAAGGCGTGCCTGTACCATTCAAACTAGACCATCATGAAATTAAATGGGTAGGAAGATGGAAGAGAATTTAAGGATAAGGGAACATCAAGAGCAAAGGCACATATGGCTGATATTTCATACATCATTTGGGTATTGGGAGGTACATCCATATGATTGGAATATGGAATGGGGAAGAATGAACTAGAATGTGATATCCAAAATGCACTAGATTTCGAGTACCTTGAATGCTATGAGTTTGTACTTCTTACCAAAGATGATAATGAAAGGTTTTTGAAACTGCCGATCAGAAACATAAGTATAATAGAGTAAAAAATAGAATGAATTGATGAGCAAATTGTCCTGATAGGAAATTATAATAACCTGAACTGTTCTTTACAGATATCAACATACGTTCTCAAATCTCGCAATGTTGCTTCCAACTTCATGAGAAAATTGAAGCAATCAAAAGAGAAAATAACATATGAACCCACATCCTCTGCCTCCTTCAATCAATGTCACCATGGATGAGACCTCTGTTCTCCCAAGCAAATCAGTTTCTCCCTTTCTGCACCAACTTCCATCCTCTCAGGTTCTGCACTACAGGCAATTCTTGTCACTTCTTCTGAATTCTCAATAGTTGGCTCTCTGTTGAGCATTGCAATTAGCAAACAAATGTGTTGTTATTTATAAGCACACACACACACACACACACACACACACACACACACACACATTTCTCTTGACCCACTTGCCCCACCTGCTACTGCATATTTTGGTGGTGTTGTTTTCCCATTTACAATGGAAGTCCTTGAACAAGTTTTCTGTACTCTTATCTTCAAATCTTCTCCTCCTGTTCTCTCCAAAGTCCAATACAATTAGGCTTTTGCTCCCTTCTCTCATTCTTGTGACACTGCTTTTATCAAGGTTGCTGAAACCAAGGCTGACTTCCAGGCTGTTGAAGGCAATAGTCAATTGCATGACCAACTTTTCAAGGAGTTAATCACTCATTTCTCATTAATATATTGCTTTACTTGGATTCCAGGACTCTCTTGGTTTTGTTTCTGACATGGATTGATTCTTCAGTATCCTGAGTCTCCCTTTTCTTCATAACCTCTTAATTTTGGAGCATCCAAGAATTCAGTCTTTGCATCACTTATATTCTCTACCTATATGCATTCCTTTTGTAGTCTCTGCTGGTCTCATGGCTTTAATCAATGTGCAAATGATTCCTAAATTTATATTTCTAGTCTAGACCACTTTTTCTAAATTCCAATTCCATATGTCCAATTCCTTCCTTGATAAATACACTTGCTATGTCTAACTCAACATCTCAAAAAACTGAACTCTGATCTTCACAATTAAAATAAAATGAAACAAACAAAACAAAAGAAACCATTTGCAACCTTCTGTATCTCAGTTGATGCCAACTCTATCCTTCCAGTTGCTCAGGCCCTAACTACAGAGGCCTCCTTTATTATTTTTTTTTCTTTCAAATCCATTTAAATTGTCAGGTAACCTGTTGGCACTTTTTTCAAAGTACGCATAAACCTTCCACTCTCCATGGCTTCCACTAAACTACCCAAGTCTAAGACACCATTGTTTCTAACCCAAATTACTTTATAATCTCCTCACATGTCTTTCTGCTTCTAGCTTTGCCCTTTTAAGTGATTGTTCTCAACCTAAATGCAGAGTGATCCTTTGAAATCATAATCTGCAAATAATTCTCCATGTCACTTAGAGAAAAAAACAAAGACCTTATAAGGGCTTACAAGGTGAGTGTGCTCTTTACTGCCTTTCTTTTACACACTACTGTACCTTCCCTTTCCTCTGTTTTCAGGTACCTTGGACTCTTTCTTCTGGACATCAATTTGGTTAACACCCTCACTTATTTAAAGTCTTGGCTTAGTCTTGACTTACATATTTGTTTTTCAAAATTTTTTAAATTTGAAATGGGAAGAAAAAGAACAGACAGTAAGAAAGCTGGATATGAGAAATAAGGGTGCCAAACAATGTAAGCAAGTCACGACCTGGAGTTACTAACTAGGCACCCAAATTCCCATGCACTGTGAAAGCACCTCTTGTGTTTATTTTATGAATAAAAACATTTTTCCTTTTTCTTTACAGAAACCAATAACCTTGGGAACTTTCATACAAAGACAAAAAGGCTGTAATTTCTGCTTCATAAATGTATTGTCAAGAAACAGTGAGTTGAGTAAGAAAACAACCTGGTAAATAAAAACACTTTATCATTTAACAAAATACCTGTATTATTCACTTTCCCTAAAAATAAATCTTTTGAAGGAATTTGGAAGAATATGAAGGAAGTATACTAATGCCACTAAAGTGGTGATTTAAAAATAAATATTAGGTGTTAAAGCTTTCCACGGTATTGAGAATAATTAGTATTTTTGTATCAGCTTTCATAGCATTTGAAGTTTATAAAATGATTTTGCACACATATATTTGTTGGAATAGAAAGAATAGACATGATGCTGTATGTGCTTAGAGCTTAGTAATCTTATAATATGAAATGTGTGCCCTTATAACCCTTCAGCTAAATATGTATCTCTTCCCTGGAACTTCTATTTCTCTAATAGTATGATATAACATAAAGTAGCAATTGCTGAGTAAAGGTTTACTATGTATTATTAAGTACAGTTATAAGTGCTTTTTTGTTTTCAGTTATTTATTCCTTACAATATTCCTGTGTAGTTATGTGTTATTATTACTTTAATTGTATCAATGAGTAAAACTAAAGTTCAGAGTTTCCATAACTTGCACAAGGATACACAAAAAAGAGGGGATATATGTATACATGTAGCTGACACAACATTGTAAAACAAGTATACCTCAATTAAAACAAAAAATAATAACAGCTAACACTTCTGTAACTCAACAAAAACAGAAAAACAAAAAAAAAGAAAAAAAGAAAAAAAATAGTAAGGACAAAAACACAGTTCACATCTACCCAGTGAAACTGTGGCGGTCATCCTCTTAATTCCTGTATATCACTACCTCTATGAAAAGAGAGGCAATATAAAATTGGCTTCATGATAACCAATTTAGACTAATAGGTAAATGAAAGGAGAAATAATAAATAACATGACATTTTTTGGCATTTGGAACAGATTCTGATTAGATTCTTTGCTTGAAGAGACAAAACTGGAGGAGAGGCACAAAGCTTGAGAATTAAGTAAAGGAACTCAAGGATGGCATAACTGAGCCCTCTGAACTCAAGGTGGAGAGCTGCAATGCCCGTACCACCTTTTAAACTTGTAATGTGAATGACCATTGTGTCATGTACACAAAAAAGTGTACTGTGGTCATTCCGCATCAAAAGACTAAACTTGTTTGACCTCACAGGCCTGAGGACCTTGAAGGCAGCCTCTAGATAACTGGAGGAGGCAGCAGCCATCTTGCTTCATGCGGCAGCAGGAGGAAAACAAGACTACACAGTTAAGGGGAGCCTTTCAAATTTCTTTACTTCTCACAACCTCCTTATTTTGCATTTGAAAGTTTGATTGAGAGTTGTGTTACTTTAAGATTAGTTGTAAATAGGATGGGAAATACACTATTTTATCTTTCACTGAGATGAATATCACACGTAAGTGTTCACTAAGGGTCAATTAACACTTTTCTGTTTTTTAATATTATGTCCCGAATATAGAAAGCCAATCTGAATAGTTCAGAATTATCGGGCTACCTTTCTTCAATAACAGAATGTGTTTGCTACTTATGATTTTGCAATAATTACTGCATCTCCACTTTGCCTATGTAGACACAGCCAGCATTAATTTTATGGGGTGTGAAATCAAGCAAACTGGAACTAATTGAAGTGTTAGTCAACACTGTACTCAAATTGAATAAAGCAAGATTAATATGACTTAGGTAATAATTGAAATACACATCTCATTCCAGATAATCTCATTTTCAAAGTAATCAATGTGTTTTATGTCATAAGAATGAGCAAGTATCTTTATGTGTGTATGTATCTATCCATCTCTCTATAGATATGCCTACATATGTGTGTAAACATATTATCTAAGAATCTGACTGCACCATAAGCTTACAGCATTATAAAGAAATAGTATAGCCTAATGTTAAATATGAGTCAGACAGATTTGGGTACAAACTGACTTTTGGCAGTTCATTGCACACAAAATAAAGATAGTAATACCTATTTCAGAGTTTAAATAATTACTAAAGCTTCTAATACAATGCCAGGACAGAATATGAACTCAACAAATGGTGCCACATTAAGAAAACAGAGCAGTGACTCAGTCCAATAAAACATGTAAACCTATATCGATAAAAATATATTCAGTTACTCTACCTGTCACAGCTCCTTTCCTCACTTCCTTGCCAGGATATAATCAGGCCAATCTAGTTGTTCTTGATAGGGGACAATTTTGCCTCCCAAGTGACTTTTGGCAATGTCATTTTGCCAAAATGAATGGTTGCTACTTCCATCCAGTGGGTAGAGGCCAGAGATGCTGCTAAATATGCTACAATGAATAGGACAGCTGCACCCAGCAAGTAATCATCTGCTCCAGAATGTCAGTACTGCAGACATTGGGAGACCCTGGACTAATCTCATAGTATTTGGAATTTATAATGATCATATTGAATCAACAATTCAATATTTATTGAGCGTCCACCATATGTCAGACTAAGTATTATTAATACAGTGTTTAGAAGGCGAGGCCCTTTTCTTCATGGTGATTACAGTGTAGTCTGTATGCTGTCCTTTTCCTGTCCCTCTCCTATCCTCAAATGTTCTTTCTCTCAGGGCATAGTCACCTTTTCAGAACTTCTGGGAAGCCATCTGTGACGTCTCCAATCTTCACTTATCTTCTCTTTTCCAAATGTCAACACAACTAGTAGTCTGTGTCATATATTTTAGTACTTACTTGCAATCATGGATTGTTCACTAATTGTTTTATGTACATGAGTGTTATCTCCACAAAAAAAAATCTTAATTAGAAATCACAGCTATTTTCCAAAATCCTTATTTATTGATTAATTTACATAACAAGTATGAAGTCTCCATTTATGCTCTTAGATGTGCAAAAATCTAACATTTTAAAATCTATCTGAAGTAAATTTTTATAGTGAGTCATTTTATCTGGTAATGGAAAACTTAATGTCATCAATTCAGGATAAATTCAATTGCTTGAGAGTTTCCCCAGTTGTTTCAGGATAAATTTGATCAATGGCAGCTCTTATACCTTCCAAACTTCTCCCTAGTAAGCCCTCTAGCTTCTGGAATATTTATGTGACCTGGGAGGGGAGGGGCAGGGTGGGTGCAGATGTCTGATCAACTCATGATTTCCTCCTCTCAGCTAAAATAATATAGTCTGCTAGTTCAGGCCACATTCAGGCATAAGAAAGAGGGGCTCTTCTTATTCCCCATCAAGGAGCAGAGGGAGTCCATGAGGCTGCCCTATACCTGCCTTCTCTTATACTCTACCCTCTGTGCCATGGTTGACCCTTCTCCATGGTAGGTGGACATGTGATCTCTTCTCCAGGACACTCCCCAGCACGTACCTACATTGTTTTACTTTTCTCTTTAATTCTCTCTCTATTTGAAATGATTTTCACAGGGCCTGGAGTGTCTTATGTGTGTCTGTATGGCAGAGGAGAGTAGAGAAAAGGAGGTTGGTAGCAAATATTTGTTCTGCCTATTTTCTAGCCTTTCCCTACACCTGGAATGCCACTTCTGAAACCTATGTCTTTTTCTACACCTAAAATGCTATTTTTGAAGTCTAAAGTCCAAACATAATCACTTGAGGGTCTGCTTTAATGCCTGTTCCTAAGCAATGCAGAGAGCCCAGAGTAATCAGAAGTACAGGAAAAATCAGATCTACAAACCCTCCACAAAGCCCCTTGCAGCATATGGTCACAATGAACCAACTTTACTATGCCTCCTCTTACTGTCATCGCTCCTCCCCAATTACTCATGCAATTTGTTTCTGGGTTTCACCTTTGGAGGTTTCTGTATGCCTGGAAGTTTGTCTGTCTTCCTCTCTGTAGACACCCTCTTCCTTCAAAATTGGCTTTAATGCACATTCCTGTATGCAGGAAATTACACACAAGTTATTCCATTTCTAATGAAAACAATTGATAATTTTGTGAAAGCCTTAATTTATTTTCTTTGTTTTCTCAAATTGTACATTTCTAAAGTCAGAGCTCTTTGTCTAATTACACAGTGGCAGTTAGCACACTGTAGGAATACAATAATCAGTAGCATTTATGGTTATATATGTAATATATACAAGCATTTATACTTCTAATATCATCAGTTATGTGAAATAAAAAAGCACTTGAATAAATTTAATACAGCTTGGGCGATGCCGTAGTTTCTTTGTAAATATCCAGTTCAAAAATAAAGCTGAATATAGAAGAAGATTCATGATAACACCGGTTCTCTTATTTGAATATGTACGTTATGGGTATTCCATATTTTGCATCCTCACTGCATCCATTTAATGGTGTCATAAATATTTGAATACTAATCTGAATCTGTTCATCCCTTTGTACAAGCGATTTCATTTTCCTTTGCTTCCTGGGATAGTACCAACTGCCTGTCTTTGCACCTCTAAACAAAAGCAATTCAATCTCCCACAATTTTTCACCTGATGCTAGTCATAAACAGCCAGAAAAATGGAATCTTCCTGTTAATGTCATCATTTGCATAGCTGTTAGTATTCCAGTGCATCATTGCATCAGAGAACGAGAGAAAAGTAACATTGTATTTTATTCAATCAAGAAACAGTGTCAAATGCCTGATGTCCATACCTAAACTTTTAATTGTAGTTTCCTTGCATATGGGACTGTACTGTGAGGTGCAAAGCATTATCCTTCAATAAAAACAAAGAAGGCTTACACTGTGCGGGAGAAATCCACAACAGAACTAACTTTGAATACAAGAATGGAAATTATGTGCATGTTTCTCCAGGGAAACTTTGGTCTTGCGCACTCCTGAAATCAAATATTTCTATGAGTGTTCACTGAGGATGTGATTGCCTGTTTTACTGCTAGATTAGGTCAATGCCGACATTGCAATCTGGTATCACTTTACGAGCAAGGCAATTTCACACAATTAATTTCCTTCTTTAAAGG
Organism: Balaenoptera physalus; assembly: GCF_965194825.1. Classification (NCBI taxonomy): domain Eukaryota; kingdom Metazoa; phylum Chordata; class Mammalia; order Artiodactyla; family Balaenopteridae; genus Balaenoptera; species Balaenoptera physalus. Next base: position 51,091,983 of record NC_138899.1, on the reverse strand, counting down.
AAGCAATAAAGGACAGGCAATTGGAAATCTCACAACTTGTAACAACATCCTTTACTAACTAGTGCACACATCTGCAAAAACTAATATCTCCCTTTGTGTACGCTTACACACGTGCATTCAATTTTTAAATGATGTTGGGGTTTTCACAGATCCATTATGAATTCCTTGTAAGAAACAAACAAACAACAACTACAAACAACAGAGCTGTGAGAAGCACAGATTCTCACAGATCTCAAAACTCCTCTTAAGGTACTTCTGTATTCTCTGGGGATTTAAGAGTATGGCTGTAATATACAAAGGTGGGAAAACAAGGAGTAAAATACCGGAAAGTAACACAGTGTGAAGACAGAATCTCATATCTAATTCATGCCTTGGCAAACATTGTATGCATTGATTTCATAATTATTTTCTGTCTTTTTTATAAAGTTAAAAGGCCACTTACAGTGCTATAAAGTATAACATACGCTCTTTTTTTTCTCTTATGTGGACATACTTTGCTTTTTGGACATCCTTTTACTGTCAATACTTACATCTGTTGTTTAAAAAGCTATTCGTGGTGCAATTTCTTTTTAAATGCAAACCCATATGTGTGATCTCTAGAGGAACTGGTAAATTTCACCAAATGGGCATTCCTAAATTACATGCCATCTGTAGCTAGTGAAGAGAGAACTAAACCTGCTCAGCTGTGATTCTGCACCAATGTTTCCATCATTTTGATTGGCTCTAGGGAAATCATCCGTTTTTGGCATGAACTTTTCTAACCCCAACAGGTTATTATGGTCTGCTTGAGTTGCATTGGCTCAAAGAGTATTATATTTTGGCACATGTGAGAACTCATTCAGCTTTCTACATTGGTTTCTTTACCACACTTTACCATTGTGGCATAAAAATTCTGCTTTTTTCTTTTTTGTTTGTTTGTTTGTTTAGGTTTCAAACTAGTGAGGAGATGGTAAAGGTAATACCATTGCCTACATAGTTGTTTAAACTGTTGAAAGAAAAACAAATAAGCCCCCAGATTGCACAATCTAATAGTTGAATTACCTTAGTAAAAATTACCACATTATACAATTGAAAGATCATGGCTAAAAGATCATGCTGGAAAAACAATATAAGAGGTTAAATCTCAGTACACATTTTTACCAGTGCTCCCCTGCAAATAAAGAAGGAAGACTACCTCACTTTTTTTTCAGTTTACAAATGCAGTTTTTCACACTTCATTATTTTTTCTGGCCAAAGACTGTTTTAGGCTCATGTATTTTAAACTGTGGATAAAGTCCCATCAATGTACAGTTAAACAGTGAACTGAAATTCTAGGTATTATTTCAATGACCATTGTTGAATTTTTACATACAAAATAATCTGCAGTTGAAGTAAGAATACTATCATATAGGAGTCATCCTAATGATCTCACTTCCTCCCTCTTGCTTTTAATTCATCCTAACATTTTTGTAAAGATTTTAAAACATGAGCAAAGTCAAAATATTTGCAAGACAACTATTATGGCTGTGGAACACAACCATAAGCCATGCTCACATATTTTTCCCACTGGTTTCTGTAATCATTCCCAAGAATCTTCCTTTGGGTTGAATCAGAACAAATGTCTGGCTTGTCTTTATATGAGAAATAAGGGTCCTGTGGCAGAAGATATACAGGCAGTAGGAAGGTCAGCATGGATCACAGTGAGAAATGTCAACACCAGGAATGTAGAAAAGAAACAGATTGATTGAAACATACACTTATAACCAACATGGCAGATGACAGTAAAGAGGGAAGTAGAGAAGACAAAAAAAAAGTACATCAAAAGTCAAATGAATACTATTGTAAAGGGCCAGGAGACATGAAGGAGTGCTCTTCAACACTGATTAGAAGCACACCATTTCTCTGAAGTTTGTTTGAAATTCTAGTTTTTAACCCTCTCCTTGGACCCCCCAGTTTTCAAAGGATATCTATCCAGGGTCAGTGCAGAGAACTGGCTGACGATGACTGCAATAGAGCAACAGAATATGAAGGAAAAAAATCTAGAATTAAAAATTTTTAAACCTAAAAAAAAAAAAAAGTACCGCTAAAAAAAAAATTGGCACCATTAATTGTATCAGAAACACTTATCAAAATATATCCTGATCTTTACTCTCATCTTCACATAGATCATCTGTACATGGCATCAAGATATGAAATAATACTGCTGTCACCTTTTGTATGATTTAATTTATGGTGTAAATTGCACAGAAATATTTAAATGAAATTGTGGCTAAAAACTGGCAGGAAGAGTAAGCTAACATTTCCAGAAAGTGTGGAATATGATAATGATTTGATCCATGATCTCTTTCTCTTAGGTACAAGCAATGGTCAGTGACATGTGGTCACTTTTTAGTCAGGGAATCCTGGATTCATAATGTAATCAACCCACTGGAATTTGTATTGGAAATTCAAGATCCTTTAGGAATAATTAACAAATCCTCCAATATGGGTTCCACACATGTATTTAATTTAGCTAGCGGAAAACTCACACTTAATATTTTCCATGTATTACACAGGAAACCTCATGTAGAAAAAAGAACATAGGAATTTTCTCATCATTATCTTCAAAAGTTCTTTAATTATCTGCCACATAACCTTATTAAGGAGACATTTGTCAGCCAATTCTCCTTATACACACACCCACACAAAAGGGAAATATTATGGTATCCTGTCTGGCTCAAATAGTGTTGAAGCTAGATATATAGAAACTAGATATTCATGGATAAATAGAAAATAGAATAAAGAAATACATAAAGCAAGGGTGTAATAGTAGAGTAGAGGAAAGAATCCCAAGGGAGAAATGCTGGACAGAGAGAGAAGTAAGACCTTATTCCTTTCATCATACATCATGTATCTGACCCCTCAGGAGCAGATCCAAAGCAGGGAAAAAGAGGAAAAGAGGATGATGACATTGTTTTGATCTTTTGAAATATGATATTTGTATTCTATAACATGGATGATCAGTATTTTGTGTAGGTCTGTTTTATAATCTCTGCTAAATCTCAGTCATTCAAAAATAGTTTCATGTATCTAAAGCAGCAAGTGATAAAATTACCAGCTAGAATAGAGGTGAACTTATCAATTTGCTTACTTTCTTGCATAAAAGAAATCATGGGTATAGCTGTGATCATTTAAAATGTCTTTGGCCTTCTTTGGGAAGGATCTTGAAATATTCATATTTGAGAGAGTATTATTGAAAAGACAGAGGGATTTAGGCAAAAGAACACTCCATTCTTGTTCTTTATATTTTGCTGTACCTAGCTTCAACTATGTCTTTGGTTTGATTACACAGCCATTTTCATTGTTATAAAGTCCCAATTGAAAGAAAAAAGAGTGTGGTGTGCAATCTTTCTTAGAAAAAAATGTGAATATAAACTTTTTTGTGTGGAGGGTAGTGTGTGTGTGTGTGGGTGTATTTGCGTGATGAGTGCTTAAAATACACTTAGCAGACTAATAGTTTTCTTGAGCAGAATTGCTAGAAGTTGTCTATAATAAATAAGATATAAGTCCTTTTCTAATCATCAGTGGCACTACCACATCTGGAAATTTATGTTCAGTTCTAGAAAATATTAAAAATAATATAAAAAATTAGAAAGCACTCAGAAAAAAGTAATCAGGATATTAAAAGAATACAAAATTAACTTTTGTTACTAATGGTTGATGAAAATGGATTTACATAGGTGAGAAAAGACTAAATAATATTAAGCTATTGTCAGTACTTGAAGGACTTAGACTAAGGACACTGTTTTATGTTGTTCTATTGGCTAAACCTAAGAACAAAAAGAAGACAATATGTGGGGACATTTATGAAATTCAGAACTGTTCAAAGGTAGAACAAGAGTTGCCAGTCAACGCTGGTGTTCTAAACTAGAAATGTTTTTGTTGAGTTTATTTAAATATGAAGTGAATAGATATAATAAATTTTTGACCTTTTCTAATCCTGAGAGGCTATGACCTTCTCATGAATCAGTATTATTTTGGGAATGTTTTTCTTTGATATCTTAAGTTCTATACAATTATATCTTACCATACAATAGACTTACTGAAGGAAGTTAGTGTGAGAGGGATATGAAATCAAAGTTTCTAGTTTATTGCTTTATCTCATGTATTATAGACTTTCTGACAGAAATATTTGAAAGACTGAACTTGAATCATAAAATTGAAATATATATGTTTTGCAAAAGTCAAAGCCAGGATTTTATGAACAATGAAGTTTTAAAGATTTTAGTAAACATAGTTGAATTTTTTTTCTCCTGTAAAATGAACTGAGTTCAATATTAAATTCTTTTCTAAGCAATGTAATTTTTTATCTAGACCATTCTTAAATCTGTCAAGGAAACATTTCCTAAGGAATACCCCTACCCATGTCTTTCCATCATCATATGCATTATGGTTCTTACAGACTTTTGTCCCATTATTTTTGCTTATTACAGAAATATCTTTGATGTCCAAGATACATGATTCTTACTATCTGCAGCTGCAAGCTACTAGTAATTGACATTTTAAGGCTATTATATAACACTAGCGCTTAAAATATACTGAATTTTAGTTCAAAATTTAAAATATATTAGCTTAGAAATAGAAACTTTTCAAGTACTTATTGTAAGATACATAAAAACAAATAATAGTGCTTTGTAGAAGGCTCATACTAGCTTGAACCAGCTAGTGAGACAGAGCTGATTTTCTACATTTCCTCCCAACTGCATGTTCAGGTACATAATTTTTGTAGCTTAAAATCAGTCACTGTGAGAGTATTTACACCATGAAAATTGGCAAATGTTATAAATCAGGGCTTTTTTTCCACTGAAAACTAGTTATTAAACATTTACCAACATACTGCTGGTAAAATTTAATCATATCGTGAGAGATGTTTATATACTGAAGCTTAAATCCCAAGCAATAATATTCTCATATTTTAACTATATGTCTACTTGTTATTAACATATTATCTGTAGGTAAATTGAGCTATTATGTGACATTGAAATTCGTTAAGGAAACATGTTTAGTCATTCTTTTTTTTTATTTGCTAGAATTATATTCATAATGCTTACAAATTATATACAATGCTACCAGAGAAAATAAATTAAATATATATATAAGTGAGATAAACTAAATGCAGGTAGAATAAGAGATGATAACAACAACAACAAAAAAGAGATGATAAAGCCAGTCAGTTCTGGTTACACTCACTAGGGAGACTACATTTCTAGTGGAAAGAGTATATATGTGAAGAGGGATAAATCGCCATATATTTATTTGAAAGCATGCTCATCATCTTTATTTAAGAAATCTAACACCTCAGCTATATGTAGTAGACAATTACAGCTGTGTCCACCAAAGCAAAGCCAAAGTGCTTACTCATGTCTCGAGGATTTATGGAATAAGCCAACCAGAAGGACTTTTGCGTTTCTCTTCCCTAGAAAAAAAAAGTCTTCCTAAGAGAAAGAGGTAAGGGAGAAAAGTTAGCAGAATAACAGAAATACTCTCATGAAAAAAGAGTGATTCTAAATACAACATGACGTACCTAACACTCAAACTTCTCTCTGAGCCCAGAGATCCATCAGTAAGATCGGAGAAAGCAATTATCACTGGAATTCTAAAATGCTGGAGAAGAAGCCAGGATAGCTTTCACAATCCGCTAAATGAAGACAATATAAAGAAAGAAAATGTTTCAGCTTCTTCATCACAATAACTAAACAAACCTGGAACCATGAGGTTGCACTTGCATTAAACAGAGAGAACATGTGTGAACAGGTAAGAAGTGAGTGTACTTTCTTATGAGCAAATTTAAACCTCTGTTAAATCCCAGAAATCATATGCAGGTTTGACAGAAGGTTAGGGTCTTGCAGGAATAAGTGGAGAACAACCACTAATGAAATAAGGGATACAATGGCATAGCAACATATGTTACCAACTCAATGAAAATCACGCAAAAATTTCTGTTGGCATTTTTTGCCAATTTCCAGTTTTATTTGCTAGGATACTAGCTATAAAAGCAGCACCTTTCATTTTTATTTGATTAAATCATTGAATCAAAAAACTGGTCAATGAAATAAGAAACAAAAGGTTAAAAAAGAAATCAGAAACAAAATATTGAATTTACTGAATTTTTCACCTTTAATAGGAGGGTATGGCATGCCAACAAATTAGGCAAATCCGAACTCTTCCCTTTCGATCAATCTGATATAGGCAAGAAGGCAGAACACAAGGAACGGCAACCATTGTACTCATTGTTGGAGCTTCCAATAAAGCAGTAGTTTTTTCTTTCCTGTGTATTTGTGTGTGATTCTAGGAATATGGGTTTCATAATTCCTTAAGTGGTCAATATTCTATGTATGATTAGTTTTCTTTTATATTTTAATTTTAATTTTAATTTTATTTTTTTAACAACTTTATTGGAACATAATTGCTTTACAATGGTGTGTTAGTGGCTGCTTTATAACAAAGTGAATCAGATATACATATACATATATCCCCATATCTCCTCCCTCTTGTGTCTCGCTCCCATCTTCCTTATTCCACCGTCTAGGTGGTCACAAAGCACCAAGCTGATCTCCCTGTGCTATGCAGCTGCTTCCCACTAGCTCTCTATTTTACATTTGGTAGTATATATATGTACAAGCCACTCTCTCACTTCGTCCCAGCTTACCCTTCCCCCTCCCTGTGTCCTCAAGTCCATTTCCTACATCTGTGCCTTTATTCCTGTCCTGCCTCTAGGTTCTTCAGACCTTTTTTTTTTTTTTTTTTTTTTAGATTCTATATATATGCATTAACATATGGTATTTGTTTTTCTCTTTCTGACTTACTTCACTCTGTATAACAGTCTCTAGGTCCATCCACCTCACTACAAATAACTCAATTTCATTTCTTTTTATAGCTGAGTAAATTCCATTGAATATATGTGCCACATCTTCTTTATCCACTCATCTGTCGATGGACAATTAGGTTGATTCCATGTCCTGGCTATGGTAAATAGAGCTGCAATGAACATTGTGGTATACAACTCTTTTTGAATTCTGGTTTTCTCAGGGTATATGTCCAGTAGTGGGATTGCTGGGTCGTATGGTAGTTCTACTTTTAGTTTTTTAAGAACCTCCATACTCTTCTCCATAGTGGCTGTATCAATTTACATTCTCACCAACAGTGCAAGAGGGTTCCCTTTTCTCCACACCCTCTCCAGCATTTACTGTTTGTAGATTTTTTTGATGACAGCCATTCTGAATGGTGTGAGGTGATACCTCATTGTAGTTTTGATTTGCATTTCTCTAATGATTAGTGATGTTGAGCATCCTTTCATGTGTTTGTTGGCAATCTGTATATCTTCTTTGGAGAAATGTCTATTTAGGTCTTCTGCCTATTTTTGGATTGGGTTGTTTGTTTTTTTGTTATTGAGCTACATGAGCTGCTTGTAAATTTTGGAGATTAAACCTTTGTCAGTTGCTTCATTTGCAAATATTTTCTCCCATTCTGAGTGTTGTCTTTTCGTCTTGTTTATGGATTCCTTTGCTGTGCAAAATCTTTTAAGTTTCATTAGGTCCCATTTGTTTATTTTTGTATTAATTTCCATTTCTCCAGGAGGTGGGTCAAAAAGGTTCATCCTGTGATTTATGTCATAGAGTGTTCTGCCTATGTTTTCCTCTAAGAGTTTTATAGTGTCTGGCCTTACATTTAGGTCTTTAATTCATTTTGAGTTTATTTTTGTGTATAGTGTTATGGAGTGTTCTAATTTCATTCTTTTACCTGTAGCTGTCCAGTTTTCCCAGCACCACTTATTGAAGAGGCTGTCTTCTCCATTGTATACTCTTACCTCATTTTTCACAAATAAGGTGACCATATGTGCGTGGTTATCTCTGGGCTTTCTATCCTGTTCCATTGATGTATATTTCTGTTTTTGAGTCAGTACCATGTTGTCTTGATTACTGTAGCTTTGTAATATAGTCTGAAGTCAGGGAGCCTGATTACTCCACCTCTGTTTTTCGTTCTCAAGATTGCTTTGGCTATTTGAGGTTTTTTGTGTTTCCATACAAATTGTGAAATTTTTTGTTCTAGTTTTGTGAAAAATGCCATTGGTACTTTGACAAGGATTGCATTGAATCTGTAGATTGCTTTGGGTAGTATACTCATTTTCACAATGTTGATTCTTCCAAACCAAGAAAATGGTATATCTCTTCGTCTTTTTGTATCATCTTTAATTTCTTTCATCAGTGTCTTATAGTTTTCTGCATGCAAGTCTTTTGTCTCATTAGGTAGGTTTATTCCTAGGTATTTTATTCTTTTTGTTGTAATGGTAAATGGGAGTGTTTCCTTAATTTCTCTTTCAGATTTTTCATCCTTAGTGTAGAGGAATGCAAGACACTTCTGTGCATTACTTTTGTAACCTGCTACTTTACCAAACTGATTGAATATCTGTAGTAGTTTTCTGGTAGCATCTTTAGGATTCTCTATGTATAGTATCATGTCATCTGCAGACAGTGACAGGTTTACCTCTTCTTTTCCAATTTGGATTCCTTTCATTTTTTTTAATTCTCTGATTGCTGCAGCTAAAACTTCCAAAACTATGTTGAATACTAATCGTGAGAGTGGACAACCTTGTCTTGTTCCTGATCTTAGAGGAAATGTTTTCAGGATTTCACCACTGAGAACGAGGTTAGCTGTGGGCTTGTCATATATGGCCTTTATTATGTTAAGGTAGGGTCCCTCTGTGCCTACTTTCTGGAGAGTTTTTATTATAAATGGGTGCTGAATATTGTCAAAAGCTTTTTCTGCATCTATTGAGATGATCATATGGTTTTTCTCTTTCAGTTTGTTTCTACGGTTTTTCCCATTGATTGATTTGTGAATATTGAAGAATCCTTGCATTCCTGGGATAAACCCCACTTGATCATGTTGTATGATCATCTGAATGTGCTGTTGGATTATGTTTGCTACTATTTTGTTGAGGGTTTTTGCATCTATGTTTATCAGTGATATTGGCCTATAGTTTTCTTTCTTTGGGACATCTGTGTCTAGTATTGTTATCAGAGTGATGGTGGCCTCGTAGAATGAGTTTGGGAGTGTTCCTCCCTCTGCTACATTTTGGAAGAGTTTGAGAAGGATAGGTGTTAGCTCTTCTCGAAATGTTTGATAGAATTCGCCTGTGAAGCCATGTGGTCCTGAGTTTTTGTTTGTTGGAAAATTTTTAATCACAGTCTCAATTTCAGTGCTTGTGATTGGTCTGTTTATATTTCTGTTTCTTCCTGATTCACTCTCGGAAGGTTGTGCCTTTCTAAATATTGGTTCATTTCTTCCAGGTTGTCCATTTTATTGGCATATGGTTACTTGTAGTAATCTCTCATGATCCTTTATTTCTGCAGTGTCAGTTGTTACTTCTCCTTTTTCGTTTCTATGTCTATTGATTTGAGTTTTTTCCCTTTTTTTCTTAATGAGTCTTGCTAATGGTTTATCAATTTTGCTTATCTTCTCAAAGAACCAACTTTTAGTTTTATTGATCTTTGCTATTGTTTCCTTCATTTCTTTCTCATTTATTTCTGATCTGATCTTTATGATTTCTTTCCTTCTGCTAACTTTGGCTTTTTTTGTTCTTCTTTATCTAATTGCTTTAGGTGTAAGGTTAGGTTGTTTATTTGAGATTTTTCCTGTTTCTTGAGGTAGGATTGTATTGCTATAAACTTCCCTCTTAGAACTGCTTTTGCTGCATCCCATAGGTTTTGAGTTCTTGTGTTTTCATTGTCATTTGTTTATAGGTATATTTTGATTTCCTCAGTGATCTCTTGGTTATTTAGTAGTGTATTGTTTAGCTTCCATGTATTTGTATTTTTACAGGTTTTTTCCTGTAATTAATATCTAGTCTCATAGCGTTTGGTCAGAAAAGATACTTGATACGATTTCAATTTTCTTAAATTTACCAAGGCTTGATTTGTGACCCAAGATATGATCTATCTTGGAGAATGTTCCATGAGCACTTGAGATGAAAATGTATTCTGTTGTTTTTGGACGGAATGTCCCATATCAATTAAGTATCAATTAAGTTCATCTTCTTTAATGGATCATTTAAAGCTTGTGTTTCCTTATTTATTTTCATTTTGGATGATCTGTCCATTGGTGAAAGTGAGGTGTTAAATTCCACTACTATGATTGTGTTACTGTCAGTTTCCCCTTTTATTGCTGTTAGCACTTGCCTTATGCATTGAGGTGCTCCTGTGTTGGATGCATAAATATTTACAATTGTTATATCTTCCTCTTGGATTGCTCCCTTGATCATTATGTAGTGTCCTTCTTTGTCTCTTGTAATAGTCTTTTTTTAAATTCCATTTGTCTGATATGAGAATTGCTATTCCAGCTTTATTTTGATTTCCATTTGCATGGAATATCTTTTTCCATCCCTTCACTTTCAGTCTGTATGTGTTCCTAGGTGTGAAGTGGATCTCTTGTAGACAGCATATATACGGGTCTTGTTTTTGTATCCATTCAGCCAGTCTATGTCTTTTGGTTGGAGCATTTAATCCATTTACATTTAAGGTAGTTATCGATATGTATGTTCCTATTACCATTTTCTTAATTGTTTTGTGTTTGTTATTGTAGGTCTTTTCCTTCTCTTGTGTTTCCTGCCTAGAGAAATTCCTTCAGCATTCTTGTAAAGCTGGTTTTGTGTTGCTGAATTCACTTAGCTTTTGCTAAGTGAAATTATATTAAAAGTTTTAATTCCTCCATCAAATCTGAATGAGATCCTTGCTGGATAGAGTAATCTTGGTTATAGGTTTTTCCCTTTCATCACTTTACATATGTCCTGCCACTCTCTTCTGGGTTGCAGAGTTTCTGCTGCAAGATCATCTGTTAAACTTATGGGGATTCCCTTGTATATTATTTGTTGTTTTTCCCTTACTGCTTTTAATATTTTTCTTTGTATTTAATTTTTGATAGTTTGATTAATATGTGTCTTGGTGTGTTTCTCCTTGGATTTATCCTGTGTGGGACTCTCTGCACTTCCTGGACTTGATTGACTATTTCTGTTCCCATATTAGTGAAGTTTTCAACTGTAATCTCTTCAAATATTTTTACAGTCCCTTTCTTTTTCCCTTCTTCTTTTGGGACCCTTATAATTCGAATGTTGGTGTGTTTAATGTTGTCCCAGAAGTCTCTAAGACTGTCCTCAATTCTTTTCATTATTTTTTCTTTAATCTCCTCTGCAGTAGTTATTTCCACCTTTTTTATCTTCCAAGTCACCTATGCGTTCTTCTGCCTCAGTTATTCTGCTATTGTTTCCTTCTAGAGAATTTATAATTTCATTTATTGTGTTGTTGATCATTGTTTGTTTGCATTTTAGTTCTTCTAGGTCCTTGTGAAATGTTTCTTGTATTTTCTCCATTCTATTTCCAAGATTTTGGATCAGCTTTACTATCATTACTCCGAAGTCTTTTTCAGGTAGACCTCCAATTTCCTCTTCGTTTGTTTGGTCTGGTGGGTTTTTGCCTTGCTCCTTCATCGGCTGTGTGTTTCTCTGTTCTCATTTTGCTTAACTTACTGTGTTTGGGTCTCCTTTTCACAGGTTGCAGGTTCGTAGTTCCCGTTGTTTTGGTGTCTGCCCCCAGTGAGTAAGTTGATTCAGTGGCTTGTGTAGGCTTCCTGGTGGAGGGGACTGGTGCCTGTTTTCTGGTTGATGAGGCTGGATCTTGTCTTTCTGGGGGGCAGGACCGCATCCAGTGGTGTGTTCTGAGGTGTCTGTGACTTTATTATGATGTTAGGCAGACTCTCTGCTAATGGGTGGGGTTGTATTCCTGTTTTGCTAGTTGTTTGGCATAGGGTGTCCAGCACCGTAGCTTGCAGATTGTTGAGTGGAACTGGGTTTTAGCGTTGAGATGGAGATCTCTGTGAGATCTTTCACTGTTTGATATTACATGTGGTCAGGAGGACTCTGGTGGACCAATATCCTGAACACGGCTCTCCCCCCTCAAGGCCCAGGGCTGACACCCAGCCGGAGCAAGAAAACCCTGTCCACCACATGGCTCAGAAGAAAAGTGAGAAAAAAAGAAAGAAAGAAAGAAAAAGTAAAATAAAATAAAGTTATTAAAATAAAAAATTATTAAAAATAAAAAAATTAAAAAGTAATAAGAAAAAGAAAGAAGGAAAGAAGAGAGCAACGAAACCAAAAAACAAATTCACCAATGATAACAAGCACTAAAAACTATACTAAAAAAAAAAAAAGAAAAACCGACAGACAGAACCCTAGGACAAATGGCAAAAGCAAAGCTATACAGACACATCACACAAAGAAGCATACACATACACACTCACAAAAAGAGAAAAGGAAAAAAATAAATATATCTATATATAAAAAAATAAAAAGGAAGAGAGAAACCAAATTAATAAACAAATCTACCAATGATAATAAACTCTATATACTAAACTAAGATAAACATAAGACCAGAAACAAGTTAGATGTAGAAAGCAAACCCCAAGTCTACAATTGCTCCCAAAGTCCACTGCTCAATTTTGGGATGATTCTTTGTCTATTCATGTATTCCAGAGATGTTGGGGACCTCAAGTTGATTGTCGAGATTTAATCCACTCCTCCTCAGGCTGCTGGGAGACATTTCCCTTTCTTTTCTTTGCTCACACAGCTCCTGGGGTTCAGCTTAGGATTTTGCTCTGCCTCTGCATTTATGTCACCTGAGGGTGTCTGTTCTTCTCTCAGACAGGACAGGGTTAAAGTAGCAGCTGATTGGGAGCTCTGGCTCACTCAGGCTGGGGGGAGGGAGGGGTATGGAATGCTGGGAGAGCCTGAAGCGGCAGAAGGCAGAGTGAAGTTGCAAGAGCCTAAGGCGTTCTGTGTGTTCTCCAGGGGAAGTTGTCCCTGGATTACGGCACCCTGGCAATGGTGGGCTGCACAGGCTGCCAGGAGGGGAGGTTTGTATAGTGACCTGTGCTTGCATACAGGCTTCTTGGTGGCTGCAACAGCAGCTTTAGCATTTCATGCTCATCTCTGGTGTCTTCTCTAATAGCTGTGACTCTTGCCCATCTCTGGGGCTCGTTTAGGCAGTGTTCTGAATCTCCTCTCTTCACGCACGCTGAAATAATGGTTCCTTGCCTCTTAGGAAGTTCCAGATTTCTTCCCGGACTCCCTTCCAGCTAGCTGTGGTGCACTTGCCTCCTTCAGGCTGTGTTCATGCAGCCAACCCCAGTCCTCTCCTACGAAGACAGAGCCTCAGCTCCCAGCCCCCACCCAGCCTGGAGGGTGAGCAGACAAGCCTTTCAGGCTGGTGAGTGCTGGTCAGCACCGATCCTCTGTGCAGGAGTCTCTCTGCTTTGCCCTCTGCACCCCTGTTTTTGTGCTGTCCTCCGTGGCTCTGAAGCTTCCCCCCCACCACCCCCCGTCTCCTCCAGTGAAGGGCTTTCCTAGTGTGTGGAAACCTTTCCTCCTTCACAGCTCCCTCCCAGAGGTGCATGTCCCATCCCTATTCTTTTGTCTCTGTTTTTTTCTTTTTTCTTTTGCCCTACCCAGCTACATGGGGAGTTTCTTGCCTTTTGGGAAGTCTGAGGTCTTCTGCCAGCGTTCAGTAGGTGTTCTGTAGGAGTTGTTCCACATGTAGATGTATTTCTGATGTATTTGTGGGGAGGAAAGTGATCTCCCCATCTTAGTCCTCTGCCATCTTGAAGGTCTCTAATATGATTAGTTCTCACTAGCCCTCATAATCTTTGAAAATACATATCACATATAAAATATAAATGTATAAATTAGTTACTACATATATAAAATAAAATTAAACATAGTATATTTGGAATAAGTTAATGAGAGATCATTATTTAATGCTAGGATAAGGAGAATTTTTACTTTACTTTTTTTGGTGTATATTTTCTTTGGAAAGAGAAAAGAGTCAAAGATGAAAAACTCATATTTTCATCTCTCCATCTCTCTTGAGACAGAGTCAAAAGGAAGCAAAAGAAACAGAACATTTATCGTTTACAAAAGAAGAGTTTAAAAGCCTTATTTTATTATCTGGAAAATTGAAAAGGTACCAGGGTGTAAGTGAAAGCAAAGAATATCAAGAACAATCGTAGTATGAAGGATTTCATAATCTGTTATCCTTTGGCTCTTTTTCCTCTTATTTTTGTTTTACGTGTCTGTGTGGGACAGTGGCGGGGGAGTTGTTTGCTTGTATTTTCATCCTGGGGCCTGTTGGGTAGAATTAGATCTGTATAACATGAAGTGTACAAATACAATGATACATATATAAGTATTTTCTCCCTGCTTGTCACATGCTGAATAAAGGCTGTTCCTTGGAGACTTTCTCTATCTAGTTTCCTTAGCCTAGTGTCAAAACTATACTTCTTAAACATAATGCTGAATTTGAAATCTGTAACTCTACTGAATCTTGCTTTGTTCTCTTAGATGCTTAGGACCTATGCCATACTTCCAAGGAGATGTATGGCTTAAAGCTTACCATTGTCTCATACTCATTAAAGTATGACATTTATGTTTAAAATATACTTCAAGTTTTCTTTTTCTTTTGTCTTTTTTTTTCAGGTCTGGGATATTAAATCATCTTCGATAAGAAGTGACCAAAATTTTATTCATCCTTAAAATAAAATAAGAAAGAAATAATATTTTTTAAATATTGAAAGACAAGATGTTATTGAGCATTTTGTTTTTACTACAGGCATACCTTATTTTATTGTACTCTGCTTTAGTGCACTATGCAGACATTGTGTTTTTTACAAACTGACGGTTTGTGGCAACCCTGTGATGAGCAAGTCTGTCGATGCCATTTTTCGAATAACACTTGCTTACTTTGTGTCTCTGTGTCACATTTTGGTAATTCTCACAATTTCAAACATTTTCATTATTATTATATTTGTTATGGTGATCTGTGCTCAGTCATCTTTGATGTTACTATTGCAAAGCAGTTATGACCCGTCTAAGGCTCAGATAATGGTTAGCATATTTTAATCAATAAAGTATTTTTAATTAAGGTAGCTACATTGCTTTTTTAGATATAATACTATTGCACACAACAGATGACAGTGTAGTGTAAACATAACTTTCATATGCACTGGAAAACAAAACATCTGTATGAATCGCTTTATTGTGATACTCACTTTATTTGGGTGGTCTGGAACTGAACCCACAATATATCTGACGCATGCTTGTATTAACATGAAAATGTATTAAAAGTATTTCAGAAAAAATACTTGAACTCAAAACAGTTAAAGAGCTCTTTTAATTAAAAAAAAAATTTTAAAGGGTATTAGTTTCACAGCAAAACTGAGGGGAATGTACAGAGATTTTCCATATACTCCCTGTTCCCCTACATGTTTAACCTCCCCACAACCAACATGCTGCCCCCCACCAACAGCTTGGTACATTTGTTACAGTTGGACATTGTTGGTTGATGGTTACATTAACACATCTTATTCACCCGAAGTCTGTGGTTTAAATTACAGTTCACTGTTGCTATTGTACATCCTATGGGTTTTGACAAATGTATAATGACATGTGTCTATAATTGTGGTGTCATATGGAGTATTTTCACCCTAAAAATCATCTGTGCATCTATTTATCCTTCCCCTCCCCAAACCCTGGCAGCCACTGACATTTTTACTGTCTCCATAGTTTTGCTTTTTCCAGAATGCCATATAGTTTGAATCTTTTAGTATGTAGTCTTTGCAGATTGCCTTCTTTCACTTGGTATTATGCATTTAAGTTTCTTCGAAGTTTCCTTCCTTTTTATGACTTGATAGCTCATTGCTCTTTAGTTCTAGATAATATTAAATTGTCTGGATGTCCCAGAATTTATTTGTTCATTCACCTATTGAAGGACATCTTGGTTGTTTCCAAGTTTTGGCAATTATGAATAAAGTTCCCATAAACATCCGTCTGCAGGATTTGTGTGGGATACAGTTAAATTCTACATATCACATAATCAGCCAAGTAGCTTGGTTTCATTATAGCAAACAACCAATTTGAATGACTTAAAATGTCTACATATTAAAACCTTTATAATTTTTTATTAGTGTCTGTTCAAAGAAAATAATTGGCAAACAATGTTGGTCATTTACCTAGAGTGCCTGTATAAACTCACTAGATTTAACACATAATTATAGACATTTCATTTATTTTACTAACAAAGAGAAACTTGATGAGAACTGTGTTGTTGGATTCTCAATGTTTTTTACAATCATGTGGATTCAGTATTAACATTTCTGTGGTTTGTTTATTTCCAAGTTTCTAGACCCATTGTTTATTAGAAGTCTCCATATTTAACAATAAAATAGTGAAAGATGATAAATAGTCTACCACATCTGCACTTTTGAACAACCAGTGACATAAATTATTTCAGTTAGTAGCTCATAATTCAGAGAAGGTTGGAGGCCATGAGTACATACATTTTCTTATAATATGACTATTTGTTTCTTAATATATGTCAAATATAATAAGAAATGACATTTTTCATTTAACACTTATTATTCCAAAAAGTCCATGAGAGGGTCACTAACACATTTATTAGTATCTTCATTATTCCTAATTATAAAAGAATACATGTGCATCTGGGAAAATGTACAAAAATATGAAAATTTATAAAAGGTTTATTTTATTTATTAAAAATCCAACAGATAAAATGTTGTTATGTTTCACTGTTCCATTCTCTTGATTCCCATCATCACCATTTTTTACTTATTTCTATATTCTGAACACTTCTGAATAAGACACATTTTGATCTGTGTAAAGTATGAATCTCACTTTTATTTCAGTTGAATTTTTTAAGTTAATCTCACTTTTAAATTTTCATTTTGACTAAATGTATTAAAATTTTGTCTAAAGGTAAACCTACTCCTGCCTAAAAATAGACTAAAGAGATTTATTTGTCCCTGGGGGCTGAAACACAGGGAAGATCCAGTTACCAAGTCATGCAGTCCAGAAGGTGGTTATTTTTTCTTAGGGTTCCTGTTATAAGGATAAGCTTCTGACAATATCACACGGTGTACAATGTCTTAATCTAGTCTAACACTGACATTTCCAAATTCATGTTTCACAGTTTCCAATAAGAACTTTGTAATTCAGTCTTATTACACTTCTAGAGAATGATGTTTGTTCCAACACTGTACCCTACAATATTATTTCCCACCTTTTTCTTCAGTGAATTCAAGAGAAATGCTGTCTTATATTGTCCATAGTTGGTACAGTGAGTTACCTGATACAAAGGAAAAGGATGAACTGTCATAGAAAATTCACATCATAAATATCTGTGAAATGATGGACCCGGAGATTATCCTACTAAGTGAAGTAAGTCAGACAGAGAAAGACAAATATCATATGATATCTTGGAATCTAAAAAAAAAAACAAAACAACAAAAAAAAAAACTTATTTACAAAACAGAAACAGACTCACAGATTTAGAAAATGAACTTATGGTTACCAGCGGGGAAAGGTGTGGTGGAGGGGAGGATAGATTGGGAGTTTGGGATTGGCATGTACACACTGCTGTATTTAAATCAGATAACCAACAAGGATCTACTGTAAAAAGAAAAAATTGTGACATCCCGCTTAGCAGATATTGGTAAGGGCCACCCACTCTGGGAAAGAGGAATGATTTATGAGTAGGCTCAATTCTGCTCCCTGAGAGGGATGGTTCTCAGTTCATTGTTCTAGAAGCGTTTTCCTTTCTTATCATCCTCCATTTCCATAACTGAATTGAGTATTGTGGACCATATCCTCCTTGAGAACTGAACGTCCTTCTGCCTATGGAAGACTGAGGACCTGATAATTGTTTTATCCCCCTCAAAAGTCACAAACTTTTAGTTTAGGCTAGTGCTTCTTTGAAAGAATGACTCTAAAACATGTAGTTGGCTTCTATCTACTTGATTCCAGTCAGCATCATGTGTCTACATGCTGTTCTTTTATGAACATACTTCTTAAATTTGCCATTATTTTCTCACATTCTCTTCTCCACCCTTACCTGAACTCTCTCCTTCACACACTCAAAATAATTGCAATTACTTTCTTTTATTAAGCTTTCATGGAAGAGGCATAGCTTTTCTCTCTTTTGTCCAAATGAAAAGATTTACTAGGCGCCACCTTAGCTATTCACAATCTTTTAATAATGAGTAAAAGGGCAAGCGCTGTTTGGATCCTGCGTCTAAGCTGACTTTTATAAATGTTTCAATTTTAATATTTTACTGTTTGACATTAGATACACTTGTATTTTCCAAATCTTCAAGGTCCTAAATTTTTCACTTTTTTTTTTTTCTTTTCCACCTGGAAATGTTCAGTTCTTTTTGAAATAATCTCTTTCTTTTAAGATCTGGTAAAATACACCCAATGATGTTTAGCACCCATTACTAACATTTTGTTTTCCAACTTCTGCTCTTAAATCAACATTATTTGCCTTCCAAATTATGATGGAAGACTTGTTAATAATAATTTCACCATTGCATAAACTGGATCACTTTCCTTCAAGATTTAATATCATTTTCCTTGTCACCCACAGCAGGGGCACTAAGCCAATGACATAAATATGTTTGTGTTGACAGTACTCCGCGTCTGGGTTGCAGTTTCTATATCAGCCATATCAGTGCTGATTATGCTATGCAATTTTTTAAAAATTCAGAAACTTTCAGTTTATTTTGAATAACCCCTTGAAATATGAGAAGATGACAGTGCCTCAATTAACTTTTTCCTTGAAGTTGCAAAATAGAATGTACAAATTCCATATTAAAAAAACCTCAAAGAATTTCAAGGATTTAAAACAAAAATGATTCAAGATTAACAAAACTTTGTGTAAGTCAAGTGGTTTCTTACTTTTCTCTCTAAATAAAATTGAAGGAGGAACAAATTAAGTTTCCAGTGATAAATCATTATAAATGATGTTTAGTAATACGTCATTGTATACTTTTGGGAATAAATTAAAAAGTACTTTATGAAGTGAAAGTTTGAGCCAAACCTTCCTTCTAGATGAGTACATGGCTTCAGAGGGAAAATCAAATCCAATCTAGCTCCACAGTGATCTGTAAGGTGCTGCACATAGCTGATGCAATTGCTTTGTGTTCCCTCTGAAAGCTACCTGCCTGTGCTCCAAGTTGTGTGCCCATTGTAGATGCCTTGAAATATTATCAATCAGTAACTTTATTTTTTCTTGGAAGAAGATCCACAAGTTGAACTTTGAATATATGGAAAATTTGCTTTATTGAGAACCAGGAATTCCCTTTATGTCCTTCATTGTTTACCTTTTACATTCTAAAATAGATTAATACCACTAATATTTTAAGGCTTTTTAAAAGTACTGTGGTAAAAATAAATTAATTAATTAATTTAAAAAAAATAAAAGTACTGTGGTTTGTAGACACAGATGAGAATTTTTATATACCTCCTCAGTCTTCTTCCCATTTTATTTGCACTTCTACACTGAGCTTGAATAAAGATAAATGGTACCTGATGGTCAATAGTGTCTTTACATGTGGCATTGTAAATCTACCTCCTTGATGAGCTAATCTGGTAGCCAAAAAAGGTGCCTTGGGAAAAGTTACCTGAAATTAGCATTGTACAATGACTAGATTGGTTATTATTTGTATATAATGCATGCTAGGTAATTACAAATATTCAAATACCATTTATGAGACATGTTTGCAAATCACTTAATGAAGACACCTTACCTTTTCATAGTCATTTAACTTCTTTTTTTTTTTTTTTAACTTACATCTGCTTAGTTTTTTATTAAGTATAAAGGCCCAGTTAATCAACTCATTAACTTGGTTAAGGCAGGGCACTTGAACTACATTAACAGGATTTAAAAAGTGGTTGGTCTTTTCGTAGTTCTCTGGTAATCACACACGCACACACACACATACACAAATTGGTAGTACTCTGGATATAGGATTTCCCCGCATAATCTTATATAATGTGCTGTTCACAATCTGCAATATTTTGAAAACTATGTAAATTGGACATGACCAAATTAGAGATGTCTGATAAACTCTTATAAAGTATTTGGGAACTTCAGCTCTAGTCCCAAAAAGGATCAATTTTAAACTATAAAAAAGGAAAATTCATATAAAATCACAACAGACTTAACAGACATCTTTGAAAAAAAAATCAAATTGCAACTCAATTTTCTACTTTTTCAAATATGACCGAGAAAAAAAGTACAAGTAGTAATGTCTGCATTTTTTAAAAAAAACTATTAACCAAGTGGACTTGGGGAAGAAAGAAAAACTGTACAGTATTATTGCACTCCACAAATGTGCAGAATTCCAAAATGTGCCAGTACTGAAAAACTGTCTTACATTGAGGTTTTCCAAGAGGTACAACGAGCCTGCCAAGAAAGTATCTGGTCTGTACTAACAGATTGCTGTCTTCGGTACAGGCCTTCATAATGTCAGTCACGTTGCTCTTGCAAAAATCCCTTAATGTAAAAGAGCTTTCAGTGCTGATAGGTGGGGCTATGATCGATGGTATGGGATTGAATCCATATGCACATTGAGCTTCATTTCATTGTCAAGAATTTGAACATGCTGTTGCGTGGATGGAAGGTGACCAGATTCCAGCTTAGACCACACAGGTACATCATTCAAAGTTATCTCAAATGCACCTGTTGACATACATTGGTTCTCAATCATGTTGCTCAAGAAAAAGACCATCATACATGCATAGACCTTTCCTTGGCCCCACTGCCAGATGCTAGGAGCTTGCATGCCAAAGAAAGCAAAAGAATCCTTGCCAACAATTATTAAGCCTATTAATACTAGCTTGGAGACTGACAGGAAAGATGCTATGTGTTTATATATTGGTTGAGGGAGGAAATTCTCTCCTTCAATGCGGATGTCTGGGCACCGCTGGCTACTAACCTGCACGTACTCCTCAAACACCCGCCTATAACCTCAGGAAACACAAATCTGGAACTTGAGCAGCGGCCCCGTGGCGTACTGCATCTTTAATCTCTCTCCAGGCACGCCGCCCAGGTTGGCGGAGGCATCGCGCCGGACCACCACCGACGCTGCCACTAGGAGAAGTAGCAGAAACCTCATGTTAAACGAGCCAACCACTTCAGCCGCCCTCAGACTGAGACTGCAGCCAGCCCAAGGCAGAGCCGGAGCCGCGAGCCATTTTAACTTTTCGTTGCTGTTTATCATCAGTAGCTTTCTTTACACTCATAATAGTTTCATGAGATATAAGGGACAATTCGTTATATTACTGATCTGAGTGGTGGCAAAGCTGAAACACAATGAAGTTCCATAGATAATTCAAGGCCACATAGCTGCTTGGAAGAAAATGTTGTCCTCTTATTTGTTCTTCATAATAGATTAAGTTTTTCTTTGGATATACAATTGCTCATAAGTTAAAATACAGTTGTAAAAATGAAATATATGTAAAACATATATATATATATATATTATATATATATATATATATATATATATAATATATATAATATACCACGGAAAAATCTTAATGTTGAAATTACTGCCCTTTATTTTAAATTGGGATCTCCATGAAGGCAAATATTTTCAGGGAAACTGTCTTCCACAATTAAAGTAGAATAATTGGAGAGGTTCTAAGATAATATTATTAATATAATATTTTGTAATATTAAAGTTTTTCAAATTCATAACCTCATGATAGCCCACAATGAGCCTCACCTCCCTATATTCATGCGCTTGTGTAGTCTTATCTCACACCAGATGACTAATACAATATTGTAACATGTGTAACTAATACAATATTGAAGAAATAATGGAGTTAAACTTCTAAGTCTAGGTCATAGAAAACACTGCAGTTTTTGTCTCGCTCTTAGCTTATTTGCTCTGAAAGAAACCAGCGGCCATGTAGTGAGGGCATTCAAGTTACCACTATGGAGAGGGCCACATGGTAAGAAACTGAAGCCTTCTGTCTACAGACAGAACTGAGTCCTCCTTTCAAAAGACATTGAATGGGGGCTTCCCTGTTGGCGTGGTGGTTAAGAATCTGCCTGCCAATGCAAGGGACACGGGCTCTAGCCCTGGTCCGGGAAGATCCCCCGTGCCGCAGAGCAACTAAGCCCGTGCACCACAACTACTGAGCCTGAGCTCTAGAGCCTGCAAGCCACAAGTACTGAGCCCACGTGCCACAACTACTGAAGCCTGTGCGCCTAGAGCCTGTGCTCCGCAACAAAAGAAGCCCCGACAATGGGAAGCCCGCGCACCGCAACAAAGAGTAGCCCCCGCTCACCGCAACTAGAGAAAGCCCACGCACAGCAACGAAGACCCAACACAGCCCTAAATAAATAAATTTATTCAAAAAAAAAAAAAAGACATTGAATGGGTTATCCTGGAAGAGACTCTTGCTCAAATGTTGCCTTCAGATAACTTCAGCCCAAACCCACATGTCGATGGCGACCTCCTGAGAGAACCTGAAACTGAATCACTTGGCTAAGCTGCTTCTGAATTCCTGACCCTCAGAATCTATAAGATAACAAATGTTTGTTGTTTTTATTTTCTATGTTTCAGGGTAATTAATTATGCAACTATAGATAAATACAGATAATTCTAATATGCCTCAAAAACCCCAGATTTCACTAAGTAGGCACTATTACAATTCCTGTCATTACAGGAAGGATGTTATTTAAGTGTAGTAAAAGAGAACCTAAGAAAAACTAAAGGTGACTGAGAAAGGGAACATTATGGAAGATGATCTTGAAGAACAAAGGCAGATGAAAATGGAGTAAGGAAAGAGAAATTCCAAGCAAAGCTAACAGAATATATGTATCCACAAAACAATAGAAATGTATGGTCCTTACAGGAAATCTGAAGAAGTTCCTTGCAGTTGACAACGCTTGTGTTGCTGGTGTGGATGAAGTAGTTGATGAACCTGGAGAGGCAAGTAAATGAATAATAATAAAGGGCCTCTCTAGTGTGGAAGGCAAGCTAAGAACTAGAATCTTAACCTAAAGGATCTGAGTAGTCACTAAAGGCTTCTAAGTAGGAGAATAACTAAAGTTAAAAATGAAAGCCAAACAGAAAATTGCTATAAGTCCAGCAATAAATGACAAAGGTGAATTTAAACAAGTAGCAGTGGTTATGGAGAAAAAGAAACTGATTGCAAAAATACAAAGAAAATACTTCTAATGGGACTCAGCAAAATTTTAATTTGTGATTGAAGGAGAGCTGAGGCTGTATCAAATCTTTGCAATCACATACTCATAACCTTTCAATGTCTTTCCATTGAATACATTATAAAGGGAGACAAGGACATTTTTCACTTGCACCTATTAACTTTTATATTCTCTTTTCTTGCTCCCCACTACCCATTTTCCTTTATTACATCCTGAAACCACCCTAACAGATGTCACACCTCTCTGCATACTCATCAGACAGTACAATTCTCAAGGGAACAAAACCCATATCATTTTCCTTTTTTAAAAAATTCTAGAACTACATAGATAATTGGTAATCAAAATATTCGGTTAACTGATGTATACTAAATTAAAACTCATGTTTATGCTTTGATTTTCCAAGTAGATAACCAAGTTATTTACTAGGATAGAGAATTTCAGAAAACACATAGATAGATTTGCAGGGATGGAATTGTTAATCTTGAAGTGTTTGTGAAATATCTAGGGTGAGTCATTAAAGGATTAGTTTATTCTGAGTGATAAATTAAAAGGGACAAAGAAAGTTTCATGGGGAATAACTCAAAAGATTATAGGTAGCTACTGAGAAATAGGAAGAAAATCAGGGAGTACTGTTATAGAAGCAAAAGATGAAGACAATCTCTAGAGACAAGAAATAATAACAGTGACAAGTAAAACTAATATTTATTGTGCAATTGCTATGTGCCAGACACTGTATTATGTGTCTTACATGTATTATCTTATTTAATAGCCATATAAACCTTGAGATGGCCACTATTATTATTATCCATATTTAACATATTAACAAATTGTGGTACAGAAAAAGAAGGTAACTTTGCAAGTAAATGACAAAGCTTAGCTTCAATCTATCATGTATGATTCCAAGTTTAAACATTTAAATATTTTATTGTAGAACATGCAAATTAAGTACAAATGCCCTAGATATTTGCAATTAAGAGGTGACTGCTGAACTTGCCATCAGTGATATACAGATCTTCCTTGACTTATGATGGGGTTGGGGTTACATCCTGATAATCCCATCATAAGTTGAAAACATCTTAAGTTGAAAATGCATTTAATACACCTAACCTACTGAACATGATAACTTAGCCTACCTTACATTAGCTTACAGTTGGGCAGAATCATCTAACACAAAGCCTATTTTATAATAAAGTATTGAATATTTCATGTAATTTATTGAAGACTGTACTGAAAGTGAAAACCAGAATGGTTGTCTGGGTCCAGAATGGTTGTAAGTGTATTGGTTGTTTACCTTTGTGATTGTGGGGTTGACTGG
Source organism: Balaenoptera physalus (assembly GCF_965194825.1). Taxonomy (NCBI): domain Eukaryota; kingdom Metazoa; phylum Chordata; class Mammalia; order Artiodactyla; family Balaenopteridae; genus Balaenoptera; species Balaenoptera physalus. The sequence goes on along the minus strand of NC_138899.1, from coordinate 51,067,572 downwards.
GAGCTGCAGCTTCTGCCCTGCTCAGCATCACAAGAGAGTATCCTAACGCCTATGACTAGCCTGGGAAAAGAATAAAATTCAAAATGTAAAGTACGGTTTCCACTAAATGTGTATCACTTCGACATCATCATAACATCAAAAAAATGTAAGTCGAACCATTATAAGTTGGGGACTTTTGTACTAGTTATCTATTGCTGCATAAAAAAATCACCACAGTACTTTGTGGTTTAAAAAAATGAGCACTTATTATTTTACATTTCCTAGAAGTCAGGAATCTGAATATGGTTTAGCTGGGTTTTTTGGGCTCTAAGTCTCTCATGAGGTTGTAGTTAAGCTGTTGTTCTAGGCTAATGTCTCATCTGAATGCTACATTAGAGAATGAGGAAATCCACTTCCAAGGGTATTCACGTAGGCATCTGCACAGGGCTTTCTGATGACACTGAAGTTGGCTTTCCACAGGGTCCATGATCCCAAAGAGTGGGAGTGAAGACCAAGATGAGGTATATCATTGGGAATCATCTTGGAGGCTGCTGATCAAAAATAACATTATAGTATAGTATTTTCTCATAAAGAAAATAATACTTATCAAAATAAGTGTATATATTTATATATACATATTTACATATATATCATGCTTATGTGTTTGTGTGTGTGTGTGTGTGTGTGTGTGTGTGTGTAGAGAAAGAGAGTGATGATGTACGCTTATGGATATATTCCCAAGCTGCTTTATCCACAGAAATGTCCTGGGAGTAGCAATATACCAATTACCCAGTGCATAGATAAGCAAAGATTGTGGTTTTGGAGCAAACTCTCCACTAGAAAGAACCAGAACTTCCAGGTCCAAGTCAAGAAAAGTATAAGATGGGCCTGAAAAACCTTATTGTGGAACAAATTAAGAAAGTATTCAATGAATGAGGATGTCTAAAAATTACAGAAACCAGCTTTAAGAGACTACTACTGATGAAATGTGAAATATGAGATTTAACTTAAGGATTAAAATAAATAATAATAACATATTATAGCCAAATCCATGCGTCTTTGGTATATTAGTTTGCTAGGGCTTCCATGACAAAGTACTACAAACTTGGTGGTTTAAAGGACATGCCTTTATTTTTTCATAGTTCTGGACACTTGAAGTCTGGGATCAAGGTGTCAGCACGGTTGGTTCCTTTTGAGAATCATGAAGGCTCTTCTCTAGGCCTATCTCTTCTGTTTGTAGATGACCATCTTCTCCCCATGCCTTCACATGTTTTTCCCTCTGTGCATGATTATTTCCACATTTCCTCTTCTTATGAGAATATCAGTCATATTGAATTAGGACCAACTGTAATGACCTAATTTTAACTTACCCCTGTATACATCCTGTCTCCAAATACAGTCACATTCTAAGGCACGAAGGTTAGGAATGCAGCCCATTGAATTTTGGGGGAAGCTACAATTCACTTAGTGGTATAAATAAATAAGTAAATGAATGCATGTATGAATAAAATAATGGTGTAGAATACTAAGCTCTCCAATTCAATAGAATGCCAACTAATAATAATCACTTAGTAGTAGAGAAAGATGGCATACATACACCTTGAAATCAAGTGATTATAAATTGACTGAGGGTGCTTCAGGAAGTGATACACTGAGAACATAGCACTGCTTCTGCAGCATTCCTGCCATGGTTGCATACCTTGATTGAATATGATCGTGAGAAAACAGCAGAGCAACTCAAATTTAGGTACATTCTAAAGACAGTGGTCTATATTCTTTAAAAAAAAAAAAAGTCAAGGTTATGAAAAACAAGAAAAGTCTGAGAAACTCTTCTTGATTTAGGGAGACCAGAGAGTTGTGACAACTACATGCAACTAGTGGTCTTGTGTTGGATTCTAGATCTATAAAAGCCATTGGGAAAAATCAGCAAAATTTGAATGAGATCTATAAATCAGATTGTAGTATTAAACTAATGTTACTTTCTTGGTATTGATGGTTGTATTGTAGATTGTGGGAGAGTGCTCTTCTAAGGAAATACGTACTAAAGTACCAAGGTTTGATGAGTGACTAATGAATGATTGATGAGGTCAAATATGGTAAAATCCTGAATACCGTGGACTCTGGATAATGGAAAATTGTAGATACAAGAGTTATTTGTACTATTCTTGAAATTGTTCTATAAGACTGATATGATTTTTAAAGAATTCCCCAAATACACAACTAACTAAATAAATAGCACTCAAATATTTTATAAAAATTCTGTCTAAACTTTGTTAGAAGGGGATCCACTCTCCAACCCTGATGTCAAGCTAAGCAGATTCTCCTGCTTATCACACACACACCTGACTGTCTTTTTGTACGTTGTGATCTGTCACATATTTTGGAAACGTATGTTACAAAAATTATACAGTGTTGTTTTAAATGCATATGTTTTAATTGCTTTTTTCTATAAATTCCTTTTAGTGTTCTATCCTCTTAAAACTCAATAGAGTTTGAGCTCCATCCTTTTTATATACTCATCTAGTTCACTGCTTTTAAATTTTACTGTGTATTTTACCATGAGCAACCACAATACTTTTTCTATCTCTTCTCCTAGTGATGGACAGCTAAGTTGTCTCCAATTCCTAACTAACTGGCATAGACAGACCTACAATGAACCAGTTTGTGTATGTAATCAGTAATTCTCCTGGACATAACTACGTTTGAGATTGCCAAATTGTCAGATGCATGTATAGGATATTTCTCTAAATACTATCAAATTTATTTCCAAAATGACAGTAAGAAAGACCCCTTGTTGATTTTTAATATTACAAACATCTTCATATTTGTCAACTGTGTCAATTATGTACTACATGGAACTGATATCCTTAGTTTTGCTATGTTCATATAAATGAATATTTATCTTAAAAAATAAGCTTTCTTTAGGTAGATTTTTTGTTCCAGAGTTATACAATATTATTCTATATTTGATTTATTATATATTTTTATCATGCACATTAATATATGAAATCATCCAGAGTGCCCTTTTTTCCATAATGAAATTCAAGGATTCAACTTTATCTTTCTTACATAATGAGCGATTATTTTAAAATCACCCTCCCTTAAAAATTCAACATGTCTCAAAGGAAAAATCCACATGATTTAGCAACAGAAACCAAAAATAAGTATACTTTAGCCAGCATTACTAATTAAAAAACTAAGGAAAATATGAATAGATGGAAACTAAGGAAATATAACAAAATCTTAACCTAAAAAAACAAGAAAGGCAACAGCACAAAAGAAATACAAAAATTTTGCTTGTCATTTCAGAATAAGAAAGAGGTATCACTACTATAACTCTTAAAAGTAGACTATTCATGGTCAGATCTTACAGAATATGGTATAATACATGCAAATCAAATAATAAGTATAAATATTGAATAATAAGAAAAATATTTTTTTGCTCAGAGTTGATATGGTTGCATATATAGAATATTCAATAACTCAATTAAAAATCCGTTGGAATAAATACAAAATATTTCTTAAGATTACTGGATATAAAATTAGTATACAAAACAATCACCTTTAATCTATATTAACAATAACAAGAAATGGAAGTACAATAATAACCTTGTCAAAATAGAGAGGGGGAAAAAAATAGAAACAAACTTAGATAATGATACATGACACTTAGACAATGATAGTATATGAAGAATGCTATTCCTTTTTTGTTGTTGTTGAGTGTATATATTTATCTATTTATACTGATACATAGGTAATTTACAATATTGTGTTAGTTTCAAGCGTACAGCAAAGTCACCAGCTATAGATATATTTTTTTTAAAGCACTAATTTTAAAAATTTTAAAGCAATATTTTGAGTTTATATTTGTGTTTAATGTTACCTTATTTTTAAAACCTTTCCAGTTTTGATATTTCTTGTTTATATTTTGTTCCCAACACTCTAATATTCACGCTGCATTTCAATGTAGTTTAAATATAGCAGTCATATAGTAAACTTTTAAAAATCGAATCAATCCCATATCTTTGTTTTCTTTGCCTATAAATTCACCCACTTGCCGATTTTCACACAGAAGCGTCTACTGTGGGGAGACCTTCAAGATGGAGGAGGAAAAGAAGTGGAGATCACCTTCCTCCCCACAAATACATCAGCATTACATCTACATGTGGAACAACTTCTACAGAACACCTACTGAACACTGGCAGAATACCTCAGACTTCCCAAAAGGCAAGAAGCTCCCCACATACCTGGTCGTGTGGCTGACAGGGTCTTGGTGCTCCAGCCGGGTGTCAGGTTTGTGCCTCTGAGGGGGAAGAGCCATGTTCAGGACATTGGTCCACCACAGACCTCCCAGCTCCACGTAATAACAAATGGAGAAAGCTCTCCCAGAGATTTCCATCTCAACGCTAAGACCCAGCTCCACTCAACAAACAGCAAGCTACAGTGCTGGATACCCTATGCCAAACAACTAGCAAGACAGGAACACAAACACACCCATTAGCGGAGAGTCAGCCTAAAATCTTAATAAGGTCACAGACACCTCAAAACACACCACCTGATGCAGACCTACCCACCAGAAAGACAAGATCCAGCCTCATCCATCAGAACACAGGGACTAGTCCCCTCCACCAGGAAGCCTACACAAACTACTGAACCAACTTTACCCACTGGGGGCAGACACCAAAACAATGGGAACTATGAACCCGCAGCCGGTGAAAAGGAGACCCCAAATGCAGTAAGTTAAGCAAAATGAGAAGACAGAGAAACACACAGCAGATGAAGGAGCAAGGTAAACACCCACCAGACCAAACAAATGAAGAGGAAATAGGCAGTCTACCTGAAAAAGAATTCAGAGTAATGATAGTAAAGATGATCCAAAATCTTGGAAATAGAACAGAGAAAATACAAGAAACGTTTCACAAGGGCCTAGAAGAACTAAAGAATAAACAAACAATGATGAACAACACAATAAATGAAATTAAATTTTCTCTAGAAGGAATCAATAGCAGAATAACTGAGGCAGAAGAACACGTTAAGTGACCTGGAAGCTAAAAGAGTGGAAATAACTACCTCAGAGCAGAATAAAAAAAAAAGAATGAAAAGAATTCAAGACAGTCTCAGAGACATCTGGGACAACATTAAATGCACCAACATTCGAATTATAGGGGCCCCAGAAGAATAAAAGAAAAAGAAAGGGACTGAGAAAACATTTCAAGAGATTATAGTTGAAAACTTCCCTAATATGGGAAAGGAAGTATTCAATCAAGTCCAGGAAGCACAGAGAGTCCAACACAGGATAAATCTAAGGAGAAACATGCCAAGACACATATTAATCAAACTATTAAATATTAAATACAAAGAAAAAATATAAGAAGCAGCAAGGGAAAAACAACAAATAACATACAAGGGAATCCCCATAAGGTTAACAGCTGATCGTTTAGCAGAAACTCTGCAAGCCAGAAGGGAGTGGCAAGACATATTTAAAGTGATGGAAAGGAAAAACCTACAACCAAGATTACTCTACCCAACAAGGATCTCATTCAGATTCAACGGAGAAATTAAAACCTTTACAGACAAGCAAAAGCTAAGAGAATTCAGCACCACCAAACCAGCTTTACAACAAATGCTAAAGGAACTTCTCTAGGCAGGAAACACAAGAGAAGGAAAAGACCTACAATAACAAACCCAAAACAATGAAGAAAATGGTAATAAGAACATACATATCGATAACTACTTTAAATGTAAATGGATTGAATGCTCCAACCAAAAGACATAGACTGGCTGAATGGATACAAAAACAAGACCCGTATATATGCTTTCTACAAGAGACCCACTTCAGACCTAGGGACACATACAGACTGAAAGTGAGGGGATGGAAAAAGATATTCCATGCAAATGGAAGTCAAAAGAAAACTGGAGTAGCAATTCTCATATCAGACAAAATAGACTTTAAAACAAAGACTATTACAAGAGACAAAGAAGGACACTACATAATGATCAAGGGATCAATCCAAGAAGCAGATATAACAATTGTAAATATTTATGCATCCAACACAGGAGCACCTCAATGCATAAGGCAAGTGCTAACAGCAATAAAAGGGGAAATCAACAGTAACATAGTCATAGTAGTGGACAAAAAATGCTGCAAGATATGTGGCAGTGTTTTTATCTATCTATTATCTTCTCCTTTTAAGGGAGTAGTGCCTTTTATGATAGTGCTAGTGAACAGCTGTTAATTTCTGTAGCTGATTATCTGGGAATTGCCAGAATTATTGTCATTCAGGTTATTTGTTCAAATATCATCACATCTTTTATAATTTATATACATTGAAGAAATGAAAAAAACAGATTATGGGATATAGACATTAATTCACTGCTATGGAGTATGGAATATATTTGAAAAATGTTCAGATTAATACCATTTAGTATCTTAATGTTAGCAGCACATTTTAACTGGAACTTTGAAATACTGTTTGAAAGTGCTGACCTAGAAAGAAGCCCCTAAAAAATCATTCACTATGGATTTCTAACAGAACTAAGTACTCCTCTCTTCTGTACTTCCCATCAATTTCTTGTCAGATCCAATTCAAAAATCTGATCTTGATCCTTTATGACTTCAATGAGGCAGATAAGAAGTTCTGCCCTTTACTGAATTCTGCTTTTTAACAGAGTGGTTTCTATAAAACCACACACACAGGAGTAGATATTTTCAAGTGATGGAAGTTGACTCTATTACTAATTAGAATCCAATTTCATGACTTTGCAGAAGCTTGTACAATTGTGACTTCTTATAATGACTAATTTGCAAGTGTCCTGTTTTGCCATATGGAATTGCGTAAACCTTTCTTATGTTGTAACTAATTAAATAATTACAGTACTTTTAGCATAACATTGTGTGGATTACAAAGTTCTTTCAACACACATCAGTCCATGTAATAAATTATAAATTGTCATTTTCTAAAATTGCCATAAACCTTCAGGATGATTCCACATCATTTTGATCATAGTAAAGACTGTGTTTTTTGAAATTAGATTGAATCCATAAGACACCCTATATGTATTACACGTTTCCTTACTCTATAGAGATTACATAAAATGGCAGCCATAAATTTCCTTAACTGCCATGGAGCATATAAGAATGAGAATCCATAAAATAGTACTATGACAAGTTGAAATAGTTAAATTGCATTGATAAAGTCAAATCCTTCTTATTTTGACGAGCACCAGCTACATAACTGGTGAGACCAAATACAAAATGAAAATTTGAAGTCCCTTGTTAAAAAATTAAGAATTTCAAGTTGGTGACAACAGGGCATTAACTCAAGCATGGAATATTTCTGACTGTGGTTTCTTGTGTGACTGCACAGATTGCCTGCCCATGAAGCTGGCCTTGATTATGACAGTGCATATGCAATAGATTAACAGTAATAAGAAAATTGTGAAAACCACTATGTGTCAGACACAGTGTTGGGTTGTCATATTCTGTATCACTTTTAACTTGCAGAAAAAAAAAAAAACAAAACAAAACTGTGAGCACTACTGTTGTCCCACTCTAGAGATGAAGAAACTGAGGCTGGGATTTTGCAAATTCACCCTATGTCTTTAGAAATAGACTATATTTCTATCCTTCATTTTTCTCCAGAGATAGATTTTTATTTAATTAATGATTATAAAATATGAGTGGGGACTTAAAAGAGGGTTGGTTTAATTAAGAAATTTGAAAAACACTGAGCTCAGCTGAAGAGGAAGATGGCTCTAGTCAACCTCCCTACTCCCAGTCCCAGGCTTGAGTTTGTGGCATTCTTATATGCTTCTTTTTCCTAATTTTGGATATTTCTCCAGGGTGGAACAATTTTCTTTTGTTTTCAACTTGTTGCAGTTTCTTTGATTAACATATGGTGAAGGCTCAACTATGTAAATGATTTTAGTTCCTGTTTTATCTATGAATGCAAGGCTTGGATAAGTTCTGTTTTTCACTTCTTCCATATCTCCTGGTAAAGCTTCTTCTAAATTTTAGGGACAAAATGAAAATGGTCTGAACCATAAAGATGCTACAATGTGGAGAAAACTTTGCCTTATACAGTTATCCAAATTAAGCCATTACATCTGGGATGGAGAAACCTTAATGTCTACATTTATGTTGCTAGTGGGTTTCACATAAGCAATCAAGTCTTCTACCCATCTACACCCCTTTTGACCATAACATACTGTGGAAAAATCACCTTTGCCCATGCTATCATATGCTGGCAATTCCATGGTCAAGACCTTAAAATAAATTACAATTTTTCCTTTTTTTCAATATTTTAATGAACATGTTTTTGGATGTATATTTAACCGTCCTTGAAAATATTTCATTAGGGTCAAATATCAAAGGAGTAATTACTGTCTCAAAGGTTATGTACTTTATTAAAATCAACTTTGAATTACTTTTCTAATTGAAAAGAAAATTACAAGTTTATTTTAGACAATCAGAAACTGTATAAAATATAAAGATAAAATCATCCCGGAGGATTAACCAAGATGGTGGAGTAGAAGGACGTGCTCTCACTCCCTCTTGCGAGAGCACCAGAATCACAACTGGCTGCTGGACAATCATCGACAGGAAGACACTGGACTTCACCAAGGAGGATACCCCATGTCCAAGGACAGAGGAGAAGCCACAGTGAGACGGTAGGAGGGGCGCAATCAGAGTAAAATCAAATCCCATAACTGCTGGGTGGGTGACTCACAGACTGGCGAGCACTTATACCACAGAAGTCCACCCACTGGAGTGAACGTTCTGAGCCCCGCGTCAGGCTTCCCAACCTGGGGATCCAGCAACGGGAGGAGGAATTCATAGAGACTCAGACTTTGAAGCCTAGTGAGAATTGATTGCAGGACTTTGACAGGACTGGGGGAAACAGAGACCCCACTCTTGGAGGGCACACACAAAATAGTGTGTGCATCGGGACCCAGGGGAAAGAGCAGTGACCCTGGCGGAGACTGAACCAGACGTACCTGCTGGTGTTGGGGTGTCTCTTGCAGAGGAGGCGGTTGGCTCTGTTTCACTGTGGGGACAAGGACACTAGCAGCGGAGGTTCTGGGAAGTACTCCTTGGCATGAGCCCTCCCAGAGTCTGCCATTAGCCCCACCAAAGACCCCGGGTAGGCTGCAGTGTTGGATTGACTCAGGCAAAACAACCAACAGGGAGGGAACCCAGCCCCACCCATCAACAGTCAAGTGGATTAAAGATTTACGGAGCTCTGACCACCACAGCAACAGTCAGATCTACCCACCTCCAGAGCTTCCCATCAAGCCTCTTAGATAACCTCAACCACCAGAGGGCAGACAGCAGAAGCAAGAAAAACTACAGTACTGCAGCCTGTGGAACAGAAACCACATTTACAGAAAGATAGACAAGATGAAAAGGCAGAGGGCTATATACCAGATGAAGGAACAACAACAACAAAAAAAAACCGCAGAAAAACAACTAAATGAAGTGGAGATAGGCAACCTTCCAGAAAAAAAATTCAGAATAATGATAGTGAAGATGATCCAAGACCTCGGAATAAGAATGGAGGCAAAGATCAAGAAGATGCAAGAAATGATTAACAAAGACCTAGAAGAATTAAAGAACAAACAAACAGAGATGAGCAATACAATAACTGAAATGAAAACTACACTGGAAGGAATCAATAGTAGAATAACTGAGGCAGAAGAACGGATAAGTGACATGGAAGACAGAATGGTGGAATTCACTGCTGCGGAACAGACTAAAGAAAAAAGAATGAAAAGAAATGAAGACAGCCTAAGAGACCTCTGGGACAACATTAAACGCAACAACATTCACATTATAGGGGTCCCAGGAAGAGAAGAGAGAGAGAAAGGACCAGAGAAAATATTTGAAGAGATTATAGTCGAAAACTTCCCTAACATGGGAAAGGAAATAGCCACCCAAGTCCAGGAAGCACAGAGATTCCCATACAGGATAAACCCAAGGAGAAGCACACTGAGACACATAGTAATCAAATTGGCAAAAATTAAAGACAAAGAAAAATTATTGAAAGCAGCAAGGGAAAAACGACAAATAACATACAAGGGAACTCCCATAAGGTTAACAGCTGATTTCTCAGCAGAAACTCTGCAAGCCAGAAGGGAGTGGCATGATATACTTAAAGTGATGAAAGGGAAGAACCTAAAAACAAGATTGCTCTACCCAGCAAATATCTCACTCAGATTCGATGGAGAAATCAAAAGCTTTACAGACAAGCAAAAGCTAAGAGAATTCAGCACCACCAAACCAGCTCTACAACAAAGGCTAAAGGAACTTCTCTAAGTGGGAAACACAAGAGAAGAAAAGGACCTACAAAAACAAACCCAAAACAATTAAGAAAACGGTAATAGGAACATACATATTGATAATTACCTTAAACGTGAATGGATTAAATGCTCCAGCCAAAAGACACAGGCTTGCTGAATGGATACAAAAATAAGACCCATATATATGCTGTCTACAAGAGACCCACTTCAGACCTAGGGACACATACAGACTGAAAGTGAGGGGATGGAAAAAGGTATTCCATGCAAATGGAAATCAAAAGAAAGCTGGAGTAGCTATACTCATATCAGATAAAATAGACTTTAAAATAAAGAATGTTATAAGAGACAAGGAAGGACACTACATAATGATCAAGGGATCAATCCAAGAAGAAGATATAACAATTATAAATATATATGCACCCAACATAGGAGCACCTCAATACATAAGGCAACTGCTAAAAGCTATAAAAGAGGAAATCGACATTAACAAAATAATAGTGGGGGACTTTAACACCTCACTTACACCAATGGACAGATCATCCAAAATGAAAATAAATAAGGAAACAGAAGGTTTAAATGACACAATAGACCAGATAGATTTAATTGATATTTATAGGACATTCCATCCAAAAACAGCAGATTACACGTTCTTCTCAAGTGCGCATGGAACATTCTCCAGGATAGATCACATCTTGGGTCACAAATCAAGCCTCAGTAAATTTAAGAAAATTGAAATCATATCAAGCATCTTTTCTGACCACAACGCTATGAAATTAGAAATGAATTACAGGGAAAAAAACGTAAAAAACACAAAAACATGGAGGCTAAACACTACGTTACTAAATAACCAAGAGATCACTGAAGAAATCAAAGAGGAAATCAAAAAATACCTAGAGACAAATGACAATGAAAACACAACGACCCAAAACCTATGGGATGCAGCAAAAGCAGTTCTAAGAGGGAAGTTTATAGCTATACAAGCCTACCTAAAGAAACAAGAAAAATCTCAAGTAAACAATCTAACCTTACACCTAAAGGAACTAGAGAAAGAAGAACAAACAAAACCCAAAGTTAGGAGGAGGAAAGAAATCATAAAGATCAGAGCAGAAATAATTGAAATAGAAACAAAGAAAACAATAGCAAAGATCAATAAAACTAAAAGCTGATTCTTTCAGAAGATAAACAATATTGATAAACCATTAGACAGACTCATCAAGAAAAAGAGGGAGAGGACTCAAATCAATGAAATCAGGAATGAAAAAGCAGAAGTTACAACAGACCCTGCAGAAATACAAAGCATCCTAAGAGACTACTACAAGCAACTTTACGCCAATAAAATGGACAGCCTGGAAGAAATGGACAAATTCTTAGAAAGGTATAACCTTCCAAGACTGAACCAGGAAGAAGCAGAAAATATGAAAAGACCAATCACAAGTAATAAAATTGAAACTGTGATTAAAAATCTTCCAACAAACAAAAGTCCAGGACCAGATGGCTTCACAGGTGAATTCTATTAAACATTTAGAGAAGAGCTAACATTTATCCTTCTCAAACTCTTCCAAAAAATTGCAGAGGAAGGAACACTCCCAAACTCATTCTATGAGGCCACCATCACCCTGATACCAAAACCAGACAAAGACACTACAAAAAAAGAAAATTACAGACCAATATCACTGATGAATATAGATGCAAAAATCCTCAACAAAATACTAGCAAACAGAATCCAACAACACATTAAAAGGATCATACACTATGATCAAGTGTGATTTATCCCAGGGATGCAAGGATTCTTCAATATATGCAAATCAATCAATGTGATACACCATATTAACAAACTGAAGAATAAAAACCATATGATCATCTCAATAGATGCAGAAAAACCTTTTGACAAAATTCAACACCCATTTATGATAAAAACTCTCCAGAAAGTGGGCATAGTGGGAACCTACCTCAACATAATAAAGGCTATATTTGATAAACCCACAGCAAACATCATTCTCAATGGTGAAAAACTGAAAGCATTTTCTCTAAGATCAGGAACGAGACAAGGATGTCCACTCTCACCACTATTATTCAACATAGTTCTGGAAGTCCTAGCCACAGCAATAAGAGAAGGAAAAGAAATAAAAGGAATCCAAATTGGAAAAGAAGAAGTAAAACTGTCACTGTTTGCAGATGACATGATACTATACATAGAGAATCCTAAAACTGCCACCAGAAAACTGCTAGAGCTAATTAATGAATATGGTAAAGTTGCAGGATACAAAATTAATGCACAGAAATCTCTTGCATTCCTATACACTAATGATGAAAAATCTGAAAGAGAAATTATGGAAACACTCCCATTTACCATTGCAACAAAAAGAATAAAATACCTAGGAATAAACCTACCTAGGGAGACAAAAGACCTGTATGCAGAAAACTATAAGACACTGATGAAAGAAATTAAAGATGATACTAACAGATGGAGAGATATACCATGTTCTTGGATTGGAAGAATCAACATTGTGAAAATGACTATACTACCCAAAGCAATCTACAGATTCAATGCAATCCCTATCAAATTACCAATGGCATTTTTTACGGAGCTAGAACAAATCATCTTAAAATTTGTATGGAGACACAAAGGACACCGAATAGCTAAAGCAGTCTTGAGGGACAAAAACGGAGCTGGAGGAATCAGACTCCCAGACTTCAGACTATACTACAAAGCTACAGTAATCAAGACAATATGGTACTGGCATAAAAACAGAAACATAGATCAATGGAACAAGATAGAAAGCCCAGAGATAAACCCACACACCTATGGTCAACTAATCTATGACAAAGGAGGCAAAGATATACAATGGAGAAAAGACAGCCTCTTCAATAAGTGGTGCTGGGAAAACTGGACAGCTACATGTAAAAGAATGAAATTTGAACACTCCCTAACACCATACACAAAAATAAACTCAAAATGGATTAAAGACCTAAATGTAAGATGGGACACTATAAAACTCTTAGAGGAAAACATAGGAAGAACACTCTTTGACATAAATCACAGCAAGATCTTTTTTGATCCACCTCCTAGAGTAATGGAAATAAAAACAAAAATAAACAAATGGGACCTAATGAAACTTCAAAGCTTTTTCACAGCAAAGGAAACCATAAACAAGACAAAAAGACAACCCTCAGAATGGGAGAAAATATTTGCAAATGAAGCAACTGACAAAGGATTAATCTCCAAGATTTACAAGCAACTCATGCAGCTCAATAACAAAAAAACAAACAACCCAATCCAAAAATGGGCAGAAGACCTAAATAGACATTTCTCCAAAGAAGACATACAGATGGCCATGAAGCACATGAAAAGATGCTCAACATCACTAATTATTAGAGAAATGCAAATCAAAACTACAATGAGGTATCACCTCTCACCAGTTAGAATGGTCATCATCAGAAAATCTACAAACAACAAATGCTGGAGAGGGTGTGGAGAAAAGGGAACCCTCTTGCACTGTTGGTGGGAATGTAAATTGATACAACCACTATGGAGAACAATATGGAGGTTCCTTAAAAAACTAAAAATAGAATTACCATATGACCCAGCAATCCCACTAATGGGCATATACCCAGAGAAAACTGTAATTCAAAAAGACACATGCGGGAGTAGGGGCAAGATGGCGGAATAGTAAGATGCGGAGATCACCTTCCTTCCCACAGATACAGTAGAAACACATCTACACATGGAACTGTTCCTACAGAACACCTACTGAATGCTGGCAGAAGACGTCAGACCTCCCAAAAGGCAAGAAAATCCCCACGTACTAGGGTAGCGCAAAAGAAAAAAGAAATAACAGAGACAAAAGAATAGGGATGGGACCTGCGCCAGTGAGAGGGAGCCGTGAAGGAGGAAAGGTTTCCACACACTAGGAAGCCCCTTTGTGGGCAGAGACTGTGGGTGGCAGAGGGGGAAACTTCGGAGCCACGGAGGAGAACGCAGCCACAGGGGTGCGGAGGGCAAAGTGGAGAGATTCCCGCACGGAGGATCGGTGCTGAGTAGCACTCACCAGCCCGAGAGGCTTGTCTGCTCAGCCACCGGGGCGGGTGGGGCTGGGAGCTGAGGCTCTGGCTTCGGTGCTAGCCGGGAGGGACTCTGGGAAAAAGCCTGCAGCTGCTGAAGAGGCAAGAGCCTTTTACTTGCCTCTTTGTTTCAAGGTGCACAAGGAGACGGGATTCAGAGCACCGCCTTAACGAACTCCAGAGACGGGCTCGAGTCGCGGCTATCAGCGCTGATCCCACAGCAACAGGGGCGCAGAGGGAAAAATGGAGAGATTCCCGCACAGAGGCTTGGCGCCAAGCGGCACTCACCAGCCCGAAGGGCTTGTCTGCTCGCCTGCCGGGGCGGGCGGGGGCTGGGAGCCGAGGCTCGGGCTTCGGTCAGATCGCAGGGAGAGGACTGGGGCTGGCGGCGTGGCACAGCCTGAGGTGGGCTAGTGCGCCACAGCTAGCCGGGAGGGAGCCCAAGAAAACGTCTGCAGCTGCCGAAGAGGCAAGAGACTTTTTCTTGCCTCTTTGTTTCACGGCGCGCAAGGAGAGGGGATTCAGAGCGCCACCTAAATGAACTCCAGAGACTGGCGCGAGCCTCGGCTATCAGCATGGACCCCAGAGACAGGCGTGAGCCGCGGTTATCAGCGCGGACCCCAGAGACAGGCAGGAGATGCTAGGGCTGCTGCTGCCACCACCAAGAAGCCTGTGTGTGAGCACAGGTCACTCTCCACACCGCCCCTCCTGGGAGCCGGTGCAGCTTGCCGCTGCCGGGCTCCCGTGGACCTGGGACAACTTCCTCGGGAGAACGCAGAGCACGCCTCAGGCTGCTGCAATGTCACGCCGGCCTCTGCCGCCGCAGGCTCACCCCGCCTCCTCCGTAACCCTCATTCCCCCCCGGCCTGAGAGAGCCAGAGCCCCCGAAGCAGCTGCTCCTTTAACCCTGTTCTGTCTGGGCGGGGAATGGACGCCCTCAGGCGACCTACATGCAGAGGCGTGTCCAAATCCAAAGCTGAACCCAGGGAGCTGTATGAACAAAGAAGAGAAAGGGAAATCTCTCCCAGCAGCCTCAGAAGCAGCAGATTA
Organism: Balaenoptera physalus; assembly: GCF_965194825.1. Taxonomy (NCBI): domain Eukaryota; kingdom Metazoa; phylum Chordata; class Mammalia; order Artiodactyla; family Balaenopteridae; genus Balaenoptera; species Balaenoptera physalus. The sequence continues at coordinate 51,052,182 of NC_138899.1, read as the reverse complement.
AAGCTCCACAAACAACTTGATGTGCTTGCATCTGTTGAATACCTGAATAGACAACGAATCATCCCAAATTCAAGAGGTGGACTTTGGGAGCAGGATATATTAATTTTTCCCTTTTTCCTTTTTTTGTGAGTGGATGTGTGTATGCTTCTTGGTGATATTTTGTCTGTATAGCTTTGCTTCCACCATTAATCCTAGGGTTAGGTCCGTCCGTTTTTTTTTTTTTTGCTTTTTGTTTGTTTGCTTTTATTACTTAAAAAACATTTCTTTTCCTAATAAATGTTTTCTTAATAATTTTTTCCTTATTTTCTATTTTCAGAAAGTAAAAAAAAAATTTTTCTTAATAAATTTTTTCTTAATAATTTTTTTTCTTATTTTTAATTATAAAAAATTAATAAATCTATCCTTAAAAATTAAAAAAAATATTTTTCTGAATACATTTACTCTTAATAATTTTTTTTTTCTTATTTTTTATTATAATAGCTTTATTTTATTTTATTTTATCCTCTTTCTTTCGTTCCTTCTATTTTTTTCTCCCTTATACTCTGAGCTGTGTGGATGAAAGGCTCTTGGTGCTCCAGCCAGGTATCAGGGCTGTGCCTCTGAGGAGGGAGAGCCAACTTCAGGACACTGGTCCACAAGAGATCTCCCAGCTCCATGTAATACCAAACGGTGAAAATCTCTCACAGATCTCCATCTCAACATCAAGACCCAGCTTCAGTCAATGACCAGCAAGCTACAGTGCTGGACACCCTATGCCAAACAACTAGCAAGACAGGAACATAGCCTCACACATTAGCAGAGAGGCTGCCTAAAATCATAATAAGGCCACAGACACCCCAAAACACACCACCAGACGTGGACGTGCCCACCAGAAAGACAAGATCCAACCTCTTCCAACAGAACACAGGCACTAGTCCCCTCCACCAGGAAGCCTACACAACCTGCTGAACCAACCTTAGCCACTGGGGACAGATACCAAAAACAACAGGAACTACGAACCTGCAACCTGTGAAAAGTAGACGCCAAACACAGTAAGATAAGTAAAATGAGAAGACAGAAAAAACACACAGCAGGTGAAGGAGCAGGGTCAAAAAACACCAGACCTAAGAAATGAAGAGGAAATAGGCAATCTACCTGAAAAATAATTCAGGATACGGATAGTAAAAATGATCCAAACTCTTGGAAATAGAATAGACAAAATGCAAGAAACATTTAACAAGGATGTAGAAGAACTAAAGAGGAACCAAGCAACGATGAAAAACACAATAAATGAAATTAAAAATACTCTAGAAGGGGTCAATAGCAGAATAACTGAGGCAGAAGAACGGATAAGTGACCTGGAAGATAAAATAGTGGAAATAACTACTGCAGAGCAGAATAAAGAAAAAAGAATGAAAAGAACTGAGGACAGTATCACAGGCCTCTGGGACAACATTAAACGCACCAACATTCGAATTATAGGGGTCCCAGAAGAAGAAGAGAAAAAGAAAGGGACTGAGAAAATATTTGAAGAGATTATAGTTGAAAACTTCCCTAATATGGGAAAGGAAATAGTTAATCAAGTCCTGGAATCACAGAGAGTCCCATACAGGATAAATCCAAGGAGAAACACGCCAAGACACATATTAATCAAACTATCAAAAATTAAATATAGGGCTTCCCTGGTGGCACAGAGGTTGAGAATCTGCCTGCCATTGCAGGGCACACGGGTTCGAGCCCTGGTCCGGGAAGATCCCACATGTCGCGAAGCAACTGGGCCCGTGAGCCACGATTGCTTAGCCTGCGCGTCTGGAGCCTGTGCTCCACAACAAAAGAGGCCACGATGGTGAGAGGCCTGCACACCGCAATGAAGAGTGGCACCCTCTTGCCACAACTAGAGAAAGCCCTCGCACAGAAACGAAGACCCAACACAGCCAAAAATAAATAAATTAATTAATTAAAAAGAAATTAAATATAAAGAAAACATATTAAAAGCAGCAAGGGAAAAACAACAAATAACACACAAGGGAATCCCCATAAGGTTAACAGCTGATCTTTCAGCAGAAACTCTGCAAGCCAGAAGGGAGTGGCAGGATATACTTAAAGTGATGATGGATAAAAACCTACAACCAAGGTTACTCTACCCAGCAAGGATCTCATTCAGATTTGATGGAGAAATTAAAGCCTTTACAGACAAGCAAAAGCTGAGAGACTTCAGCACCAACAAACCAGCTTTACAACAAATGCTAAAGGAACTTTTCTAGGCAAGAAACACAAGAGAAGGAAAACACCTACAACAACAAACCCAAAACATTTAAGAAAATGGGAATAGGAACATACATATCAATAATTACCTTAAATGTAATTGGATTAAATGCTCCCACCAAAAGACACAGACTGGCTGAATGGATAAAAAACAAGACCCATATATAGGCTGTCTACAAGAGACCCACTTCAGACCTAGAGACACATACAGACTGAAAGTGAGGGGATGGAAAAAGATATTCCATGCAAATGGAAATCAAAAGAAAGCTAGAGTAGCAATTCTCATATCAGACAAAATAGACTTTAAAATAAAGACTATTACAAGAGACAAAGGAGGACACTATATAATGATCAAGGGATCAATCCAAGAGGAAGATATAACAACTGTAAATATTTATGCACCCAACATAGGAGCACCTCAATACATAAGGCAAATACTAACAGCCATAAAAGGGTAAATCGACAGCAACACAATCATAGTAGGGGACTTTAACACCTCACTTTCACCAATGGACAGATCATCCAAAATGAAAATAAATAAGGAAACACAAGCTTTAAATGATACATTAAACAAGATGGACTTAATTGATATTTATAGGACATTCCACCCAAAAACAACAGAATACACTTTTTTCTCAACTGCTCATGGAACATTCTCCAGGATAGATCATATATTGGGTCACAAATCAAGCCTTGATAAATTTAAGAAAATTGAAATCGTATCAAGTATCTTTTCTGACCACAACGCTGTGAGACTAGATATCAATTACAGGAAAAGATCTGTAAAAAATACAAACACATGGAGGCTACACAATACACTACTTAATAACGAAGTGATCACTGAAGAAATCAAAGGGGAAATCAAAAAATACCTAGAAACAAATGACAATGGAGACACGATGACCCAAAACCTATGGGATGCAGCAAAAGCAGTTCTAAGAGGGAAGTTTATAGCAATACAAGCGTACATCAAGAAACAGGAAACATCTCGAATAAACAACCTAACCTTGCACGTAAAGCAATTGGAGAAAGAAGAGCAAAAAAACCCCAAAACCAGCAGAAGGAAAGAAATCATAAAGATCAGATCAGAAATAAATGAAAAAGAAATGAAGGAAACAATAGCAAAAATCAACGAAACTAAAAGCTGGTTCTTCGAGAAGATAAACAAAATTGACAAACCATTAGCCAGACTCATCAAGAGAAAAAGGGAGAAGACTCAAATCAATAGAATTAGAAATGAAAAAGGAGAAGTAAACACTGACACTGCAGAAATACAAAAGATCATGAGAGATTACTACAAGCAAATCTATGCAAATAAAATGGACAACTTGGAGGAAATGGACAGATTCTTAGAAATGCACAATCTACCGAGACTGAACTAGGAAGAAATAGAAAATATGAACAGACCAATCACAAGCACTGAAATTGAAACTGTGATTAAAAATCTTCCAACAAACAAAAGCCCAGGACCAGATGGCTTCACTGGCGAATTCTATCAAACATTTAGAGAAGAGCTAAGACCTATCCTTCTCAAACTCTTCCAAAATATTGCAGAGGGAGGAACACTCCCCAAATCATTCTACGAGGCCACCATCACCCTGATACCAAAACCAGACAAAGATGTCACAAAGAAAGAAAACTACAGGTCAATATCACGGATGAACATAGACGCAAAAATCCTCAACAAAATACTAGCAAACAGAATCCAACAGCACATTAAAATGATTATACACCATGATCTAGCGGGCTTTATTCCAGGAATGCAAGAATTCTTCAATATACGCAAATCAATCAACGTGATACATCATATTAACAAACTGAAGGAGAAAAACCATACGATCATCTCAATAGATGCAGAGACAGCTTTCGACAAAATTCAACACCCATTTATGATACAAGCCCTGCAGAATGTAGGCATAGAGGGAACTTTCCTCAACATAATAAAGGCCATATATGACAAACCCACAGCCAACATTGTCCTCAGTGGTGAAAAACTGAAACCATTTCCACTAAGATCAGGAACAAGACAAGGTTGCCCATTCTCACCACAATTATTCAACATAGTTTTGGAAGTGTTAGCCACAGCAATCAGAGAAGAAAAAGAAATAAAAGGTATCCAAATCGGAAAAGAAGAAGTAAAGCTGTCACTCTTTGCAGATGACATGACACTATACATAGAGAATCCTAAAACTGCCACTAGAAAACTATTAGAGCTAATCAATGAATTTGGTAAAGTAGCAGAATACAAAATTAATGCACAGAAATCTCTTGCATTCCTATATACTAATGATGAAAAATCTGAAAGTGAAATTAAGAAAACACTCCCGTTTACCATTGCAACAAAAAGAATAAAATATCTAGGAATAAACCTACCTAAGGAGACAAAAGACCTGTATGCAGAAAATTATAGGACACTGATGAAAGAAATTAAAGATGATACAAATAGATGGAGAGATATACCATGTTCTTGGATTGGAAGAATCAACATTGTGAAAATGACTCTACTACCCAAAGCAATCTACAGATTCAATGCAATCCCTATCAAACTACCACTGTCATTTTTCAGAGAACTAGAACAAAAAATTTCGCAACTTGTATGGAGACACAAAAGACCCCGAATAGCCAAAGCAATCTTGAGAACGAAAAATGGAGCTGGAGGAATCAAGCTCCCTGACTTCAGACTACATTACAAAGCTACAGTAATCAAGACAGTTTGGTACTGGCACAAAAACAGAAACATAGATCAATGGCACAGGATAGAAAGCCCAGAGATAAACCCACACACATATGGTCACCTTATCTTTGATAAAGGAGGCAAGCATATACAGTGGAGAAAAGACAGTCTCTTCAATAAATGGTGTTGGGAAAATTGGACAGGTACATGTAAAAGTATGAAACTAGAACACTCCCTGACGCCATACACAAAAATAAACTCAAAATGGATTAAAGACCTAAATGTTACGCCAGACACTATCAAACTCTTAGAGGAAAACATAGGCAGAACACTCTATTACATAAATTGCAGCAAGATACTTTTTTACCCAGCTCCTAGAGAAATGGAAATAAAAACAAAAATAAACAAATGGGATCTAATGAAACTTAAAAGCTTTTGCACAGCAAAGGAAACCATAAACAAGTCCAAAAGACAACCCTCAGAATGGGAGAAAATATTTGCAAATGAAGCAACTGACAAAGGATTAATCTCCAAGATTTACAAGCAGCTCATGCAGCTCAATAACAAAAAAACAAAAAACCCAATCCAAAAATGGGCAGAAGACCTAAATAGACATTTCTCCAAAGAAGATATACAGATGGCCAACAGACACATGAAAGAATGCTCAACATCCTTAATCATTAGAGAAATGCAAATCAAAATTACAATGAGGTATCATCTCACACCGGTCAGAAAGGCCATCATCAAAAAATCTAGAAACAATAAATGCTGGAGAGGGTGTGGAGAAAAGGGAACCCTCTTGCACTGTTGGTGGGAATGTAAATTGATACAGCCACTATAGAGAACAGTATGGACGTTCCTTCAAAAACTAAAAATAGAACTACCATACGACCCAGCAATCCCACTCCTGGGCATATACCCTGAGAAAACCATAACTCAAAAAAGTCATGTACCAAAATGTTCATTGCAGCTCTATTTACAATAGCCAGGACATGGAAGCAACCAAAGTGTCCCCCATCGGATGAATGGATAAAGAAGATGTGGCACATATATACAATGGAATATTACTCAGCCATAAAAAGAAATGAAATGGAGGTATTTGTAGTGAGGTGGATGGAGTTAGAGTCTGTCATACAGAGTGAAGTAAGTCAGAAAGAGAAAAACAAATACAGTATGCTAACACATATATATGGAATCTAAGGAAAAAAAAATGGACATGAAGAACCTAGTGGCAAGATGGGAATAAAGACACAGACCTACTAAAGAATGGACTTGAGGATATGTGGAGGGGGAGGGGTGAGATGTGACAGGGTGAGAGAGTGTCATGGACATATATACACTACCAAATGTAAAATAGATAGCTAGTGGGAAGCAGCCGCATAACACAGGGAGATCAGCTCGGTGCTTTGTGACCACCTAGAGGGGTGGGATAGGGAGGGAGGGAGGGAGGGAAATGCAAGAGGGAAGAGATATGGGAACATATGTATATGTATAACTGATTCACTTTGTTTTAAAGCAGAAACTAACACACCATTGTAAAGCAATTATACTCCAATAAAGATGTTAAAAAAAAAAAAAAAAAGACACATGCACCTGAATGTTCATTGCAGCACTATTTATAATAGCCAGGTCATGGAAGCAACCTAAATACCCATCAACAGACGAATGGATAAAGAAGTAGCGGTACATATATACAATGGAATATTACTCAGCCATAAAAAGGAACGAAATTGAGTCATTTGTTGAGACGTGGATGGATCTAGAGACTGTCATACAGAGTGAAGTAAGTCAGAAAGATAAAAACAAATATCGTATATGAATGCATGTATGTGGAACCTAGAAAAATGGTACAGATGAGCCGGTTTGCAGGGCAGAAGTTGAGACACAGATGTAGAGAACAGACATATGGAAACCAAGGGGGGAAAACTGCGGTGGGTTGGGGATGGTGGTGTGCTGAATTGGGCGATTGGGATTGACATGTATACACTGATGTGTATAAAATTGATGACTAATAAGAACCTGCAGTATAAACAAACAAACAAACAAACAAAAAAATCATCCCAACTTACAAAAATCACCCCAAATTACAAAAAGCAAAATTAGTCACTGTTAAAATTTTAGCATAGATTTCAGTCACATTTTAGTCATATTTTTTCTCCTCAGTCATATTTAATCTTCATATCTCTCATATTTCTCTCTTTGTGTATATACATACATGTATATATGTGTCTGTGTATTTGAAGTATCTATCATATTAATATTTTAAATATATTTGTGTATTGTGCCTTTTTTATTATACATTTTAGCATTAGTTTTTCCTTAGGCCATTAAAAATATTTCAAATCATAATTTTTAATGTCTCCATATTAACTTTCTGAAAGAATTATACAATATTTCCACCATTTAACCATTTGCCCATATTTGAGATTTAATTTCAAATTTGTGCTCACATAAATATAGCTGTGATGAATATAATTTTCAAATATTTTATTTTCTTGAATCACATTTAAAAAACTTAAATTGCCATCTTTTTTACTGCCCAGTTATTTACTATAAAGTCTGTACTCATTTATACACCCATCTTGAGTGCATGAGAGTGCTTATTTCACAGCCAGCTTTGGGATTAAACGACTTTTAAATCATTACCAATCTGAATTAGTAAAAATGATTTCTCGTCGTTTTTACTTGTTTGTCTTGAACAGGTGTTCAAATGCAGATCAGCCATTGTCTTGCCAATTATCTATTTTGAGACATTGCATTTTAATAAAAACATGACCTAGTGTTATTTATTATAAATTAAAGATAACACTTTGCAAATATGCTATGGATATTTTCCCACAGTTTGTTTTCCTCTTTATATTAGCCAATTATTTATGTATTTATGTTTTTTTTTTAATTGTAAAATCTTCAACTAAAAGAAATTTGAAGGAGGGTCAGGAAAAATAGAAAATATCTGTAGACAGATCTGAGCCCCAGCATAATCTAGTAGTCAATTGACTCAGGAGGGCCATTGACTGGAGAGCATTACCAGCTATGGTAATGAGCCTTCACAAGTGAGCCTTCACACTAAGCTGAAGTGCCTTCCTGTCACTGCTCTTTCTGTTACTTTCTTTTTCCAAAATAATAGCATGTAATTTACTATCAAAATTTAAAATTATTTTCTACTCACTGTTATTGTAATTTTAAATAGGAATTACGTATTTTGAAATTTATCAAACGCATTTTTGGCATTTCTGTAGCACTAGCATGGTGAGTTATAGTAATGAATTTTCTGGAAAAAAATTAAACACTTGAAATAAATTCTATGTGATTATGGTTTGTGTTTTTTGGCTGGATTTGCTTGTAGCTTATTTAGAATATCTGTAAACTGAATGAAATTAGTCTGAATTCTTTTCTACTGTTTTTGCCTATAGAAGCCTTATAAAATTTATTGGAAACTTTATAGCCTTTTCTTTCTTTGAATGAGTTTAAATAAAATAAGCACTATTAGATTAATGAAAATGTAACAGAGATCTCATTTAAAACTTTATGGATTCTGATTCCTTTTTTAAAATTTTCTAGCATTTTGATATCTTTCATGGATAATAATCTGTATTTGGTTTCATAGTATTTTTTGGTAAATGTCAAAATTCATTTTTAATATAAAGTAATCTATTTTAGTATGACTTTTAAATGTGTTAGCATAAATTTGCCAAGTAATATACAACTTTTAATATATGTTTTCTTATTCTTTATTTGTGTGTGCTTTTCCTGTTTTCCTTATCTAACTAAATTTTTGACCATTTTTTACTATAAAAGTTCTTATTCTGGGATATGTTTTAGGTATATTTTAATTTTATAATTTATTAATCTCTACATTAATCATTATTATTCTTTCTTTTCTATTCTTAAACTTGCTTTACTAGTTTTTTTCTTACTTTAGAGTTAAATGATAAATTTATTCATACATTTTTTGTTTGAACACTGAAATACTTTTTTATGGAAATTTAAGATTTTATTTTCAATTTTAGGTTAATTAACATTATCAGAAATAAATTTGAATTTATATTCCTTTTTATGTATTTTATTTTACTTTATTTATTTTTTAACATCTAAGAGAAAAACATATACTGTATTCTAACATATATATGGAATCTAAAAAAAAAAAAAAAAGGTTCTGAAGAACCTAGGGGCAGGACAGGATAAAAGACACAGATGTAGAGAATGGACTTGAGGACACGGGGTGTGGGAAGGGTAAGCTGGAACGAAGAGAGTGGCATGGACATATATACACTACCAAATGTAAAATAGATAGCTTGTGGGAAGCAGCCGCATAGCACAGGGAGATCAGCTCAGTGCTTTGTGAAATATGCTTAATGTAATTATTTTTAATGAACAAAACTTAGACCATAACTTATATATTTTGAAATGCAAAATATTAAATATAATTATTTTATGAATATTTTAATTAAAATTTTTATTTTTATGGTCAACTTTATCTTAAAACTAAAATTTTATTTTCTTTATTGTAGTTAAAAAACACAGAAAATACTGTGCCATGTACAGTCATCACTAATTTGATATTCTTCAGTGTTTTAGTGTTTATTTACTGCTTTTATCAATTAGAGTAATGCTAGCTACTTGCAATAAACAAATCTACAAATTTCATGGTATATATCAAAATGTTTTTCTCCCTCACATAATAGTCCATTGTGGATTTTATGGTTAATGGTTAGCTTTTCTCCACTTCATGACTGAAGGAAATGGCTTATGCCTTATTCCTTTCCTTTTTTTGTCTTTTCTTTCTTTCTTTTTTTAATGTCTAAGACTCAAGAATTATCTTTCATCTTTTAGTTCTAATATGACATTTACATGTTTCTTATATGTTTTCTATTCTTGTGCATTTTTTTCTTTTTTATTTCAATCTTTTTATTTCCCTAAATTAGTAATCCATTTTCTTCAACTAACTTTTTCTGTATCATAAAGAAATGCTACCACCAAAATCCTGTAGCAAAATTATCTTTTTTTTTTATTATGCAAGTTTAGACCTCAGTTAAGATCTACCACCTTAAAGCCCCCTTTGAGTAAATCTTGATACACTTTGTTATTATTTCAGAATCATTGTTCTAGAAGAATCTCAAGACTCTATTTCACCTACTTTCCAACCTTTAGGAGAAGACACACCTGATGTGGATCAGTTTAAAACCAGATTATTGGGCTATATTCATCACTTTAGGTTAGAATTTACTGTCAAACGAGCAAAGAGTTAATACTTCCCTCCTTATAATGTGGACTTTCCATTTTCTCTCTTCACATGATTCCTTTAGTTTCTCACTTTGAATCCTCTTCACACTTTGAAATCGACACTGGTTTCTCTCTAGGATACATTTTCTTTTACAACCTTACTTGACTAGGGTTTCAAGAGGTGTTCAAGTTGCCTGTACTTTTGGAGGGAATCTCAGTCCTAGGCCAAGCAGTAATTGGAATGGGTTTCAGAGTAAAGGAGTTAATGGGGCAACTCACTTAGAGAGGTCCCATCATCATGGCTCACATCTGGACCATAACTGTTCACAAGACCAGGCTTATTCAAAGGGATTTAAAATCCATAGTAATATACAGCATTTGTTTAATTTTGTCATCTATATTAGGAGAGCTCTCCAGAGTAACAGAACCAACAGGATATCTATCTATCTATCTATCATCTGTCCATCATCTTCTATCATCTCTCTATCTACTACTTATGTATGTGTATATGTACTATCTATCTATTGAGAGATTCATTTCAAGGAATTGGCTCATGTTATTGTGGAGGCTTGGTAAGTTCAGAATCAGATGGAATAGGCCAGCAGGCTAGAGACTCAGCAAAATTTGTAGTTCAAGTCTGAAGGCAGTCTACTGGCAGAATTATTTTTTGCTCAGGAGAGGTCAGTCTTTCTTCCACTATGGCCTTCTACTGATGGGATAAGCCTCACCCACATGATGAAGAGTAATCTGCTTCACTCAAGTTCACTGATTTAAATGTTAATAGTCCCAATTTTAGTCACGTACCTCACAAATTTGGGAAAATAGGATGGTGGGATTCTGCTACACTTTTGCTTCAAAAACTCCTTATAGATTTAAAATTAAAAACTATAAAATAACACATTTGTTAAGGATATAAGCAATTTTTAGTTCTTGTAAAAAAGTAACTGATTTTGTATTTCAGTATTTGTTTCAGTACAGTGCAGTCCTCCTTTGGTATTATTTTTCTTATTCCCCTGAGATTTATGTCTATTTCTGATTCAAATGAACTCATTTGATTTTTGTTTTAGCAATGCCTGTCTTTTCAGTCAGTAAATTGCTCTGGTCATCTGTAAGAAACTCCACTCTCTCTGTCACTGACCTTTTGTTCCTTCAATGCTTGAAAAATGTCTTATTATTTGTCTTAACGTCTTCTGCAATCTTCATTTGCCGCCTTTCCTTTTCTTATCATATTTTTCTTTTTCACTTCAAGCTTCGAAATCATTTATATATGCATAGATTTTGCACGAGTTTTTCTTTCCCTGATACTCCTTTTTGCATTTGGTGTTGGTAGTGCTAGCATTGCCCCAGTGTCTTTATGTTCTGATGCAGTACATTTATGTAAAAACAAAAAAAAGCTTAATTAATATTAGCTCTTTCTTATTTCTATCTTAACTTTCAAACTGAACTAGTAAAAACATTATTCACTTAGCTATTAAACAAATTTATACTAAATACCTATTGTGCTTTATAACGTTTGATTTGTTATAATTAAGTTCAACTTAAGAAAAAGTGTATACTTTCCTGGTTCTTAATATAATATGTTTACATTTTCTTTTCTTGCTTTTTTTTTTTGACTTCATTTTCAGTCTTATGGTATGCATATAGAATTTAGGAATATTGCAAAATCTGATAGAAACATTTTCACTGTTACCCCAGAGGGCAAATGTCTCTACTCTCTTTAACACATGTTGCTGTCAAAAATGACAAGTGGCATCATAGTTTTTTTAAAAAAACAAATTTTTTTTTCAATGCAATCTGTTTATGCAAGGGATGTTTCTTCAATGAGAAAGGTTCTACAATAACTATCTACATGACCATGTATGAGTCCCTTTGTACTGTGCATAAAAGCCACCTCAGTTGTGGCAGACCTAGAAGACTCAGTTTCTCTGCTGCCTCCAGAAATTCATAAAGTTTAAAAATATTTATATATGTTGACTGTTTTCCATAGCAGTTAGTAATTTTCACAAAGCTTCTCATCTAACTGGCTTATAATGAAGTGTATTCTTTCATAATGTTCTTTGAGAAAATAATGGAAAATAGTGAGTAAAATAGTAATGCAGTCTTAACATCAATCTTTTATATTCATTACTTTTAGATTTTTAGATATTGGTTTCCCCTATGATATCGCTTCTGAAGAATGCAGGGTAATTTGCTTTCTTGTTACAGATGAGTAAAGTGCCAGACCTAACCACTGAGCTGCTTACTAAAATGGTCTGGCTTGCTCATGTTAACCATTAACGAGGCAGCTCCAGCTAATTGGGCAATTAAAATTAAGGAAAATGCAGCACAAAGAGATTCTCCACATTTGACTCAACTCAGCATAAAATATTGTTAATTCAAAATTAAAATGAACTTCTATCTTAAATAAATACTAGGTTGTGTATTGATCCTTGCTTGATCTAAGGTTTTCTGTTTTGTTTTTTTTTAATATCTTGCTTGCTAAAAAAAAGTTTAGATTAGATGGAACAACATGAAATATTAAGTTCTTTTTCTAGCACTAAAGTGTCTACCTTACTGGCACATCTTGACCAGCTTTTATAACAGGATACAGAAAATGTCAAAATCCAAAATAGATCATAGCCAGTGGTAGAAATGAATCTGTTTTCATGTGCATAGTATAAGGTTTGACTAGTTCTCCAGTAGTGTAATGCTGATGCTTCTATCATGGATTTGAGCTTTTTTAGTGATACATAAGCAAACTAGTCTTGCATCATTCCATATATTTAAAATGATACACATACAAATGTCTAGCCACAAAATGGCTATATATTATTTGTATGTATAATTTTCTTATGTTGTCACTTTAGAAAAAAAAAAACTTTCTTTTTTTTTTGGCTAACCTAGGAAACATTCTCTAATTTTTTTTTTTTTAATTTTTAATTTACTTCCTTGATTCAGGTTATTCTACTTTCTTTTATTATACTGTTTACAATAACCAGCAACTTACCTTCATCATTTCTCCTGATGAAAACAGCATCTGTAAGGTTCCCTTCTATTACATTTATTGTATTCTTCCCCACACCTCCACTGTCCTTCTAGCTGGAACATTCACCTTTAGTGCCTCAGGTCTATTATCTGAGGTCAGAGATTTGTTCATTCGTAGCAAGCAGTTAGAGGGATCCTGCGTATCTCTTTTCCTGGGAATGTGTGCATGAAGTCTTCACAAGCAATTACTTTGATGTTCTGTAGACAGTGCCTTTGGTTTCCCGGGGTCATTTAATTTAAAGTGATCATGGCCTGGATCACAGCTGGCATTGTGTGCTCCTGCATTTTGTTAGAATTTTACTCTTCTATTCCGTGGTAAAAAGATCTTAGCACATTGAATAAGGATGATGCTTTGCTTAGGGCTTCAAATGCAATGCAAAAGATAAATTGAGGACAGGGAAGAAAAAAGACTGATTTGCCTTTGCTATTTTTGTACTCTCTAAATATTAAGATTATGGTTGAATTGTTGAAGGGCTAGCAATTACAATCAGTATGTGAGTTCATATAATTTGCTTTCTTCACTACTCCATAGTCCATATTTTTCTGAGTATATATATAACACTTCCTGGCTTTCTTTAGTATCAGCAGCCATTTTGAGGCAGTATTTGTTGATCCTGGCAGAGGGGATGATACAGTATCTGATCATTATCAAATATTATTGCAGTAGTTAAGTCTCCAATATCTTGTATGTAACTATGGAAAGGATACAAAGTATACTAAACCATTGTTCACAAGTTGTACGTATCATGAATTTTGTACAGTTGCAGAAATTAATGCAATTTAATATGACTTTTCAGAGTCCCAAGGTATAATACATGTAATAGACCTGAGGAATGCAAGTGCCAACCTTAACCAAAAAATTAATAGATTCAATCTTAAAAATATTTTGTAAATATAAATCTGAAATTTTATGGTAAAATTGACATTATATTATGCAATGATAGTCAAAGTTTAGAACAAAATATTGTTTGCCACAGATATTTTTAGAAGGTGATAGAGACTGTCATCAAAAACCAAGCTAATAGTCTGTTGTGGAGGCTTCACTCTTTTTTTTTTTTTTTTTTTAACCTCTTTATTGGAGTATAATTGCTTTACACTGTTGTGTTAGTTTCTGCTGTATAACATAGTGAATCAGGTATATGTGTACATATATCTCCATATCCCCTCCCTCTTGCATCTCCCTCCCACCCTCCTTATCCCACCCCTCTAGGTGGACACAAAGAACCCAGCTGATCTCCCTGTGCTATGCAGCTGCTTCCCACTACCTATCTGTTTTACATTTGGTAGTGTATATATGTCCATGCCACTCTCTCACTTCATCCCAGCTTACGCTTCCCCCTTCCCGTGTCCTCAAGTCCATCCTATACATCTGCATCTTTATTCCTGTCCTGCCCCTAGGTTCATCAGAACCATTTTTTTCTTTTTCCTTTTTTAGATTCCATGTATATGTGTTAGCATGCTGTGTTTGTTTTTCTCTTTCAGCCTTCACTCTTAACTTCATTAATGTCACTTCCTTTTATGGGTTCATTCTAGTTAAGATGTTCTCTAGCTTCAAGGAAGAATAGCAATAAAGTGTATGGAGGTAAAATTACAAAAAGGCAAAGTGTTTTGGTCACCGCTATTTCCTTTATATATGTCACCGCCATTGTTTCTGACATATATATCAGAGCATTGTCTTAAAGTGAGGCAATGTTCAATTTTGTGTGTTTAAGTAAACAGTTGCAAAGATAAGAAAATGTTAACAGCAATTGAGTTCCAAAGCCTTGTTATATGTAGTGTGGTGATGGATCAACCTGGGTGCAGCTCAGAAATGCAGGTTCCCAGGCCTCACCTTAGACCCTTATGTCATAATTTGCATTTAAACAAAATCTCCTGGCAATTTGTACTCATAGTCAAGTTTGAGAGGCACTCCTCTAAAACACTCTTAGTTTGCCATCAGTTAAATACTATTTATCATGACCTAAGAAGGCCTTTTTCTATATGTGCCAGGAAAATAATAAGAACCAAAGTACAAATTTACTGTAAAAGGTGCTGAATCGGGCCAATGGTATAGGAGTAGATGTGAAGAAGTGTGTTATGGCCTCACAATTTAGTTATAAACCCTGTGATATGAGCATTAATTTCTTGGGGAAGTATAGCAGCTGACATGTTTCAACTATAGTAACTGGTTCATTAGAGAAACCTAGTAATATCTGCTTTTTTTCTCAAGTCATACAGCATTTTTATTATTATCTTGTTCTATAATATTTCTAGTGATTAAAGCTAGTACAGAATGCTTTGTATAAAAGGTGAGTCTAAATATGAAATAAATATACTAAAAGAAATGAGTCCCTCATTATTTTCTTTTATTTCTAAAGAACTTTAAAAAAATTGCATTACATATTTTTTTCCAAATAATTGTAGTCATTATTCAATTGTGAATACATTTTTTCATGCTGAGGATACTTTTTTGTATGGGTTTCCTTTTCTGCTATATTTGTGAATATAGATTTGCTTTAAATTTTCTTTCAAGTGTTATTTCAGTTCTAATTATTTTTTGCTAAATTGTTCTAACTGGCATAGTCTTTTAGAAATTCTCTTTAGATATCCACAATATTCATTTCTCATTTTGAGAGCAAATGTGTATGCATGCTCTGCTGAAGTACTAAGCTGCATAATCCTCACAAGTTAAATTCAGATTTTTCCAGGTCTCAGGATGCCTTAAGTAGAGTACCAAAACACCCCAAACAGTTACCTATTCCCTCTGGAGTTTGAGTAGTAATGTGATATTCACACTGCGAAATGATTTACAGTTCTTGGAAACAAAGCGTATTACAAACATGAAATATGGTAATGGAATTTCTCAGACTTATACTTTTGAACTTCTGGCATCTTCCTGGGGAAAACGGGGGAGATGAAATGTCTGCTTTTGTTTCCAAGTTGCTTTGAGTTGTGCTGTTTCCTCTAGTATTTCATAATGAGTCTGGATGTTTTCTGGCAAAGACACATCTGTGAGCTACTGCAAGATAATTCTGCAGGACATCAAAGAAATTAATGACACAAAGAGTTAATTCTATTTCTAAAAGAAATAGCTGCCTTGTAGAGCTAGAAAGTAGCTGAGGCTACTGGCATAATCTGAGTCAATTATATTGAATTCACATAGGGTGATTCTGTAGTTCTCAGCTCCTCCCTCTAACAGCTGTTCTTAATCAGTCCTGAATCCTTAGATCAACCAATGCCCCCTACAATGCTGACACTGTCCTTCTCAAGCAAGACTCCTTAATAACTGTTCACTCATTTGGATTAAACTCCCCCATCTCTGGCTTCCTCTTAGTTATTTCTGACTTCTTTGTATCAAATATTAAAGATTTCTTGTTGTTTTTCTTTGCAATAAAATGTGAAATTTACACAAACTGTAAATTTTGCAATGACTGCTGATTTTTTTAAACATCAGAGTGGAGGTCCAGAGAAGTGTAAGAGCTTCAATTTTACTCACTAGCTATGGCTAATTGCTAGAGCTAAAAAAAAAAAAAAATTAAGAAGTAGACATCTATATTCCCATTTAAAAATTAATTCTAGAACTATATCTGTAATCTGTGGTATTTTTTGCCCATCTGTCTTTTTCATGCCATTTAGGACTAAGAGTGACATATTTTCTAAATGGAAAAGAAATAATTTATTTGTATCCATCCCACATTGACTTTCTCTAGCATCTATTTTCAGAGAGTCATAGAAAAATAGAACTGATCCTACATCTACTGAGACCATATTTCTACATTTGCATAAAACAATAACTATTGTAAACGAGACAATGATTAATGATTTTATGGAAGAAGATTCCTTTACCAAAAATTAATACCAAATTACCACACTATTGGGTATCCATGTTACATTATATTTAAAAATATAAACTGTATATAATCTGGTATCTCCAATGGGGACAATGAAATGCATCCCTGTAAACCACCAATGAATAGCTGAATTCTCAAAGTACCCTGATTCCTGGTCCTACTTAAAGTAGTTACTGTTTGCTATATATGGAAATAGATGTTTAAAACTATTATATAATTCAGATTTTCAATATATTTTCAGTATAAAAATCTGCAAGGTAAGTTTACTGATATGCAAAGTGAACTTCATGAGGTGAATTCCCCTGTTTTCATTGGGGTTTCCACCCTGAGAACTAAACAAGTCCTTCTCCAACAGTTCAGTCCCTTGCTGTCCTACTCTCCCAACTGTTTTAGAATCACAGAGGTAAAATGGTCATACACAGCATAGCAACCATACTCTTTAGTTATCCATATGCCCATATATTCTCTGACTTCCTTATTCCTGTAGCGATCCAGTCTCTTTGACTCAGATATTTCTACACTTTTCAAAATTATCCCTTTCTTCTCACCATCTTCAAAACCCCATTTTTAGTGATTTTTTAAAAGGAAGTTATCATGGAATCAAAATAAGCAATTAATGATCTTATGCTAATCCATTAATAATTCATTTAACTTGATATGTTTCTCTTCCCAAGAGTGTCTGCATTTCGAGAGAGATGAAAAGTCTATGTTTATTCTAAGGTACCTCCAATATGGAATTTCTAATGATGGGAAAGTGCCTTTAGGCGGGAGCAATTTTCTTGCACTCTCATCACAGATGTCCATGAGGACTGGTGTGTTGGAGCTGGTTTGTACCAACTTGCGAGAACCAATTATTAATGGAAATGAACGTTGTTCCCATAGGTCTTACATTCTAGTGCATGGTAGCAAAAACAACAAAATACCCCTCTCCCCACAAAAAAAACCCAAAGCAAAAACAAGATACACATGTCAAATATAATTTAGGTAGGGTGGACAGTGAAAATTCCTCAGTGGACAGTGAAACCCTCACTGAGAAGGTAAAATTTGAGTTGTGACTTGAAGGAAGCAAGGGAGTGAAACTAGCTGATATCCACGGCAGTGTATTCCCACTGGAGACTGTGACAAGTGCAAAGATCCTGGGGCATGAATGTGCCTGTTGTGTTCGAGGAAAAGTGAGGACCATATGGATAGGCCTGAGTGAGACAGGGATGAGGAGTTGGCAATTAGGGCAGAGAAATAAAATAAGGCCAGATCACAGAGGGCCATGTGGTTATAGTAATAACTGTGGTGTTTACTCTAGGTGATATGAGATGCTTTTCAAGCATTTTGAGCAAAGGAATGGCACAGAAACTAATTTTTTCATGGGCTCTATCTGGCTGCTGTAATGAGAATAGATTAGAAGGGAAAAGAATAGACACAGAGAAACCTACTAGGAAGCTGCTGTCCTTGGCTTGGACCACAATAATTGTAGCAGAGATGGTAAAAGGTGAGTGAGGTTCTTTGAGAAGATCTGGATTGAAGGAGAAAGGAGTTAGGCTGACTCTAAGGTTTTTACTTCAGCAACTAGATGTGGGGTATTCTTAGTAAGTAATGGCTTGGAAGAGAATCACAGATCCTATTTTTGGACGTATTATATTTAAAACGCCTGTTAGACTTCTAAATGGAGATGCTGAGTAAGAAGTTGGATATACACAAGTCTGAAGTTCAAGGAAAAAGTACAGGTTAAGGTTGTAACTTGGAGTGTCATCAGCAAATAGGTGGTATTTAGATCAGGAGGCAGAATGCAAGTAAATAGAGATAGAAAAACAAGTCTGTTGAGTAGGATAGACTTCATTCAGATTATTGTAGTTAAATCAGTACCTACATAACAGTCTCCCTCCTCCCCTGACCTCTGCACACATATGTTAATAGAAATAAAATACTTATTCCATTGCACATTCTTTATAAAAATCTGATTAACTTCTACTAGTGCTTTAAGATTCAGCTTCAACATCACATTCTCCATATGTCTAGAGAATGGCTGAGTTGTCACTTTAATGGAAAATCATAGAATCACACATTAATCCCCTTTTATTTAACTTACATTCCTGTATTGTTATTGTTTCTTGTATCATCTTATTCACCCATCTGATTATGAACTTGGTGAGGATCCCATACTTGCAATACCCAGTACTTAACTTGAAAATTTCAATACACTTAGTGTGTTATTGAATAAAATAAAAGAAATAATAATAGAAAGTAATTGAAGAAGAAGGATAAAGAGAGTTTTCAGGGTAAGCAGTGGAAGAGGGGGTCAGAGAGGAAGACCAATATATATTTTATCTAGTGCGTAAGCCTGGTTCTGAAAAGCTGCTTGCAATTTTTGCAAACATGGAATACATACTGTATAACTTAGCAGAACACAATTCAATTTCCTCTTCTGTGAAATGAGAGTGTTGAATTAAGTCCCTTCCAGCTTTAAAATGCAAAGGTTTTATGACTCTCAGATTCCCAAGTGAAATATGATCTGAGATTCCTGTACGTTTTTTCTTCCCCGTGTTTGGTCATGCCTAATTATCTAAAACCCTTGGGCTGGCTGTGGATACCCTCACTACCCCTGCTTAGTCTCACTTCCTCTCAACCCCGACTTGGTAGACTTTAATACCCTGATTATTTTACAAGTTATTATTACCCTCAAAAGTTCATTTCTGCTGTATTTGCAATATTTGTATGTGCTCTGTGTTGCCTTGACTTTCCTTTTCACTCTCTAAAGCAAAGCAAAACAAAACAAACAAAAAAAAGACAAACAAAACCCTCTCTTTTTTCCTTCTTTTTAAAAATGTTGACATTAGGCAAGGGAATTAGCAGTGGATACTATCATTTAAAAATTGCTGAAAAAGACACTGGACAGAAAAATGTGACAGGATTCTGCAGTGATTAAATTCATTCGCTCATGGAATTTTAGAGGAGTTTGCCATTGATTCATACAACTCCATATTTTTCCATATATTACTGAAAATTAGTTAATAAAGACCTGCCCTTATCCTCTTCCCATTTTTTCTGCTTCATTCAAAGGCTGATGCTGGAATATAAACTAATCAAACATGCATGATACGGATTTCATTATAAACTGATTCCATATAATTCAGCCTCCATGGCGACTGGTTTCTGAAATTAGGCACTTTTTATACGAACACTAAAAGCTGAAAACCTTTATTCTTCTTCCTAGATTATAGAAAATCCCATGGAGAGAAGTATTAGATTTAAAATTCAGGTGTTTATAGTGAAGTTAAATCAAGTCCCAAAGTCTAAAGTTCATTAAACTAAAACATATCAAGGCAACTTTAAATCCCTTTCTTACTTAGTGCTTTAAAAAATAACACAAGCCCATTAGTTTTCCTGTTCTTGCCAAGTATACAACCTGGAGTTGATTTTTCATTAGAGAGGAGATTAAATTTAAAAACTAGAATAATGGAAAGTTTAAGTGATACTAAGTGAGTCGTATTACATTTATAATCTAAATTCCTCCTTTGCAATTGTTAAATAATTAAATAAATCATATTTTAGTACACTGCTTTAGCTCCAATGATTATTTTGTCTAATGCTGGACCTGACTTCCTACCATTAATTGTATGTATTAATTGGGAATCATTTCAACCAATCAAGTGGCAGATGCTTACTAATTTTCTATAATGTGATCAATGCTGTGTTTGGTTCTATAGAACAGGAGCTTTCAAACTTTTAAACTAAAATCCACAGTTAAGAAATATGTCTTATATTGTGAAGTGGCATGCATGCACACATTTCAACAGACAGAAAGTTTCAAGAAACAAAACACAGGTTGATATTTGTGAAACACTCTGACGCTGTCTTTGCTTTCTACTCTATTATGTTATTTTATTCTGTATAATCAAAAATGTTTACTGAGATCTAGGACCAGCAGATTAAAAAAAATACCAGTGTAAAGTACATAAGGACTCTGTCTTCAAAAAGGTTGTGACTAGGTCAAGAGAAAAGAATAATACAAAAAATATATATAGTTTAATATAACAGTCAGTGAAATTGTCTTCAAAAAGATGAAACTTCTGCTAGACTTTGAAGAGCAAGAAGAATGTGGCAAAATGAAGGTACAAATGGGAAAGCCCAAATCGTACGAAGGAAGTGGCTGTGTTCCCAGAATAGTGACAAGATGATCCTGGTTTAAGAGAAATCGTTTGTAGTTAGGTGTCTAATAACTGAGAATAAGAGAGAAAATTACACCTAGTATAGGGGAGACTAGATTTTGATCATTACAAATGTGTGGATGAAATGATATTTAAGGAAGATTGTAGGATGAAAAAATATACTGAATGAATTGTAGTGGAATGATTATACTCCTCTGTAGCCCACAGAGGGAGGAAGATCCACTGTGGCAGTAATTCTGATGTTATGTGAGTAGAATCTAGAAAAATATAATTAATATTCACTCATTAAACAAATATTTAGTAAGCACCTGATAGTAAGCCCTGTGATAGATGTTGGTAATAAGTGGTGAACTAATCAAAGTCCCTACTTTTGTAAAACTTAATTTCTAATGAAGGAAAAAGATAATATCTGAAAAGAACAAATAAAATAATTTTAGACAGTAAAAATACTATGAAGAAAATGAAGCAGGCTTAGGAATTATAGTTATTGAAGTCAGGGGATGGAATCATTTTAGCTGCAGGGCAACAATGCAGAAATTGGGAAGAGAAAGCAGAGCCCACACCAGGAGTTTCAATTCTATATGTGGCCCTTGCATGTCACATGGGAAATTAACAGAAGCAACCTATACAAACATAGGACCTGGATCATGAGAGCACAAATGCTTTGTAAATATGAAGACATCATGAAGAGAGAGCCTAACCTATTCCATGAGCTGTGGAATTCAGAAGGGCTCTCCTTCTGACTCCAATAGTTCATGTAATTAGATTCTAAATCAATTATTCTTACATTTTTAAGTGTCCAGGTGGTCTAGGTGCCATATGGGTTACTGTAGGATTGTTGAGTTTCAAAGTCATAACAGAGCAAAGCAAAAGTAGCATTTGCTTAATAACTGTTTCAAGGTGAGGTCAGCCAAAAGCATGGTCCACATATCACATGAATCAGAATCTCTAGGGATTATCGCTCAAAATGCAAGCAATTGGACCCTCACTCTAAATCTGCTTGATCAAGTTCTTTACGATTGACTGGAAAATCTACATTTATAGCAACTATTCCAAGGGTATCCTAAGACTACTCAAGTTTGAGAATCACTTTTATTTTACAGTTGAGTGACCTGAAACTAGGGAGATTAAGTGATGTTTATGAGCATATTGTCAGTGATAGAGCTAAAACTAGTATCTGAGTTTTCTTCTTGTTAAAAGAGGATAGTTTTTGTATTCAGACATATCTGACTATAGAGTTTGACTCTGCTTTTTACTGGTTATGTGGCCCACATCAAACAGATAAAGGTCCCTGAGCCACCAAGTCTTTGTCTGAAAATTGGGAAATAATACCAACCTTAAAAGTGTTTCCTAAATTGTTTTTTTTGCAGGAATCAAGATACATGTTTTTAAACCACGAGCACCTGGCATAAAGAGTACTCCATGGACTGTAGCTATTGTTACTGTATCTGCTATATTGGGGTTAGTAGAACAAGTGATCAACTGCTTGGACTCTGAAGCCAAACTATGTATGATCAGATCACAGTTTTGCCATTTACTAATTTGGTGATCTCGGGGGAAGTGTGGTGACCTCATTGTACCACAATCGGTAAAAGTCGTGACATCGGTGTAACCACTTCAAAGATTTGCTGCAAAGATTAAATGAATTAATACAAGTAAAGCACTTAGAACAAGGCATGTCACGTTCTCATGTATAAATTCTCTATATGCTACTATTATTATGTACACACAGAAAGAAAAAGAGAAATAGCCTCAAGGAGGTCATTGCTCGTGGAGCTGCTGCTGAATAGTCAGGCATTTTCCGTGAGAGAAGAATAAGTGTGAACCACGGAGCATTTAAAAGAGGTCAGTGCAAACTTAAGAGTCAGGAATGCTTGGATACCTGTTTCTCCTGTACATAGAGTTGTCTCCTTGGATATTTCACATTTAGGTAAGACCGAAAATTGTGTAGACTGCAAGTTCCCTCTGGGTGTCCTTGTTCTGCTGTTTATTTTTATCAACTGTCTTTCTCCTTATAATTTTTCTCATTCCCTTACTCTGGGCAACTTTGTGTTTTCTTTGGATTTTCAGTAAGCCAGTGAGACAGAATGGTGGTTGTTACATTTAAAAATATTTTATAGTTTCTTGGCTCTAAAAATATTATATTTAGGCAGCGGGCAAGATGGCGGAAGAGTAAGATGCGGAGATCACCTTCCTTCCCACAGATACATTAGAAATACATCTACACGTGGAAATGCTCTTACAGAACACCCACTGAACGCTGGCAGAAGACGTCAGACCTCCCAAAAGGCAAGAAACTCCCCCACGTACTTGGGTAGGGCAAAAGAAAAAAGAAATAACAGAGACAAAAGAATAGGGATGGGACCTGCACCAGTGGGAGGGAGCTGTGAAGGAGGAAAGGTCTCCACACACTAGGAAGCCCCTTCGCGGGCGGAGACTGCGGTTGGCAGAGGGGGGAAGCTTTGGAGCCACGGAGGAGAGCGCAGCCACAGGGGTGCGAAAGGCAAAGCGGAGAGATTCCCACACAGATGCTTGGCGCCAAGCAGCACTCACCAGCCCGAGAGGCTTGTCTCTTCACCCACTGGGGCGGGCGGGGGCTGGGAGCTGAGGCTTGGGTTTCGGTCGGATCCCAGGGAGAGGACTGGGGCTGGCAGCGTGAACACAGCCTGAAGGGGTTAGCGCACCACAGCTAGCCGGGAGGGAGTCTGGGGAAAAGGCTGCAGCTGCCAAAGAGGCAAGAGACGTTTTCTTGCCTCTTGTTCTGCGGTGCGCAGGGAGAGGGGATTCAGGGCGTCGCCTAAACAAGCTCCAGAGACGGGCGCGAGCCATGGCGATCAACGCGGACCCCTGAGACGGGCATGAGACGCTAAGGCTGCTGCTGCCACCACCAAAAAGCCAGTGTGCGAGCACAGGTCACTATCCACACTGCCCCTCCCGGGAGCCTGTGCAGCCCGCCATGGCCAGGCTCCCGTGATCCAGGGACAACTTCCCGGGAGAACGCACGGCGCGCCTCAGGCTGCTGCAACGTCACGCCAGCCTCTGCCGCCGCAGGCTCGCCCCGCATCCGTAAACTTCCCTCCCCCCCGCCTGAGTGAGCCAGAGCCCCCAAAGCAGCTGCTCCTTTAACCCCGTCCTGTGTGAGCGAAGAACAGACGCCCTCAGGCGACCTACACGCAGAGGCGGGTCCAAATCCAAAGCTGAACCCCTGGAGCTGTACAAACAAGGAAGAGAAAGAGAAACTTCTCCCAGCAGCCTCAGAAGCAGCGGATTAAAGCCCCACAAACAACTTGATGTACCTGCATCTGTTGAATACCTGAATAGACAACGAATCATCCCAAATTCAGGAGGTGGACTTTGGGAGCAGGATATATTAATTTTTCCCCTTTTCCTGTTTTTTTGTGAGTGTATAAGTGTATGCTTCTGGGTGAGATTTTGTCTGTATAGCTTTGCTTTCACCATTTGTCCTAGGGTTCAGTCCATCCGTCTTTTTTTGTTTTTTTTTTTACTTAAAAATTTTTTTTTCGTAATAAACTTTTCTTAATAATTTTTTCCTTATTTTTTATTTTAAAAAATTAAAAAACTTTTTTCTTAATAATTTTTTCCTATTTTTTATTTTAAAAAATTTTTCTTAAATTGTTTTCTTATTTTTTATTATAAAAAATTAATAAATTTATTTTAAAAAATTTAAAAAAAATTTCTTAATGAATTTTTTCTTAATAATTTTTTATTATAATAGCTTTATTTTATTTTATTTTATTTTATTTTATCTTCTTTCTTTCTTTCTTTCTATTTTTTTTTCCCTTTTATTCTGAGCTGTGTGGATGAAAGGCTCTTGGTGCTCCAGCCAGGCATCAAGACTGTACCTCTGAGGTGGGAGAGCCAACTTCAGGACACTGGTCCACAAGAGACCTCCCAGCTCCATGTAATACCAAACAGCAAAATCTCTCAGAAATCTCCACAATAACATCAAGACCCAGCTTCACTCAATGACCAGCAAGCTACAGTGCTGGATACCCTATGCCAAACAACTAGCAAGACAGGAACACAGCCCCACCCATTAGCAGAGAGGCTGCCTAAAATCATAATAAGGTCACAGACACCCCAAAACACACTACCAGACATGGACGTGCCCACAAGAAAGACAAGATCCAGGCTCATCCACCAGAACACAGGCACTAGTCCCCTCCACCAGGAAGCCTACACAACCCACTGAACCAACCTTAGCCACTGGGGACAGATACCAAAAACAATTGGAACTACGAACCTGCAGCCTGTGAAAAGGAGACCCCAAACACAGTAAGATAAGCAAAATGAGGAGACAGAAAATCACACAGCAGATGAAGGGGCAGGGTCAAAACACACCAGACCTAACAAATGAAGAGGAACTAGGCAGTCTACCTGAAAAAGAATTCAGAATAATGATAGTAAAGATGATCCAAAATCTTGGAAATAGAATAGACAAAATGCAAGAAATATTTAGCAAGGACGTAGAAGAACTAAAGAGGAACCAAGCAATGATGAAAAACACAATAAATGAAATTAAAAATAGTCTAGAAGGGATCAATAGCAGAATAACTGAGGCAGAAGAACGGGTAAGTGACCTGGAAGATAAAATGGTGGAAATAACTACTGCAGGGCAGAATAAAGAAAAAATAATGAAAAGTACTGAGGACAGTCTCAGAGACCTCTGGGACAACATTAAACACACCAACATTCGAATTATAGGGGTCCCATAAGTAGAAAAGAAAAAGAAAGGGAATGAGAAAATATTTGAAGAGATTATAGTTGAAAACTTCCCTAATATGGGAAAGGAAATAGTTAATCAAGTCCTGGAAGCACAGAGAGTCCCATACAGTATAAATCCAAGGAGAAACACGCCAAGACACATATTAATCAAACTATCCAAAATTAAACATAAAGAAAACATATTAAAAGCAGCAAGGGAAAAACAACAAATAACACACAAGGGAATTCCCATAAGGTTAATAGCTGATCTTTCAGCAGAAACTCTGCAAGCCAGAAGGGAGTGGCAGGATATACTAAAAGTGATGAAAGAGAAGAACCTACAACCAAGATTACTCTACCCAGCAAGGATCTCATTCAGATTTGATGGAGAAATTAAAACCTTTACAGACAATCAAAAGGTGAGAGAGTTCAGCACCACCAAACCAGTTTTACAACAAATGCTAAAGGAATTTCTCTAGGCAGGAAACACAAGAGAAGGAAAACACCTACAATAACAAACCCAAAACATTTAAGAAAATGGGAATAGGAACATACATATCAATAATTACCTTAAATGTAAATGAATTAAATGCTCCCACCAAAAGACACAGACTGGCTAAATGGATACAAAAACAAGACCCATATGTATGCTGTCTACAAGAGAACCACTTCAGACCTAGGGACACATACAGACTGAAAGTGAGGGGATGGAAAAAATATTCCATGCAAATGGAAATCAAAAGAAACCTGGAGTAGCAATTCTCATATCAGACAAAATAGACTTTAAAACAAAGACTATTACAAGAGACAAAGAAGGACACTATATAATGATCAAGGGATCGATCCAAGAAGAAGGTATAACAATTGTAAATATTTATGCACCCAACGTAGGAGCACCTCAATACATAAGGCAAATACTAACAGCCATAAAAGGGGAAATTGACAGTAACACAATCAGAGTAGGGGACTTTAACACCCCACTTTCAACAATGGACAGATCATTCAAAATGAAAATAAATAAGGAAACCCAAGCTTTAAATGATACATTAAACAAGATGGACTTAATTGATATTTATAGGACATTCCACCCAAAAACAACAGAACACACATTTTTCTCAAGTGCTCATGGAACATTCTCCAGGATAGATCATATCATGGGTCACAAATCAAGCCTTGGTAAATTTAAGAAAATTGAAATTGTATCAAGTATCTATTCCGACCACAACGCTTTGAAACTACATATCGATTACAGGAAAATATCTGTAAAAAATACAAACACATGGAGGCTACACAATACACTACTTAATAACGAAGTGATCACTGAAGATATCAAAGGGGAAATCAAAAAATATGTAGAAACAAATGACAATGGAGACACGACGACCCAAAACCTATAGGACATAGCAAAAACAGTTCTAAGAAGGAAGTTTATAGCAATACAATCCTACATCAAGAAACAGGAAACATCTCGAATAAACAACCTAACCTTGCACCTAAAGCAATTAGAGAAAGAAGAACAAAAAACCCCAAAGCTAGCAGAAGGAAAGAAATCATAATGATCAGATCAGAAATAAATGAAAAAGAAATGAAGGAAACAATAGCAAAGATAATAAAACTAAAAGCTGGTTCTTTGAGAAGATAAACAAAATTGATAAACCATTAGCCAGACTCATCAAGAGAAAAAGGGAGAAGACTCAAATCAATAGAATTAGAAATGAAAAAGGAGAAGTAAACACTGACACTGCAGGAATACAAACGATCATTAGAGATTAGTACAAGCGACTCTATGACAATAAAATGGAAAACCTGGAAGAAATGGACACATTCTTAGAAATGCACAACCTGCTGAGACTGAACCAGGAAGAAGTAGAAAATATGAACAGACCAATCACAAGCACTGAAATTGAAACTGTGATTAAAAATCTTCCAACAAACAAAAGCCCAGGACCAGATGGCTTCACTGGCGAATTCTATCAAACATTTAGAGAAGAGTTAACACCTATCCTTCTCAAACTCTTCTAAAATATTGCAGAGGGAGGAACACTCCCCAATTCATTCTATGAGGCCACCATCACCCTGATACCAAAACCAGACAAAGATGTCACAAAGAAAGAAAACTACAGGCCAATATCACTGAAGAACATAGATGCAAAAATCCTCAACAAAATACTAGCTAACAGAATCCAACAGCACATTAAAAGGATCATACACCATGATCAAGTGGGGTTTATGCCAGGAATGCAAGGATTCTTCAATATATGCAAATCAATCAACGTGATACATCATATTAACAAATTGAAGGAGAAAAACCATATGATCATCTCAAAACATGCAGAGAAAGTTTTTGACAAAATTCAACACCCATTTATGATAAAAGCCCTGCAGAAAGTAGGCATAGAGGGAAATTTCCTCAACATAATAAAGGCCATATATGACAAACCCACAGCCAACATCGTCCTCAATGGTGAAAAACTGAAACCATTTCCACTAAGATCAGGAACAAGACAAGGTTGCCCACTCTCACCACTATTATTCAACATAATTTTGGAAGTGTTAGCCACAGCAATCAGAGAAGAAAAAGAAATAAAAGGAATCCAAATCGGAAAAGAAGAAGTAAAGCTGTCACTGTTTGCACATGACATGTTACTATACATAGAGAATCCTAAAGATGCTACCAGAAACTGCTAGAGCTAATTAATGAATTTGGTAAAGTAGCAGGATACAAAATTAATGCACAGAAATCTCTTGCATTCCTATACACTAATGATGAAAAATCTGAAAGTGAAATTAAGAAAACACTCCCGTTCACCATTGCAAAAAAAATAATAAAATATCTAGGAATAAACCTACCTAAGGAGACAAAAGACCTGTATGCAGAAAATCATAAGACACTGATGAAAGAAATTAAAGATGATACAAATAGATGAAGAGATATACCATGTTCTTGGATTGGAAGAATCAACATTGTGAAAATGACTCTACTACCCAAAGCAATCTACAGATTCAATGCAATCCCTATCAAGCTACCACTGGCATTTTTCACAGAACTAGAACAAAACATCTCACAATTTGTATGGAAACACAAAAGACCCCGAATAGCCAAAGCAATCTTGAGAATGAAAAATGGAGCTGGAGGAATCAGGCTCCCTGACTTCAGACTATATTACAAAGCTACAGTAATCAAGACAGTTTGGTACTGGCACAAAAACAGAAACATAGATCAATGGAACAGGATAGAAAGCCCAGAGATAAACCCACGCACATATGGTCACCTTATCTTTGATAAAGGAGGCAAGCATATACAGTGGAGAAAAGACAGCCTCTTCAATAAGTGGTGCTGGGAAAACTGGACAGCTACATGTAAAAGTATGAAATTAGAACACTCCCTGACACCATACACAAAAATAAACTCAAAATGGATTAAAGACCTAAATGTAAGCCCGGACACTATAAAACTCTTAGAGGAAAACATAGGCAGAACACTCTATGACACAAATCACAGCAAGATCCTTTTTGACCCACCTCCTAGAGAAATGGAAATAAAAACAAAAATAAACAAATGGGACCTAATGAAATTTCAAAGCTTTTGCACAGCAAAGGAAATCATAAACAAGACCAAAAGACAACCCTCAGAATGGGAGAAAATATTTGCAAATGAAGTAACTGACAAAGGATTAATATCCAATATTTACAAGCAGCTCATGCAGCTCAATAGCAAAAAAAACAAATATCCCAATCCAAAAATGGGCAGAAGACCTAAACAGACATTTCTCCAAAGAAGATATACAGATTGCCAACAGACACATGAAAGAATTCTCAACATCATTAATCATTATAGAAATGCAAATCAAAACTACAATGAGATATCGTCTCACACCAGTCAGAATGGCCTTCATCAAAAAATTAGACACAATAAATTCTGAAGAGCGTGTGGAGAAAAGGGAACCCTCTTGCACTGTTGGTGGGAATGTAAATTGATATAGCCACTATGGAGAACAGTATGGAGGTTCCTTAACAAACTAAAAATAGAACTACCATACAACCCAGCAATCCCACTACTGGGCATATACCCTGAGAAAACCATAATTCTAAAAGAGTCATGTACCAAAATGTTCATTGCAGCTCTATTTACAATAGCCAGGACATGGAAACAACCTAAGTGTCCATCATCGGATGAATGGATAAATATGATGTGGCACATATATACAATGGAATACTACTCAGCCATAAAAAGAAATGAAATGGAGGTATTTGTAGTGAGGTGGATGGAGTTAGAGTCTGTCATACAGAGTGAAGTAAGTCAGAAAGAGAAAAACAAATACAGTATGCTAACACATATATATGGAATCTAAGGGAAAAAAAAAATCATGAAGAACCTAGTGGCAAGACGGGAATAAAGACAGACCTACTAGAGAATGGACTTGAGGATATGTGAAGGGGGAGGGGTAAGATGTGACGGGGTGAGAGAGTGGCATGGACATATATACACTACCAAATGTAAAATAGATAGCTAGTGGGAAGCAGCCGCATAGCACAGGGAGATCAGCTCAGTGCTTTGTGACCACCTAGAAGGGTGGGATAGGGAGGGTGGGAGGGAGGGAGACACAAGAGGGAAAAGATATGGGAACATATGTATATGTATAACTGATTCACTTTGTTATAAAGCAGAAACTAACACACCATTGTAAAGCAATTATACTACAATAAAAATGTTAAAAAAATTGTATTTATTGAAACCACAAAATAAATTATTATTCCCAAAGAGAAGACATTAATTTTAAAATTTCTTGTCCATGAAAGAATTCAGATCAGCAACTTATTAGGCTTCTCAGATAATATAATAAATACCATAATCAGCTACTTTTATCTTAAAACATGTTCATTATGATTACCATTAGGTTGAGTCAGTCACATTTATATGTGCACATAAAAGCAGGCAATCACTAAGTCTTGATGATCCTACTTTCAAAATGGTCTCAGACTAGTTACTTGTGTGTCTCAGACCTTTAACTCCACTGTCACCACCCTTATTATAAGCAGTCGGTCGCTAAAGGACTAGTGTAATAGCCTTCTACTGGGTATCCTAAAGCATTCCCCATGCACAAACATTGTGATTGTTTAAAACCACAAAGCTCTCCACATCACTCCTCTGCTTCAAGCAATTAAATGGCTTTACATTGCTCTTAGGATAAAGTGAAAAATCCCTTAAAAACCTATGTAGTCTGTTTTTTCCCTCCCTCTTTTTTCCTATGTTACTTCTCTCTCTGGACTTTCTATAGTGTCATGTACCCACACCCTCTTCAGGCCTTCCTACTGAATTTAACCACTGCTCTTTCTCTTTCTTTCTCTTCATCCAACACCAACACATGCAGACAGAGATACATTTTTGCATAGCTACTTTTATTCTTAAACCTATCTAATTTCTCCAAAAATCTTCTCTGATTTCACAGTATATGTTAGTCTTCACTCTTTTTACCAGCCTAGCACCTTATAGTATGTTTTTACTTTATAGTCTTTATGACAACTGAATTCAAATAAAAAATTACTTAAGATTTGTGGACCACATTGTACCTAAACTCCATCATGTCAGGGTCCAGGCAGGAATTGTTCAATATTACATTCCAAGTCCTGGAAAAGTGCCAAACAAAGAGTAAGAACTCAACAAATATTTGTTAAGTGAAGAATACATAAATGAATAACATGCACGATTGAAATTTAAAAATTGGGAACATATTACTATCAATAAAAGGCACTACTTACATTGACTAAGCAGACTTTAATTTTAACAATTAAAAATTGTGTTAGAGTAGGTAACACATATGTGCATATAACAATTACAGAATGAATCTCTATTGATTTCTTCTTATTTTCTGATCATAGTTGCTTTTCCCTTATTGTGATAATTAGGCCTTAGTGTGACATATATGCAGATTGATATTCATTTGGGTTAATGAAGATTTATGGAATGATTTGCAAGTATTGTTCATTAGTACCAAATGAAGTGAAGTGAATGCAATGGTCTTCTGTTAGGTTTTGGTCTGCAAAACATCTTTTACTTTTAGAGCAAGCCTTTTCCCTCTACTGGATTATCAATCAAATGGCCCCAATGACTCCAGCCTAGATGTGGGTGTGAGATCAGTGTTACACAATCAAAACTTTCCTATGAATAAATGGCTGATTATGGTGTAGACACATGATCTAAGCAGAGCCAATCAAAATTTAATTTCAGTGATCTCTATGAACATTCAGAGCTAAGGTTTTCCTTCTTTTGAGATTGTAACTACTTAATTTTGAGCTTTGGGTACTCATCTTTCCTGTGAAATAGAGATAGTCTGCTTAAAATAGAACATGGGCAAAAAAACCCCCTGAGAAATGAAAGAGAAACAAAATCACCCAGTTCTAGTTGTCCTTTTGGAATCAAAATCTACTTAATGAAATAAACAACTTTTAAATATTTAATCTAACTTAAGTTTGCATTCTATACAGAGTTTATAGAGGTAAATATTTTCTTTGACTTAGTCTTTAATGGGATGTGAGTGTAGACATGTGATACAGTATTGTCAAAAATAGATTTCTAGATACGCCTCCTTTGAATACAAAGATTAAAGCTGAAGGAAATCTAGAATATTGTAAAAATTTTACTGTGAATTTTTACAGACCAGAACATGTGGGCAGCATTACATACAGCAATGTGTCCATATTAAGGAATACATTACAAAATTGATGTGTGCCAAGGAGACCAAACAGAATACATGAGGGATTTACAAACCATGTTGTATCAGCATAGAGTGTTTAGCTCAGGGGAAGAAAGACTAAGAGGAAACATAATACTAGTTTTCAATATTTGTAAGGCTGTCATGCACAGGAAGGAATAGAAATGTTCCTTTTTCACGTTAAAAAATATATACAGGAAACTGGGGTACATTGTTGGATGCCAAATTATTAGATCAATATTAAGAATCACTTTACGAAATGTATAGTAATGGAGGAGTTGTTCTATAAGTGGTTCCCAGGTAGTGGAATATTTGAGCCAATTTAGTTATTTCTTATCAGGAAAGTTGTAAAGAAGATATTAAAGATGGGAGAATGGAGTGTATGTTTTCTCACTCTATGAACCATTGTTTACAATAGTCAATGAAACAACAACCCAATAGTGGTATGTATAGGTATAGAAACAAGTGATCCAATTTTACCTTATCTTCCTTACTTCCTCTTCCTTTTATTTTTAAAATATTTTTCTTATTTTTCTTAGAGTGTCTAAAGTCAAAAAGACTTTTTTTTTTTTTCCTGAACATTATGGCTAATGTGCTGAGAAATTACTTGTGTGCAAATCTCAAAGTGCCTAGATCATTTACAGATATGTTCACCTTGAATCAACTTACTGATCTGTGATCACTCAACTGATAGAAAACACCTATAAGTAGTATGGAAGACTTTGAAGGTAATAAACTTCAAATGATGATGATAAGTTCATTTACTTAAATACATTGTAAAAGAAAAAAAAAAAATAACCTCATAGATAAAGATGACTAAACTTAGATACTCATTTTAAAAATATAAGGGAGAAACCTATACTGAAAATGTGGATTCATCAAAAAGTCCTCATTTCTCCCATCCTAGAAAAACTGCTCTGTCGTTGGTCTTTTTTTTTTTTTTTTTTAAAGATTTATTGATTGATTGATTGATTGCTATGTTAGGTCTTCGTTTCTGTGCGAGGGCTTTCTCTAGCTGCGGCAAGTGGGGACCACTCTTCATCGCGGTGCGCGGGCCTCTCACCATCGCGGCCTCTCTTGTTGCGGAGCACAGGCTCCAGACGCGCAGGCTCAGCAGTTGTGGTTCACGGGCCCAGTTGCTCCGCGGCATGTGGGATCCTCCCAGACCAGGGCTCGAGCCCGTGTCCCCTGCATTGGCAGGCAGATTCTCAACCACTGCGCCACCAGGGAAGCCCCCGTTGGTCTTTATAGCAACAGAATGCCCAAAAATAAGAGTGAAATGGATAACACCAAATATTTGTTTTTTAGTTGCTAATGAGTAAACAGGACTGCTCAATAACATGTGGCTTCTCTAAAAAGTTCCGTTTTTAAAAATCACTGAATTTTAATGCTGGAAATGACCTTGGATGAAAAATCTGTCCGAATTTCAAGTTTTATAGATAATGTGAAAAACAAGACAGACAAAAATACTAACAACATTGTGGATACATAGTAATTCTGCCCCCTCCCTTAGGAGGAAAAAAATGCCCAAAAGCCATAATTCTATTTACTCTGAAAAACTATTAATGTCAAAATATTTTCACACAATGGAGAAATTTTAAACAGAAAAAAAGCAAAAAAACAAATCGCATTCCATCTAATGCAGTACAATTTTTATGTCAGATTTTGCCATTGCTATGGTGAGGTCTCTGCTCATGAATTGACCCTGTATGAGTGTGAAAGCCTGAGAATGGGGAAGGGACCCTACACATAGAAATTAGTATATTTTGTGACACATTCTTTCTGATGATGCCCACCTGACAAATATGAGATGAGAACACAGGTTAATAGAGCTAATATTTAACTCTCATATCACAATATCTAGGACATGGTATGATCCAATGAACCTTAATCCCCCTTGTATATTCCAAGTCTCCTGATTACAACTTTGAGGCTCTCACTTAGGAATTCACTTACTGAATGGGAAGGAAAAAGATGTGACAAGTACTATTAAAATTAAGCTGATGAAAATATAAAAAAGCAAGAAGTAGGATTTATTTATACAGTCGTGTTGTATTTTGATATAAAACTAAGCTTTTTTTTAACATCTTTATTGGAGTATAATTGCTTTACAATGGTGTGTTAGTTTCTGCTTTATAACAAAGTAAATCAGCTATACGTATTTACATATCCCCATATCTCCTCCCTTTTGCGTCTCCCACCCATCCTCCCTATCCAACCCCTCTAGGTGGTCACAAAGCACCGAGCTGATCTCCCTGCACTATGTGGCTGCTTCCCACTAGCTATCTATTTTACATTTCGTAGTATATATATGTCCATGCCACTCTCTCACTTCGTCCCAGCTTACCCTTCCCCCTCCCCGTGTCCTCAAGTCCATTCTCTACATCTGTGTCTTTATTCCTGTCCTGCCCCTAGTTTCTTCGGAACCTTTCTTTTTTTTTTTTTTTTTTAGATTCCATATATATGTGTTAACATAAGATATTTGTTTTTCTGTTTCTGACTTATTTCACTCTGTATGAGAGTCTCTAGGTCCATCCACCTCACTACAAATAATCAATTTTGTTTCTTTTTATGCTGAGTAACCTTCCATTGTATATATGTGTCACATATTCTTTATCCATTCATCTGTTGATGGACACTTAGGTTGCTTCCATGTCCTGCTATTGTAAATAGTGTTGCAATGAACATTGTGGTACATGACACGTTTTGAATTATGGTTTACTCAGGGTATTTGCCCAGTAGTGGGATTGCTGGGTCGTATGGTAGTTTTATTTTTAGTTTCTAAAGGAACTGCCATACTGTTCTCCATAATGGCTGTATCAATTTACATTCCCACCAACAGTGCAAGAGGGTTCCCTTTTCTCCACACCCTCTTCAGAATTTATTGTTTGTAGATTTTTTGATGACGGCCATTCTGACTGGTGTGTGGTGATACCTCATTGTAGTTTTGATTTGCATTTCTCTAATGATTAGTGATGTTGAACATCCTTTCATGTGTTTGTTGACAAACTGTAAATCTTCTTTGGAGAAATGTCTATTTAGGTCTTCTGCCCATTTTTGGATTGGGTTGTTTGTTTTTTTGATATTGAGCTGCATGAGCTGCTTGTAAATTTTGGAGATTAATCCTTTGTCAGTTGCTTCATTTGCAAATATTTTCCCCCATTCTGAGGGTTGTCTTTTCGTCTAATTTATAGTTTCCTTTGCTGTGCAAAAGCTTTTAACTTTCTTTAGGTCCCCTTTGTTTATTTTTGTTTTTATTTCCATTTCTCTAGGAGGTGGGTCGAAAAGGATCTTGCTGTGATTTATGTCAAAGACTCTTCTGCCTATGTTTTCTTCTAAGAGTGTTATAGTGTCTGGCCTTACATTTAGGTCTTTAATCCATTTTGAGTTTATTTTTTTGTATGGTGTTAGGGAGTGTTCAAATTTCATTCTTTTACATGTAGCTGTCCAGTTTTCCCAGCACCACTTATTGAAGATACTGTCTTTTTTCCTTGTATATCCTTGCCTCCTTTGTCAAAGATTAGTTGACCATATGTGCATGGGTTTATCTCTGGGCTTTCTATCCTGTGCCATTGATCTATGTTTCTGTTTTTGTGCCAGTATCATACTGTCTTGGTTACTGTAGCTTTGTAGTATAGTCTGAAGTCCAGGAGCCTGATTCCTCCAGCTCTGTTTTTCTTTCTCAATATTGCTTTGGCTATTCTGGGTCTTTTGTGTTTCCAAACAAATTGTGAAAATTTTTCTTCTAGTTCTGTGAAAAATGCCATTGGTATTTTGTTAGGGATTGTATTGAATGTGTAGATTATTTTGCATAGTATTGTCATTTTCAATGTTGATTCCTCCAATCCAGAAACATGGTATATCTCTCCATCTCTTTGGATCATCTTTAATTTCTTTCATCAGTGTCTTATAGATTTCTGCATACAGGTCTTTTGTCTCCCTAGGTAGGTTTATTCCTAGATATTTTATTCTTTTTGTTGCAATGGTAAATGGGAGTGTTTCCTCAATTTCTCTTTCAGATTTTTGATCTTTAGTGTATAGGAATGTAAGAGAATTCTGTGCATTAATTTTGTATCCTGCTACTTTAACAAATTCATTGATTAGCTCTAGCAGTTTTCTGGTAGCATCTTTAGGATTCTTTATGTATAGTATCATGTCATCTGCAAACAGTGACAGTTTTACTTCTTCTTTTCCAATTTGGATTCCTTTTATTTCTTTTTCTTCTCTGATTGCTGTGGCTAAAACTTCCAAAACATGTTGAATATTAGTGGTGAGAGTGGACAGCCTTGTCTTGTTCCTGATCTTAGAGGAAATGGTTTCAGGTTTTCAGCATTGAGAACAATGTTGGCTGTAGGTTTGTCATATATGACCTTTATTATGTTGAGGTAATTTCCCTGTATGCCTAATTTCTGGAGGGTTTTTATCATAAATGGTTGTTGAATTTTTTCAAAAGCTTCTTCTGCATCTTTTGAGATGATCATATGTTTTTTCTCCTTTAATTTGTTACTCTGGTTTTTCCCATTGATTGATTTGTGTATATTGAAGAATCCTTGCAATCCTGGGATAAGCCACACTTGATCATGATGTATGATCCTTTTAATGTGCTGTTGGATTCTGTTTGCTAGTATTTTGTTGAGGATTTTTGCATCTATGTTCATCAGTGTTATTGGCCTGTAGTTTTCTTTCATTGTGACATCTTCATCTGGTTTTGGTATCAGGGTGATTGTGGCCTCATAGAATGAGTTTAGGAGTGTTCCTCCCTCTGCTATATTTTGGAAGAGTTTGAGAAGGATAAGTGTTAGCTCTTCTCGAAATGTTTGATAGAATTCGCCTTTGAAGCCATGTGGTCCTGGGCTTTTGTTTGTTGGAAGATATTTAATCACAGTACCAATTTCAGTGCTTGTGATTGGTCTGTTTATATTTTCTATTTCTTCCTGGTTCAGTCTCTGAATGTTGTGCTTTTATAAGAATGTGTCCGTTTCTTCCACATTGTCCATTTTATTGGCATAGAGTTGCTTGTGGTAATCTCTCATGATCCTTTCTATTTCTGCAGTGTCAGTCGTTACTTCTCCTTTTTCAATTGTAATTCTATTGATCTGAGGCTTCTCCCTTTTTTTTCTTGATGAGTCTAGCTAATGGTTTATCAATTTTGTTTATCTTCTCAAAGAACAAGCTTTTAGTTTTATTGGTCTTTGCTATTGTTTCCTTCATTTCTTTTTCATTTATTTCTGATCTGATCTTTATGATTTCTTTCCTTCTGCTAGCTTTGGGGTTTTTTGTTCTTCTTTCTCTAATTGCTTTAGGTGCAAGGTTAGGTTGTTTATTCGAGATGTTTCCTGTTTCTTGATGTAGGCTTGTATTGCTATAAACTTCCCTCTTAGAACTGCTTTTGCTACATCCCTTAGGTTTTGGGTCATCGTGTCTCCATTGTCATTTGTTTCTAGGTTTTTTTTGGTTTCTTGTTTGATTTATTCAGTGATCTCTTGGTTATTTAGTAGTGCATTGTTTAGCCTCCATGTATTTGTATGTT
Source organism: Balaenoptera physalus (assembly GCF_965194825.1). Classification (NCBI taxonomy): domain Eukaryota; kingdom Metazoa; phylum Chordata; class Mammalia; order Artiodactyla; family Balaenopteridae; genus Balaenoptera; species Balaenoptera physalus. Next base: position 51,014,056 of record NC_138899.1, on the reverse strand, counting down.
TTACAGATTTTTTCCTGTAATTGATATCTAGTCTTATAGCATTGTGGTTAGAAATGATACTTGATAAAATTTCAATTTTCTTAAATTTACCAAGGCTTGATTTGTGACACAAGATATGATCTATCCTGGAGGATGTTCTATGAGCACTTGAGAAGGAAGTGTATTCTGTTGCTTTTGGATGGAATGTCCTATAATTATCAATTAAGTCCATCATGTTTAATGTATCATTTAAATCTTGTGTTTCCTTATTTATTTTCATTTTGGATGATCTGTCCATTGATGAAAGTGGGGTGTTAAAGTCCGCTACTATGATTGTGCTGCTGTTGATTTCCCCTTTTATGGCTGTTAGTATTTGCCTTATGTATTGAGGTGCTCCTATGTTGGGTGCATAAATATTTACAATTTTTATATCTTCTTGGATCAATCCCTTGATCATTATATAGTGTCCTTCTTTGTCTCTTGTAATAGTGTTTATTTTAAAGTCTATTTTGTCTGGTATGAGTATTGCTACTCCAGCTTTCTTTTGATGTCCATTTGCATGGAATGTCTTTTTCCATCCCCTCACTTTCAGTCTGTATGTGTCCCTAGGTCTGAATTGGGTCTCTCACAGACAGCACTTATATGGGTCTTATTTTTGTGTCCATTCAGCCAGTTTAGGTCTTTTGGTGGGAGCTTTTTATCCATTTACATTTAAGGTAATTTTCAATATATATGTTCCTATTATCTTTTTCTTAATTGTTTTGGCTTTGTTATTGTAGGTCTTTTCCTCCTCTTGTGTTTCCTGCCTAGAGAAGTTCCTTTAGCATTTGTTGTAAAGCTGGTTTGGTGGTGCTGAATTCTCTTAACTTTTGCTTGTCTGTAAATGTTTTCATTTCTTTGTTGAATCTGAATGAGATCCTTGTTGGGTAGAGTAATCTTGGTTTTAGGCTTTTCCCTTTCATTACTTTAAATATGTCCTGCCACTCCCTTCTGGCTTGCAGAGTTTCTGCTGGAAGATCAGCTTTTAACCTTATGGGGATTCCCTTGTATGTTATTTGTTGTTTTTCCCTTACTGCTTTTAATATTTTTTCTTTGTATTTAATTTTTGATAGTTTGTTTAATATGTGTCTTGTCTTGTTTCTCCTTGGATTTATCTGTATGGACTCTCTGCGCTTCCTGGATTTGATTGACTGTTTCTTTCCCATATTAGGGAAGGTTTCAACTATAATCTCTTGAAATATTTTCTCAGTCCCTTTATTTTTCTCTTATTCTTCTGGGACCCCTATAATTCAAATGTTGGTGCATTTAATGTTGTCCCAGAAGTCTCTGAGACTGTCCTCAGTTGTTTTCAGTCTTTATTCTTTGTTCTCCTCTGCAGGAGTTATTTCCACTATTTTATCTTCCAGGTCACTTATCCTTTCTTCTGACTCAGTTATTCTGCTATTGGTTCCTTCTAGAGAATTTTTAATTTATTTTATTGTGTTGTTCATCATTGTTTGTTTGCTCTTTAGTTCTTCTAGGTCCTTGTTAAAGGTTTCTTTTATTTTCTCCTTTCTATTTCCAAGATTCGGGATCATCTTTACTATCATTATTTTGAATTATTTTTCAGGTAGACTTCCTATTTCCTCTTCATTTGTTTGGTCTGGTGGATTTTTACCTTGCTCCTTCATCTGCTGTGTGTTTATCTGTCTTCCCATTTTGCTTAACTTACTGTGTTTTGGGTCTCTTTTTTGCAGGCTCCAGGTTCGTAGTTTCCATTGTGTTTTGTGTCTGCCCCCAGTGGGTAAGGTTGGCTCAGTGGCTTGTGTAGGCTTCCTGGTGGAGGGGACTGGTGCCTGTGTTCTAGTGGATGAGGCTGGATCTTGTCTTTCTGGTGGGCAGGACTGCGTCTGGTGGTGTGTCCTTGGGTGTCCGTTACCTTATTATGATTTTAGGCAGCCTCTCTGTTTATGGGTGAGGTTTTGTTCCTCTCTTGCTAGTTGTTTGGCATAGGGTGTCCAGCACTGTAGCTTGCTGGTCATTGAGCGGAGCTGGGTCTTAGCATTGAGATGTCGATATCTGGAGAGCTTTCACCTTTTGATATTACATGGAGCTGGGAAGTCTCTGGTGGACCAATATCCTGAACTCGGCTCACCCACTTCAGAGGAACAGCCCTTACCCCCAGCTGGAGCACGAAGACCCTGTCATCCACGTGGCTTCAAACTCCCAAACTCCACACACCAGAAGTCCTCCTTTCAATGTGATGCCTTTCCCCTTCTGCCATAAACTAAGCTTTTAACATCAGCCAGAAAACTTTTCCTCAAGAGAGTCTGATAGTAAATATTTTAGGCTCTCCACGCCATATGGTCTCTGTGACAAATAGCTAACTTGGCCAAGGTAGCATGAGAGCAGTCATAGACCATACATATATGTATGACTGTATTGCAATAAAAACCTTATTTGTAAAAACAGCTGATGGGAAGGATTTGAAACAAGGTCTGTAGTTTGTTAATCATACTCTTCAATACTATCCTCAAGCAGTGACAGTGTTAGGAACTTTTTTTCTAAATTGAAGAATGAGATGGAGATAATATATTCCTGATGTTTGGGTTCATATTGATGTTATAGGTATCTATAGTAGAATCAATTGTGTTGAAATCCATAGCCTTCAGTTTCAGGAGGCAGGAATGTATTAGAGAGAATATTTTACAATTCTAAGTTGACCTTAACTATTGGAAGCCATAGACTGAAAGAGACTAAAAGTATAGACTAAAAGTATAGAGTTTATTCCATAAGGCATGTAATAGAGAAGCATGCATAGTGATATGAGTTATTGTTTTTCTGCCCCGAAGTGAGAGTTTAATCACACAGTAATACAAGAGAGAAAAATCAGAAGATATGTGATAGATATCTGATTAGTGTTAAGGTGCTGGATGTTTCCTGAAAACGTATAGCTCTTCAATCTCCTCTCTTGGGCCAACCTCCTCGGTATGTGGTAAACAATAAAAGCCTCTCAGAGCAGAAGGGATGATTGCCTAGCCTCCCAAATTATAGCCTGGAACATAGAAATATTTAGAAAACTATCTCCTCCAACATGGCTCCATAAACATGGTTCCTGAAATCTTTTATGATTGGAGATGGGGACAGACAAATGCCTCTATGGAGAGCTACCCAGAGTCCCTTGCAATTCACCTTGGTGAGGAGAACACAGCCAAAGTTTCCTGAGTGCCCTCCACACCTACAGCAAATAATGTAAAAGTGCCTGAGTGGTATGGCAGGTCAGATGAGGACTCATGTTTGAAAATATGAAGAAACAATGTGTGTAAACTAGACACATGGAAGACATCGTGGGACCACAGACACCTATCAGGAGATAACACTCAGTAAGGGGAAAGAACTTCCACGTATGAGAATTACCTCCTAAATTTAGAATGCCGTAATGGTACTTAGATTGGCACCCTGACTCAACTCAGTTACAACTTAGAGAAAAGATAAAAGAAAGAAGAGTGGGAAATCTAGAACTGAGGTAAGTAGTTATCAAAAGAGACTATTTTAAACTGGTGGTAACTGAGCTACTTGAAACGGCAAGTTTAGGATTGCAGCTGCTGAGTACAAGTAGGGATTTTTGTGCTAGGCTAAATTGAGAAATATAGGGAAATAAAGAAGCTATATATTTTTTAACCTCTATTCATATTACTGTATAAATATGACTCACCAAGTTTGCATCATGCCAATCCTATATGACATAGATGTTGCCCAAACTTCACCATCTTATAAATTCAACAAAAAATATCAGAATAATATGTGAAAATATTAATATTGTCATCCAGAGAGAACAATAGTAGTTGAAATCTATGAAGGGTCAGCTTTAAGTGAGGCTGTGACAGACACTGTTATTTTGAGGATATGAGGAAGGTCTTACTTGAATAGTTCTAAGAGACAATACCTCACAAGATGGGTAGAAACAAAGGACCCTATCTGCCACTATAAAGACCTGAGTGTAAACGCTACTAAAATTTGTGTAGTACATAAATGCCTAAAGTGCTATTGCTTACATTATCTTATTTAATCAGCACAGTGATACCCATGAAAGGATATTTAATGCTCATTTCCATGAACAAGATTCTAAACCTCCAAAAATTTAACTGACTTTGGTTCTCAGAGTCATGCAAACAGTACTTGGCAATGCCACAGCATTACGGTTAATGTTCATTCTCTATGAACTAATGAATAAACTTAAAAGAATCTAAAAAAATATTGTTGAAAACCATGGATATTGATAATACTGAATAATTTTGGGAGGCACAGTAACTAAACTAATCAGATTCTCAGAGTTACTCTAATTCATGATACAAAATCAATGTACAAAAATCAGTCGTGTTTCTATACACCAACAATTAACTATCAAAAAGGGAAATTAAGAAAGTGATCCATGTAGAAAAGTGTTTGCCACAGACTGGGGGGTGGGGGAAATAGGGAGATGTTGGTAAAATGGTACAAACTTTCAGTTATAAAACAATAAGTTCTGAGGATCTAATGAATGACCTGGTGATGATAGTTGATAACACTGTATTGTATAATTAAACTCTGCTAAGAGAGTAGAACTTAAATGTTCTCACCAAATGAACAAACAAAAGATAAGTATGTGAGCTAATGGATGTATTAATTAACTTGATGGGAGAATTTGTTCATAATGTATATGTATATTGAATCATCAATTTATACACTTTAAATAAAATTGCATTTGTCAATTGTACTTCAATAAAGCTGGGGAAAAATCTTCACAAGAATAGCAACTTTTTGGGCACAGTCTTTTATACACTGTTTCAGGGCTTGAGGACATAGGAGTAAACAAGGGTGACATGTTGCTAGTCTGCATGATACTTATATTCCAATAGAAGACAAAGGGAACATTTACAATTAAAGAAGAAAATATCTCCATAGAAACAAGTGCCATGCAGATAATTAAAACAGGTGATATTATAGTGTACATCTGGGTGACTACTTGGGATTGGTGGCCAGGGATTGCTTAACAGAGAAAATGATGGAGAAATTTTTAATAATACAGATTAATCTTAAACATGTTGGCCTGTAGCTATTACACTGTAGATAGCAAAAATTTTTTTTTAATTAAAAAAAAAAGAAAAATGACATTTAAATGAAGACATGGATGCCTTGAAACACCAACGATGTGAAAGTTAGGAGGAAAAATATTCTAGGAACAGGCATCAGTTAGTGCAAAAATTATAATGTCAAAAAAAGAAGTTTCACAATTGAATAAATAGCTAGTCAGTGGCATAAAAAACATGGTTGTTGAAAAGACTGCTGTTGGTAAGGTTGGAAAAAAGATACAGTCTAAGTCCATAGGACTTTGTAAAGAGGATACGAAGTCAGAATGTACTTCAAGTACATAGTGAAGTCAGCGACAGACTTTAAGTAGGGAGTGATTATATCTGATATACGTTTTAAGAACATGACTCTGGTTACTACAGTTTTTGAGGGGAGGGATGAAGTGTTGAAGTAGGAAACCAACTGGGATGCCAGGCAATACATGATGAAGAGAATGGATAGATTCACTGTATGCTTTTGGATATAACTGAAAACATTCATTGATGAAATTGATGTAGTGGGGGAAAAAAAATAATCAAAGTTGTTCCCTAGATTTTTGACTTGAGAAAGGGGGAAGGTGGATGCAAGATTTTGTGGTTTAATGAGCTGAAGAAAATTATGTAGCAGGACTAGATGAGGAGGCAGAAATCAAGTGTTCTGCTCTATATTCATTAAATTTGAGATGACACAATATATATACTTAATACGTATTTATTAAATGAACGAGTGAATGATATTTTTTGCAAAAGTTTTGGCTTCTAATAACACCTAGTTTAATTTTGTTGTTTGGAAAAATCAAATCTGTCCTGAAACATTAGAGAACTAGTCATACATAAAATCTTAAAAGTTAAAAAAAAATCATTTCAAGGAAAGTAGTATAATGGGGAAGGAAGGGATTTTATGAGCTCATCTAATCAAATTTTTATTCATTTCTCCAGATGATGAATTAAGGATCAATGCAGATAAGTGATTTCTCTATGTAAGTAAAATTAGTGACTAAAAGAGCCAGAGTACATGAAGTTTCTGAACTATCAAACCAGTGCTGTCTTTTTTTCTGGATACTGTCACATTTCTACCAGATCTTTCCCCTAATGTATTAGAAGAGAAAACCCACTGATAATAGAGTGGGAAAATAAATCATCACTTCACGTTCATTATTCAGATAATGGAAACCTTGTGCGACAAAAACTAACAAGAGGAAAATTTCAATTAAGCATTGAGGGTCCAACAACCCTTGTAATCAATACTGACATTTATGTACTTTTAGGAATAAGTATGAAAATGCTTATCTTGAATTTTTCCAGAAAACTAAGGCTTTGATATGCCATGAAAACAAAATAAATAGAACCCCCTCATGTTTGTGTCCTAGTGCACACTTAGAGTGTATTTTAAAATTGCTCTTTTCTTATTCTATCTCTCAGCTTACTATTAAATTTATGTTTTCTATTTCTGAATACACTAGAAATTCTAAAATTCTATTTTATACCTCTAAGTTGCCTAATTTTTGATTGATACTAGAATTTCTCTTCAGAGTTATATTGAATATTAGGACCTTTTATATTTTGTATATACATTTTATACTAGAACCTACTCATACACTCCAATCAAAAGAAGCCCTCAAAATTATTATTACTTGATTGGGAAACCTCTAGTACCAGCTTCCTCTCTCTCTGTCTCTTTCTGTCTCTCTTTCTATTTCTCTCTCTTTATTTTTTAATACTTGGCCCCACTTTGTTTTGCCTTTATACAATGCAGTAAATAATTTTCTTTTTGACAATAATACCTTCGGATATTTAATAGTATGAAAATCATTAACAACATGGTTTTTCCTGATTTCTTATGTAGCTGCAAATGATAATACTGAATAATATTCAAATTATATGAAATTATTATCAAAACACCAACACTGAATTTTTATATTCACTGATTTCATATTTGTTAATAAACTGGGCATACTACCTGCAAATAACTTACATTCTTACCTCTACAATATCTACCTCTCTCACAGTTACCTCAATACAGCACTTTTGGTAATAACAACATAAGTATATACAGTTTTGAGAACAAAGTGTGGCTTTAAGTCCATCTTAGTAACAATAAACAATGTGTATTTTTTTCCCTAAATTAATAGAATGACTGGCATACATTCTTCCTTTAAAATCTGTAAGGTTGGTAGTGATATCCTTTCTTTCAGTTTTATGTGTAAATAATCCTCATCAGTAGCATATATCTATATAAATCCAGAGAATTTTTACCCCAGTTTTAACCCACAGTGTTTTGATCATCCTGCAGAGCTAAGGTGGACTCTCACCCAAATTTGGTTTAAATGTTAAGACTGGTGATGCCACATGTGAACCAAATAAAAAGGCTTATTTCTCTCATAAGTTTGCGAAGAGCTTTTTGGGGAGAGCAAAGCAGGCTTCCAAGCTGGTCTGAAAATGGCTTGAGAGAGACAAGAAGGACAACAGGGACCAGCTTCGGGGTCTTATTATGGTCAGGGGATGGGCCAGGGGTGAAGGTTGTCACACAAAGGTCAGGGCTTGCTTGGATTGAATTTCCTGCAGGCACCAAAGAAAGGAGCACTCGGGTTTTCTTGTACTACACAGATGGGCAGAGGGGAAAGGGGAGATATGGGCATTGAAAGCTGTCAACAGTCATGTCCAAATTGGAATGAGACTATTATGCCCAGTCACAACATTGTTACTTTAGGATAAGGCAGAGGAGAATAGGTGCAACCATAATTTTTCTTCTTTTTATTTTAGTTTTCAAAGAAATTCTTAAAAAAAGAAGAATAAAATAGTTTTGCTTTGTTTTTATTTTCATTTTGGAAGAGAGTTCTTTGGACTCTTACCTTCCCGTTTAGCCCATGATGAGCCTTCTAATTGTGGAATTAATTCTGAGAGTGCTAGAAAATAATTGAGCTCTGGGGGAGGTGAAATTTGTCCAACTAACACAAAAAATTAGGCCACGTTACTCCCCTTCATTATCAAGAGATTAGCTTCTTCCTATCTACATTTGTGGCTAAACTACGTGTTGCTGATTCATTTTCCTCCTTCAGTTTTTTTCTTTTTTTTTTTGGTGGGGGGGGGATGTTCTTGTTGGTCTAATATGTTGAGGATTAATTGGTAATGATTAAAAGTCACTGTGCTCCTTTACTTTTGTTCTTAAAAATATACATATTTCTGAAAATAACTGTTAGCCTTTTGGCAAGTCATTAAATAATACAGTGTAGAATAATTTTATAAATAATTCAGCTCATCTACTAACCCAACATAGCTAAAACGTAATAATAATAAATCAATAATCCAATCAACAAATATTTAATAAGTACCCACTAATTGATTAACTATATACCAGAAACCATGAAGAATACAAAAAAAAGTATCAGAATAAGTTACTTCCATTAAAAACTATATGTTCTCAAGAAAAAACAATTAGAGATATATTGATAGAGATAATTTACACTAAATATAATAGTGAAGTATGACAAGTTATATCAAAAGGCAATGCATGATGACACATGAATTTCACTTTGGTTATACTTACATGGAAAGATAAATGCTAACTGGTTAAAGATGAAAAAACTACGGTATGGTTGGTGGATGAGAGTTGAACAGACATTTGAAAGATGTATTTATCACAGAGGAAGGAAAGAGGCATTCCAGGAGAGGTGAAAAACTAACAAATGCAGAAAAGTGGAAAAACACAGGGTGCACTTTGAATAGGCCCATTATACTTTATGCTTTACAAACAGGCCTGGTTTACCCACATTGTTCCAGCAACATAGTTAATAGCACACTCTTTAATTTAAAAATATATTTAGATTTGGACATTATATGGTCATCCTATTCTAAGGGATATCGAGGAGACAGTTTGTGTTCAATTAAATAGTTAAAGAGATGGTAAGGATTGGCAAAGAATTTGTGGAGAAGCTGTTCTAAGTGATATATATTTTCATCCCCATTTTATTCATGAAGAACTTGAGGCCAGGAGAGGTTAAGTGACTTTTCAGAAATTTGTCTGTAAGACAGAGGCAAAGCTGACATGTAGAACGTCATCAATCTGACTCCCAGGTCCATAATCTCATAGGGAGATAGACAGATAGATAGATAGATGGATAGATAGATAGATAGATAGATAGGTAGTGACTCGAAGCTAAGGTAGAGAAATTTACAATGTGAAATGTTGTTGAGACTGAATGTGATGAAGTCTTTAAATATGGTTGTGTTAATTGACTACATTTTAAGAAGAAAGGATCAATGATATGATGGCAGAAAGAAGTAGATAACCCTGAATTAATGAACAAGTGAGAAATGAAATAAAAACTTTAGGCAACAACGGTAAAATTCCCTTGAAAATAGACGTGAGTACGAAAGATAGAAGGTTGGTTTAGAAACATAGATTTGAGAGAGGGGCTCTTTCTTATTAGTGAAGGGTATGCTTGAATAATCTAAAAACATAAGGAAACCAGGAGATCAAAAGAGTGAGGGAAAATAAAGGTAGGCAAGGAAATTAGTCACAAGACAAAGTCTAGGTGGTCTAAGGGGTTGTGGTAGAAAACACAGGTGGGACAAATACAAACATGACAACTATCGAAAACCAGTGTCTCAAGTGAATTTGGAAGAACGTGACAAACAGTGAATGACAATGAACCTCTGTTTGGCTTTACTCTGATTTGTTACTTTCTTAAAATAAATGGAAAAGATACTTTTTCTTCAAATTGAGAAAACTGCTGTCCAAGTCTGAGCAAGGTCAAAGTCATTAATATAGTTGGAGCATTAGGTGAAAAGAGCAAGAGAACTCAGCCCAGTGTTGGTTTCCAGGAAGCCTGGGCACCTGGAAAAGAATTAATTAGTGACCCAGCACTAATTGGAGAGCAGCACAGCCAAGATCATTAAACAGCCGATTTTCTAAAATGTGTCTATTTCTTCCAATTAACATTGTGAAATCTTAGTTTTAAGGTTGGTTTCCTGTTTTTCAGAAATGAATGGAAAAAAATTTGGTACAATTTTTGAGACAAATTCATTTACTCATTTAACCAGTTATTTTACTTGAATGTAGATACAACTTAAATGAATGTGTTGAAAAACAGCTATTAAGTGCCCAGGCTATTTATTTTAGAACTGATATTTGTGTTGTGCAAACTTTATACTATAACATCACTGATTTGTTCATATTTTTTGTATCAATAATAATATTTGACTCAATTGTTTTAATCAAAGGAAGAGTCAGCTTACCATTATATGCATCAAGTTATGAGCCATGAGTAAAATTTTATTTGAAACTTCTATCTTTTGCATTGTACTAATTCTATAAATTACATATATGTGAGTATGTATATGAGTGTGAAACACATGTGTGTATGTGTTTACTGTTTGAATATTCACACATCTGCTCAAATAGATCTGGCAGGTTGATAATATCTCAGTTTTTATTAATTAAAAGAGCATTTTCTTTTACCACAATGGTTTCATGACCTTCAGTTTAGCATGGACAATTATCTGAAGCTCCAAATTATCATCAAACAAGAAAATAAAAACTGAGTATCCAGTAATATAGCCATTTAATAATAGTCTTTGTTTCAATGAGGTAAAATAGCTTATGGAAATGTCAGGAAGTCGAGAAGACCTTGGTTTAACTCAAGTGAAATTTAGCGAATACTTATTATATGCCAGTCTCTGATTTAAGCAACAAAAAGTTTCTGCCATCACAGAACTCCCTGTCTAGGATGGGAAACAGGCGTGTAAACAACTTCACTGTAATGAAATGCGATAAATATCCTATATTATCCTAATCACACCAATTAAATGCTGTAGAATTAAAAAAGATGGATGGAGAGATTCAGTCTCTGGAGCAGAGCCAGTGAGTTTTGGCAAAGCCTTCAAAGAACGGTTGACATTTAAACTGGCCCTTGAAAAATCATTAGAACTCTGCCAGGCTGTGGGTGGAAATGTGGAAAATAAAGAAAATGCATTTGTAAGGCATGCAATGTGGTCATTTTAGGGATCAGCAAAGTAGCTCAGATTCCTCTTATAGCCCTGGCTCTGACTATGTGCCCATGGGCGTGTTGCCAATCCCCAATATACTACCAGGATTTCCAGCGTGGTGTGGGAGTAGGAAGAGGATTTAAGTTCATCAAGTGAAAGAGTATGTGTCTCATCTGTGGATCTTCCATAACTTTATAAATTTTCCTGTGGGGAATTATGGTCCTCCTTCACAGATGGAGGGAATGAAGTGAAGAAAAGATAAGTGAATTTTAACCAGAAAACCATGAGCCAAGCAGTACACATGGGCAATGGCTTCCAACTCCAAACTCAGCACTCCATCCCTTGGACCACATAGGTCTCATAACTGGGGTTTACCCTGTGTTAGAGAATAAATGAGAGGATGAGCTAATTTATTAAGCACATATTTATATATGCACAATCAGATTGCCCATGGTGGTTTAGGGACTATGGGTTATCTTAAAAATATGAAGCACATATAATTTGATATCCATTGAATGTGTATGTCTGGAATCTTCAAACTTCATTTAGTCAATCTAGCCTAAAATAGCAGGATGGAGAAATAATATTTATTGAGGATTTATTATGTTACAGAGTACGTGTGAGATCTTTTACACACTTTTCTCATGTAATGATAAATAACTCTGTGAGAAGAGGACAATTATTTTCTTCTTCTTTTATAAGTAAGAAATCTGAGGATTAAAGAGGTAAAGTCAATTGTACAAAGTTACACAAATAATACTATACTTGTCTGACCCTGAAGTCCATGTCCTTTTCACTAAATCCCAATACTATTCTCACAATTTTGGGGGGGAGGTTAGTAACATATTTTAAGAATTTTTGTATTCTCAAAATAAAAATACATCATATTCATTGCACAGCATTTTAGTACTGTGAAGCTGAGGTTTAGAAGCAAATGATAGAAACAGTTGTATAATGATGATGGTAGCCAATAATTATTGAGTGTTTATATCGTGCTAGGTGTGCTTCTAAACATTTTATATATGCTAACCAATTCTATCCTTACAACAACCCAAAGGACTGAGAACTTTTATTGTCCCCATGTTAAATGTGGATTAAATGCAAAAAGAGTTGAAGTAATCTACCCACGTTGACTCAGATGGTAAGTGGCTTGAAACGCAGGCAGTTTGGCCCCCTGTCTGTACTATGTTCTGGTGACATAGCCAGAGGAAAGAGAAAGAAATAATGTGGTTTAGTGCCTATTAACAGTGGTCCCCAACCTTTTCGGCACCAGGGACCGGTTTCGTGGAAGACAGTCTTTCCACGGACGGGATGGGTGGGAGGGATGGTTCAGCTGATAATGCGAGTGAAGGGGAGCAATGGGGATCAGCCAGTGAAGCTTCGTTAGCCTGCCGGCCACTCACCTTCTGCTGTGTTGCCAGTTCCTAACAGGCCGCGGACTGCTATCGGTCCGCGGCCTGGGGGCTGGTGACCCCTGCCTAAAATGTATCTGATACTTGGCTAGATGTGTTTTCTAGATACCTCATTTGATTGTCAGAAAAGCATGTTACTGAAGATATTGCAGTGATTAAGAGGAAGATCAGAAGTCGACAGGAAACAGTATGTATATATGTTATTATTAATTATCCTATTTTTGCACTAAAGACAACATCCTGAAATTCAGAGAAGTATCTTGCACAGAGTGACATAGCTCATATATGCTATAGTCATGATTTGGAAAAAAATCCATGCCATTTATGCATAAATTTTAGAGCTGTGGTTATAGAGGTTTAGGGAATATATTTAGGTTTTAAAGTAAAAAGTAAAGTAAAAATTTGGCATATACAGTTTTCTGTTATTAAATATAGACAGAGCATTGAAAAGTTAGTATTGAAATAGAAAACAAGGGACACCTGAAGAAAGGGATATATCTAATTTTTTAGAGATAGAAGAATAATGTTCTTCTGATTAGAAAAAACATTTTCCAGTTCATATGCCAAACAGTAATATATGGAATCATCTTTATATTGCCATTATGCAGTGCCTGCATTTGTAGGACCTTAAAATGCATATCACTTGGATAAATGATCAGTGAGGGAATGGGTAGATTAATGAGTGGAAGAATGGATGCAGCTTGCAAGTTTAAAGTGGAATGGGACTCGTTATCATGAAGATGAGAAAATAAGGGTGTTTTTTTCTTTTATGCCTTCTAATATTCTATTGGTAAAGTTAATTTCTATTCTCATATCCTGAGATTCCATTTTTCAAGAAATAAAGGAATCCATTAATTAAGTCCAGGAAAAACATCTGAGCTTGTTTCCACAATTCTAGACTTATGCTGCCCAATACAGTAACCACTAGCCACATGCGGCTATTCAAATTTATACCATTTTTAAAAACAAAAATCCAGTTTCTTGATCACAATAGTCACATTTCCAGTACTCCATATTCACATGTAACTAATGGCTGCTGTAGTGGACAGTGCAGATACAACAGAACATTTCCATTACTGATGAAAGTTCTGTTGGATCATTGTGTCCCAGCAGGGCAGTGCAAGTTCTTGAATAACAATCACAAGCCAAGCAGCTTGGGTCTGAGAAATTTCTCTGGGGTGGAGTTAGGATTGTGCCAGGTGAATACTCTGACTGTAGGGTCAGCCAGAAAGGCTTGGACAAGACAATAAAACCATGTTAGAATTTAAGGACAAAAAGTAGAACCTAGAAAGAATCTCTAAGTTCTAATAAGTTAGCCACAGGGCTAAGTTACAGTGGTTCACTGATTCACTCTAGGATAGAAAACTATCTATTCCATTTATAGAGTAAGAATGATTAGTGTTCTATGAAATCACAGAGGAACTACACATCTCCACTTGAGTAATTTGGGAAGGCTTGATGACTGGACATTATTATGAAGGATGAGCAGGAGATATTTAAACGAAGAACGTGAGAAAGGAGGCAAAGGAAATAATTCACATAGAGAATGTAAATGTACAAAATTTTAGAATCTTAGAAAAACTTCACTTATATCAATATGGCTGGATATGGGGTATTGGAGGAAGATTTATTTATTTATTTATTATTGGGATATAGTTGTTTTACAATGCTGTGTTATTTTCTACTGTACAGCAAAGTGGAGTTCCCTGTGCTATACAGCAGGTTCTCATTAGTTATCTATTTTATACATATTAGTGTATATATGTCAATCACAATCTCCCAATTCATCCCACCCCCTTCCCCCTCTTGGTGTCCATATGTTTGTTCTGTACGTCTGTGTCTCTATTTCTGCCTTGCAAACAGGTTCATCTGTACCATTTTTCTAAATTGGAGGAAGATTTTTCAGAGATAGGTGCAGTGTATAGAGATAAACAATTTTCAGATAATGAAAAACTTAAGAGAGAAATCAAGGATGCAAAACAATATTCTACATAAGCGAATGTACTTACTCAGTATACATTAGCAGAGGTATAAGAAAGTTAGTAGAATTTGAAGAGGACTCTGAATGATAACTTTGAGTAATGGAAAATAAATACAAGCTAACTCAATATAAACTGAAAAAAATAATTATCTCATACAATAAAATCTACTGTAGAAAATAAATTAATGAGAAAAACAAAGACCAAAGGGAGTTGACAAAAATGCATTTTATTCCATGTCACCCCACCTAAATAAAAACTTATTGAAATCATACAATTATAAAATTTGTAGTTACTTTAAAGGATTTGTTTCGTCATGCCATTACATATCACTGCACAGATGAATTAATTGTCTAAACAATTCAGGGGCATTATATCTTCATCTGATATATTCAACTATATAAAGCAAAATTGATGTTATTGTTGTGCTTAGAATTCTCTACAAAATAGCTTTATTGTTAAAATTGCCTTTGCTTTTGTTGATTTACCTACATTATCTCATCTCTTGCTCTTTTCTCCCTCTTTCTAGCCTCATCTTTCTTTTCTGTGTATTCTTCTCTATCATAGCATTTTTCTGTGTCCTTGATTCGATGAAAAATTTTCATTTTTGAATTTCATCAGATTTCTGGATTTAAAAGAATTTAAATTACATTTGAGATTCTGTCTCTTTTCACATTATGTCACGATAATTTATGACGAGAAATAATGACAATATGCTCTTGATTCTTTTTAGAAATGTCTTTCACTTTTGTTTTAATTTTAACAGCTTAAATTAAAATATTAAAGAAATGAAAAACTAAAAATAATTTTATTAACCTAAATGAGTAAAGCACTTCCCTTATACTCAGCAAGAGAATCCCTAATCTTTAAATATATTGTATCCATTTCTCTCTCCTTTTGTTAATATAAGAATATTGTCCTTAATACGCACCATGTTCTCATCTGTGTTATATCTAAATAAATATTAGTTTTTTTCTAAGAGCTGTACTTCTATGTCAGTGGATAGATTTAGATGCTTGGAAAAATTCCAGAAGCTTTTTTTAATAATAGAATAAGACCATGCACATTGTGTTTTATTTTGGCAGGTGTATGAGGCTGCCTGTAATAAATTAGCATATTGAGGAAAATTCACATACTTTTAGCAATGAAAAAGTGCAATTTATGGTATTCATTTCAAGATAAAATATAATCAACATGTGTCATTGAGGTAATTTTCCCAAAATGATCTCTTACTAAGTACCCTAAAGGAAAAAAACTCACAAAATATTAAAACTGCAATCCAAATTATTGTGTCCAATCTCAGCAGATCTCAGGGAAGATGGTTAACGATTTTTATATTGCTATACTAGATACCACAGCAATTTTCTTTTTCAAGGAATGAGTCATTTTTCAGGAATGAATCATCTTTAAATTCCTTCATATTTGTTCATCAGGAAATATCTTTAATGGGCATATGAGTGCAGTCAATTGCTTCTGTAACACTGAAGATCTAGCAATCCAAACAAATCATGTTGCAGGTGCTTTCTATTTGAAGGAAAGATGTACTTTGATGTTCTTTTAATTAAAGTTTCAATGAAATTAGTTAGCATTCTGCAAAGAGGTAATTCCTTTTCCTCTGGTTATCATCCTGTCAATTCCTGAAAGTACCAATAGCCAGTTAATTATGTTTTCAGTATTTTCACTTTGGCAAGCACAAAAGGGACTAGGTTTATCTTTTAATTCAAACTTCCCTGCAACACTAAATTATAGTTATAAGGCCCACTTTAGAAAACTTGTAAACACTGTAGGTCTCACCATGGGTAGTTTCAAAATCCAGCTAAAGTAAGTTTCTGTCTGGAATCCATTTGTATTTTAAAAGCAGTAGATATTCTCTGTGTAATAAAAATAAAATATTGTTGCTTTACCGTATTAAGATTTACCAGAATCTATTAACTTGTAGTAGAAAATCACAATAATTAATATTCTTAAATCTAGGTCCTGCTTCTGGTTCTTTCCCTTACTGGTTACAATGTCTTGAATAAAGAGCTTCTTTCTTTGGGTTTCAATTTCTTCATTCACAAATTCAATAAAACTGTAATTTTTAGAACATCTGAGAGCCAGGCACTGAGCAGGCATCAACCACCACATAAAGATGAATAAGATACAGCCTGTGTCTTGTAGCAGTTCAGACTGGTGCAGTGATGTCCACTGTCTCACCAAACTCTGAAATTTTGTGAATTTATAGAAACATCATTTCTAATGAAATCACAAAAAAAACCCAAAAGAAGCAGCAGAAGAAAATCTTGTATTTTTACTTGAGCAAAGTGAGAATTTCCATTCATAAAATAGAAATCTGTTCTTCATCTAATCCATAGATATTAATTTAGTTAGACCTATAATCAAAAGAGAATGAGACAAAAACTGAAATATATTTTTCCCCTTAGGACTACTGGAGTAATTTTGCATTTTTGAAGTATTTTTCAACATAAATAGTTAATTACATTTGGAGAAAATAATTGTCTGGGTACTGAATACGTTTTTGTCTCCCTCACTCTGTCTCTAACCTGATGCATTATAGAATAGTATCCATCTTTATAGTTATAATTGAAATCATTGCTTTTGATATAATTACTCTGAATTCTATGGTAACAAAAAGGCCTAATGAAATGCATTCATGGCATTATTTTAAAAATACTTTAAAAATACAGAAGAAATTCTAAGATATTCTGGGTTACATCTGCTCTATCATGCCAAACACTTTAGGGAGAATCCTTTAGAATGATCATTTAACACCTGTAGCACTGCCTCCTCATAGTGTAGCCTGCAATCAGAGTGTGAAGCAATCACCATAACAGTTATAATTTAGATTATGACTTAACAGCACTGGTTGTGAAAGACTACATTGGAGTAAGTGGAATTTCCCTAATCATTGATTGCAAAAAGTGGGCACAATGAGTCAGGAGCCAAAATGATCTCCCTACTCCTCAGAGACAGGAGTGATGGCTGAGTTTTACTGAGCTGGGTTTTATGTGGGAGATGCTTTGCCCACTGGTATCTACTGCATAAAAAAACAGCTTTTGTTCTAGGGAAGTTTTTACAACCTCCTTTTTTGTCAAGGGTCAGTTATACACTTTCAATCAATCTCATCTACATTTTAAAAAACAGTTTAAACATAGTGACCAGTATTTTCCAGCCTCTATTAAGTAAATTATAGTTACATTGAATAAGTACAGCATAGCTGTTGTGACAACATTTAGTTAGAACAGTTATTGAAAATTTCAGATAAAGTGCTCCTCTTGACTTCAAAGGAGTTTGTATTATAATTTGAAAAATGGAGATTACTAAAAGACCAAGACCCTTAAATTCATCCCTCTAGTTTTTACTAATCTTGACTTACTGAGAACTTGGGGGAAAGAAAATGATGGATAAAATTCACTAAGAAAATAAAATACATAAGGAAAATCGAATGCAATATTTGGGGATATGTCAAAATATATTGAATAACATATATTCAGGTAACTGAAGCAAGAAAAAATATTCCATTAACTAATCTTTTTCAGAAAATACGTTAATTCCATTAACACATTTTCTCTTTATCAGAGAAATTACCTTCCTGAATTTGTTTCACTTATAGATAATATTTGTTGTGCTCTACTGTATGTCATTTCAAAATGAAGCTGGGTGGAGCATATATAATCACTATCAATTGATAAAGACTTAGAAGGAATTCTTGTTAGAATTCCTACCATGTCACTTATTATATGGTCTTGGATGACATTTTGCTTCCTCAGTTATCTTATCTGTAAAATAGGAATGATAGCATCCTTTGAGCTTTGTAAGGATTAAGGAGATAATGTATATACAATACTTAGTGTAGCAAATATAACAGAATAAGTGTCAAATACATGGTAGCTAATACCCATAGTACGAGTTTATTTGTACATATGTGTGTATCAAATTGGAAAACTCTGACTTTGCTTACACTGCTGCTTTTTCAATTTATTATTTATTCTCCTTCTTAGCAAACTTTTTAGCTTTTAGGCTACTAGTCATTCTGACACACTCAAACTTTTGCTGCTGTTCTACTGAAATTTTACTCAGGAACAGGCATTCTGCACCCAAGTATTGCTGAAAAACCATCAAAATTCATGCCTTTTGGTTTGTCTGCCCTAAAAAATGAAAAGTATTAGAATGTGATGAGATATATATATATATATATATATATAATCAATATTTTGTTTAGTTTGATTATCCTTTCTACACTCATAGAAGTAGGAAGAGTTTTTTTGTTTTTTTGTTTTTGTTTTTTTTTTTAAGTTCAGTGTTCTTGCTTTGACTTCAAACACTTAGAGAAGCAGGGCTCAGTGCTATTTCATATTCACCATAAAATATCCACTCTAGTGAGTAAGCCTATAGAGCTTATTGAAAATATCTTAGGGGAAGCAGATCATTGCCCACAACAGAGAGAACTATTTAATTAATCCCCAATATGCATTTCTATTCTGCCCAAAGTCTCCATTGCCACCATGCAGGGGATCTTACTCTAACTCTGACCAGTCTTCTTTGGCATGCAAAATCACTTCCTGTGAAATACAGCACAGGCCCAGCCTCAGGCCAACTTCTATCCCCAGTGGACTTCTCAAAGCTTCTTTGCAACAAAGTTGGTCTCCCACTTGAAGAAAATTCAAGCACAAACTGCTAAGTAGGTAAATGTTCCTCTACATCTCACACTTCCTAAATCCTGGTAATAATAATCAGTGATACACATATGAACAAGGGGCAGGGTCTATTTTGGAAGAGTTTTAAATTTTTCAAGTATGATAGACTGGTAAAACGATAGGTTTCTAAAAGATAAATGTACAACCTACTGAGCTACCACAGCACAGGAAAGCTGGACCACTAACTTTACATGATGAATCAGGGAAATGCTTTAGAATAGCTGCTTCATGAGGATGAGTAGGATATTTTTGAATTCAACAAGGAAATAATCCAATCAAAATAAAGTAAACTGGTTAGAACCTAAAATGCCATTGAGGGTCATGGAGTAAACTTAAATTAGGATAAGAGGTTGGGTCTCTATCAAAACAATGTATACTGTCATGGAGGGTAAGGGTCAAATTGGAGAAAGATTAGAGGCAGAAATGGCGGTTAAGAAGGTCCTAAAGTCATCTGGGAAGTAGATGGTAGTTGTCTTACCTGAGACTTTGACCAAAGGTGTTAAAAAAAAGATGGGAGAAATTTGTAAATGTAAAATTGATGGATTTTTTGACAAGGAAAGGAGCAGTAAAAAACAGTATGTAGGAGGTTTCTAGGTATCCTAAGGTAGATGTTATGGTTAATTTTGTGTCAGCTTGACTGAGCCAAGGGATGGATACCCAGATAGATGGTAAAATATTATTTCTGGGTGTGTATGTGATGGTGTTTCTGGAAGAGATGAGCATGTGACTAAGTAAAGAAGAGCACCCTTATCAATGCAAGGTGGCATCATCCAATCTGTTGGGCACCATATGAATAGAACAAAAATATGGTGGAAAAGCAAATTTGTTCTCTGGTAGAGCTGAGACATCCATCTTCTCCTGTTCTCAAACATCGGCGCTCCTGGTTCTTGGGCCTTTGAACTCTGACTGGGACTTACACCATCAGCTTTCCTGGTTCTCCAGTTTGCAGACAGCAGACTGTGGGACTCCAGAATCATGTGAGTCAATTTCAATAATAAACTTCTTCATATCTATATCTATATCTATATCTATTTCTATATCTATATCTATGTCTATGCCTAACCTATTGGTTCTGTTTCTCTGGAGAACCCTGACTAATACAATGAGTAACTAGGGAGTGATACTACTGGCAAAAGGACAGTTTGTGGAAGAAGATGCTGAACTCAGTTTTGGACATTTTTAGGTATATTCTAGTGGAGGTGTCATGTAAACAGCCACAAATGTTGCTAAAGACGTTGATTTGTTAGTAGTATGTGAATGATAGTTGAAGCTTGAAAGGTAAGTTCATACAACGTGTGAGGATAGGATTTACTAAAGCAGTGATTATAAACTGAAGAGCAATACTTCTGTGGGATGTCATAGCCAAATAACTAGAGGATTATTTTTAATATCCCTTTCTAGGAGTTTAGATAGTTCTCCATATCTACTCTCACAATCCATCCCAGAAGAATGCTGTGTAACTCTGATAATGATCCTCTAGGATCAACTTTAAGTACTAGACTAGGAAAAGATAGGAAAACGTTAGTGAGATTTAACAGAAATGGAATCCTGGGGAAAACTTTGATTACAAATGGAGTGTGTGATGGACATTTCCTAATATTCTGTCTTGCCTCAGTTTCCTCACTTGTTACATGAGAGTACAATTATTATCTACTTCAAGGAGTTTCCATGTGGATGAAATAAGATTACTTATGTAAGAAACTTGGAACTTTTAAGTAAGTATTTTAAACTATTAAATATTATTTTTATTACCTGGGGAAAATATCAAAACTTGGTCTCAACGTTGGTCAAACAAATTTACCCTGAAAGGGTAAGACAAATCATGAGTGAATGAAGGGGAAAGTTGTATGTCAGCAGTAGCAAGCAAGGAGCAGGTAGGGGAATTTCTCAATCTAAAGGAAAAGTCAAGAAGGGGAATAATGGAGGGCAGGTTTGTACAGAAGAGCTGACAACCCAGTACTGGATAGCCCAAACTAATTTCTTTGAATAATTTGTTTGAACATAGGGCAATTTTCATTACCTAATTCCTAGAGCTATTATTTACTTTTCCTTTAAGGATGTACTAAGGGCAACATAGGTGACTAATTAATCTGGAAGTATAAGTAATTTGTGGGTGAATCCTATTTGAATCTATAAATACAGGGGGTCATAAATATTTAACTTAAAACAAAGAAATCTTTAATAAATATATTCCTAGAAATATCTCTTACCCAGTATTTGAGTATGCCCATAGAGAGTTTGTAGGTGATATGAGATTTACCTTAAAGCTTCAGATTCTTTTCTGTCCAAGAGAACAGACAAGAAAAATTAACTTCATTTATTCAGAACCTTTCACTTCTGTTCTTCCTACTGTGATTTACAATGAACCAATACCATAGCTCAGCTGGGTGGGATATGTCAAAGCAAGGAAAATAGGAGTTACACACAGATTTAAATCTGTAATAGAGCTACCACTAGGATTTAAAAAAAAGAATGGACATCTAAATCTTGACATCTAAATCTTGGAAGCTCAAAAAAATAAAAGTTCTAGAGTCAAAAGGCAATTGAAGAGAATCACGGTCATCCCCAGCTAAGAGTGAAATTAAAATTGTCTGATGATTTCAGCTTCCAAATGCTGATGACCAAATGTGATTTTCTCCTGGGTAAATCTCTTTTTTGCCCTTATAAAAGTTATATATCCCTGGAAGAATAGTTTTTATGAGTTTGCTCTTAGTTAAAGGACAGTTTAAAGCTAGATTTTTTTTCTGAATAAGAAAAAAAAAACCCATAAATTTCTCTAACAGAATATTTTATCATTTCTCTTGGTCTTCTCGAAATAATAAGGCACCAAATTACACTTTTCTAAAGTTAAAAACTTTATTTTATTGAGTATAAATGAAAACATAATATTCCAGAAAACTTATATTCAAAAGTAATTAAGTTAGCAAAACATAGTGATTTTAAAAATTCCTAGATTTAAAGAGTTAGGAAGATTAAAATATATCTATGGTGTTCTTAATTATCATTCCAGAAAACCATTACTGCATCTCCATATTGAGAGCTCTGGAGTCAAATATAGATAGATTTTATTCCTACGCATTGTCTGATCAACTTGCAGCACCATACTGGAAAATCTTGAGCACAGTTGATTTAACTTTCAAAAGAAGAAAACTTTGCTTTAATCGTTAAACTTGTAATAATATTTTTTTCTTCTTAGAGTGTGGTGAATTCCTTAGGTGCATAGCCAATGTTTCCTTCTATCATTTTTTCCTCTCCCAATCCACTTCACTTATACACGCACATACACAATCAGTCAGTGCTCATTGAGAGGGTTCCTACTTTCAAAATATCTACTCTTGCTTCAGAGAAAGGATTTTTCAACTAATCTCTATTATATCACTTTTATTAAGTGTTGGAAATATGTGGAAGTCCCTGGAAAAACTTTGCTGATTTGAAGAGACTGCAGAAAATCTTAATGACTTCTTACAAACAAAAGACTAATAGTCATTTAAAGACATGAAATTTAATGCACACTGGCAATTCAATATTTTCGTTTCCATTTTAAAAATTTCACATCTGCTTCTAAATACTGGGCAATCTTTCAGCTGTGCTCAGATTTCAGCTAACTCTGTCTACCGTGAGAACTGAATTCAAGATTTCTTCAAGTGATTTGAACAGCTAACAAGTCTTACTGTTTAATGAATTGTGTTCTTCACCAAACATTTTTTCTCCTTCTTCTCCTGATTCCTCCCTGATAAAATATAAAGTATGATACTCTGTGAAGTGGAAAAATAATTCATGAAACATTCCTACAGGTTACCTCCCAAAATGGTGTTTGATATTCATAGAACCCAAATAAAACTGCAAGAATTAACATGATTTAAGAATAATTCAAGTTTGTCTTGAAGATAACATGAGAAAATATTGATTTGTATATTGAATGAATGAATACTAGACTAAACATTATGAATATTTGACCATTTTGCAATGAGAACAAATAGTAAATTATATTTTAACAAGTCCTGGCTTCAGTGAGTCAATAATATTGAGTGCCAATCTAGTAGCTAGATTGAAATAAAAGTGAAAAAAAGATTAAACAGGTGAAATAATAGGGGAATTTATATGCTCAAAATTTCATGTCAGACTCCCCCAAAGTTTAACCTATCAATCATTACAGAGTTCATGGAATCATGTAACATCCCATGATTATTCAGAAAATAAAGCAATTAGAGTAGATTTGTTTGGAAGCAAATTTGTTATAGGGCTTTTTAATTGCAATGGTAAAAGACATTAGAGTCTTATTGAATTAAAATAAAGCTGCCCTTTGTTAAACCATTGAACAATCATTAAGTAGGGTTTAAGAAGTGAGGCAAGGAGGAGCTTCAAGATGGCGGAAGAGTAAGATGTGGAGATCACCTTCCTCCCCACAAATACATCAGAAATACATCTACATGTGGAACAACTCCTACAGAACACCTACTGAATGCTGGCAGAAGACGTCAGACCTCCCTAAAGACAAGAAACTCCCCACGTAGCTGGGTAGGGCAAAAGAAAAAAGAAAAAAACAAAGGCAAAAGAATAAGGACGGGACCTGCACCAGTGGGAGGGAGCTGTGAAGGAGGAAAGGTTTCCACTCACTAGGAAGCCCCATTGCGGGTGGAGACTACGGGTGGCAGAGGGGGGAAGCTTCAGAGCCACAGAGGAGAAAGCAGCCACAGGGGTGTGGAGGGCAAAGCGGAGAGACTCCCACACAGAGGATCAGTGCCGACCAGCACTCATCAACCTGAGAGGCTTGTCTGCTCACCGGATGGGACGGGTGGGGGCTGGGAGCTGAGGCTCAGGTTTCAGAGGTCTTATTCCAGGGAGAGGACTAGGGCTGGATGCGTGAACACAGCCTGAAGGGGTTAGTGCACCACAGCTAGCCGGGCGGGAGTCCGGGAAAAAGTCTGGAGCTGCCAAAGAGACAAGACACTTTTTCCTGCCTCTTTGTTTCCTGGTGCGTGAGGAGAGGGTATTAAGAGCGCTGCTTAAAGGGGTTCCAGAGACAGGTGCAAGCCGCAGCTATCAGCGTGGATCCCAGACACGGGCGTGAGAAGCTAAGGCTGCTGCTGCAGCCACCAAGAAGCCTGTGTGCAAGCACAGGTCACTGTCCACACTTCCCCTCCCGGGAGCCAGTGCAGCCCGCCACTTCCAGAGTCCCATGATCCAGGGACAACTTCCCCGTGAGAACACACGGCACGCCTCAGGCTGATGCAACATCACGCCAGCCTCTGCCTCCACAGGCTCGCCCCGCCTCCGTACCCCTCCCTCCCCCAGGCCTGAGTGAGCCAGAGCCCCCCAGTCAGCTGCTCCTTTAACCACTTCCTGTCTGAGCGAAGAACAGACGCCCTCAGGCGACCTACACTCAGAGGCGGGGCCAAATCCAAAGCTGAATCACTGTGCAAACAAAGAAGAGAAAGGGAAATCTCTCCCAGCAGCCTCAGGAGCAGCGGAATAAATCTCCACAATCAACTTGATGTACCCTGAATCTGTGGAATACCTGAATAGACAACAAATCATCCCAAATTGAGGAGGTAGACTTTGGGAGCAACGATATATATTTTTTTCCCCATTTTTCTCTTTTTGTGAGTGTGTATGTGTATGTTTCTGTGTGTGATTTTGTCGGTATAGCTTGGCTTTTACCAATTTGTCCTAGGGTTTAGTCTGTCGGTCATTTTTTTTCTTTTCTTTTTTTTTTTTAGTATAGTTTTTAGCACTTGTTATTATTGGTAGATTTGTTTTTTGGTTTGGTTGCTCTCTTCTTTCTTTTTTTTTTTTTTCTCCCTTTTATTCTGAGCCACGTGGATGACAGGCTCTTGGTGCTCCAGCCAGGCATCAGGGATGTGCCTCTGAGGTGGGAGAGCCAAGTTCGGGACATTGGTCCACAAGAGACCTCCCAGCTCCATGTAATATCAAACTGTGAAAATCTCGCAGAGATCTCCATCTCAATGCAAAGACCCAGCTCCACTCAACAACCAACAAGCTACAGTGCTGGACACCCTATGCCAAACAACTAGCAGGACAGGAACACAACCCCACCCATTAGAAGAGAGTTTGCCTAAAATCATAAAAAGGCCACAGACACCCCAATACACACCACAAGATGTGGACCTGCCCACCAGAAAGACAAGATCCAGCCTCATACACAAGAACACAGGCACTAGTCCCCTCCACCAGGAAGCCTACACAATCTGCTGAACCAATCTTAGCCACTGGGGGCAGACACCAAAAGCAACGAGAACTACAAACCTGCAGCCTGCGAAAGTGAGACCCCAATCACAGTAAGTTAAGCAAAATGAGAAGACAGAGAAACACACAGCACATGAAGGAGCAAGGTAAAAACCCACCACACCAAGCAAATGAAGAGGAAATAAGCAGTCTACCTGAAAAAGAATTCAGAATAAGGATAGTAAAGATGAACCAAAATCTAGGAAATAGAAAAGAGAAAATACAAGAAACGTTTAACAAGGACCTAGAAGAACTAAAGAGCAAAGAAAGAGTGATGAAGAATTAAATAAAAGAAATTAAAAATTATCTAGGGCTTCCCTGGTGGCGCAGTGGTTGAGAATCTGCCTGCTAATGCAGGGGACACGGGTTCGAGCCCTGGTCTGGGAAGATCCCACATGCCAAGGAGCAACTGGGCCCGTGAGCCACAACTACTGAGCCTGCGCATCTGGAGCTTGTGCTCCGCAACAAGAGAGGCCGCGATAGTGAGAGGCCTGCGCACCGCGATGAAGAGTGGCCCCCGCTTGCCGCAACTAGAGAAAGCCCTTGCACAGAAACGAAGACCCAACACAGCCAAAAATAAATAAATAAATAAATAAATAATAAAAATAAAGGAATTCCTTTAAAAAAAAAGTCTTAAAAAAAAAATTATCTAGAAGGGATCAATAGCAGAATAACTGAGGGAGAAGAGCAGATAAGTGACCTGGAAGATAAAATAGTGGAAATAACCACTGCAGAGAGAAATAAAGAAAAAAGAATGAAAAGAATTGAGGACAGTCTCAGAGACCTCTGGGACAACATTAAATGCACCAACATTCGAATTATAGGGTTCCCAGAGGAAGAAGAGAAAAAGAAAGGGACTGGGAAAATATTTGAAGACATTATAGTTGAAAACTTCCTTAATATGAGAAAGGAAATAGTTAATCAAGTCCAGGAAGCACAAAGAGTCCGATACAGGATAAATCCAAGGAGAGACATGCCAAGACACATATTAATCAAATGATCAAAAATTAAATTCAAAGAAAAAATATTAAAAGCAGCAAGGGAAAAACAACAAATAACATACAAGGGAATCCCCATAAGTTTAACAGCTGATCTTTCAGCAGAAACTCTGCAAGCCAGAAGGAAGTGGCAGGACATATTTAAAGTGATGAAGGGGAAAAACCTACAACCAAGATTACTCTACCCAGCAAGGATCTCATTCAGATTTGATGGAGAAATTAAAAACGTTACAGACAAGCTAAAGCTAAGAGAACTGAGCACCACCAAAAACCAGCTTTACGACAAATGCTAAAGGAACTTCTCTACACAGGAAACACAAGAGAAGGAAAATACCTACAATAACAAACTCAACACAATGAAGGAAATGGTAATAGGAACATGCATATCAATAATTACCTTAAATGTAAATTCCTTAAATGCTCCAATGAAAAGATATAGACTGGCTGAATGGATACAAAAACAAGACCCATATATATGCTGTCTACAAGAGACCCACTTCAGACCTAGGGACACATACAGACTGAAAGTGAGGGGATGGAAAAAGATATTACATGCAAATGGAAATCAAAAGAAAGCTAGAGTAGCAATTCTCATATCAGACAAAATAGACTTTAAAATAAAAACTGTTACAAGAGACAAAGAAGGACATTACATAATGATCAAAGGATCAATTCAAGAAGATATAACAATTGTAAATATTATGCACCCAACATAGGAGCACCTCAATACATAGGCAAATACTAACAACCATAAAAGGGGAAATCGACAGTAACACAATCATAGTAGGGGACTTTAACACCCCACTTTCACCAATGGACAGATCATCCAAAATGAAAAAAATAAGGAAACACAAGCTTTAAATGATACATTACAAAAAGATGGACTTATTTGATATTTACAGGACACTCCATCCAAAAACAACAGAATACACTATCTTCTCAAATGCTCATGGAACATTCTCCAGGATAGATCCTATCTTGGGTCACACATCAAGCTCTGGTAAATTTAAGAAAATGGAAATCATATCAAGTATCTTTTCCAACCACAATATTATGAGACTAGATATCGATTACAGGAAAAAGTCTGGAAAAAATACAAACACATGGTGGTTAAACAATACACTACTTAATAACCTAAGAGATCACTGAAGAAATCAAAGAGGAAATCAAACAATACGTAGAAAAACTGACAATGAAAACACGACGACGCAAAACAGATGGGATGCAGCAAAAGCAGTTCTAAGAGGGAAGTTTATAACAATACCATCCTACCTTAAGAAACAAGAAAAATATCAAATAAACAACCTAAACTTACACCTAAAGAGGTTAGAGAAAGAAAAACAAAACAAAACAAAAAACCCAAAGTTAGCAGAAGGAAAGAAATCATAAATGTCAGATCAGAAATAAATGAAAAAGAAATGAAGGAAACGATAGCAAAGATCAATACAACTAAAAGCTTGTTCTTTGAGAAGACAAACAAAATGGATAAACCATTAGCCAGACTCATCAAGAAAAAAGGGAGAAGACTCAAATCAATAGAATTAGAAATGAAAAAGGAGAAGTAACAACTGACACGGTAGAAATACAAGGACCATGAGAGTTACTACAAGGAAATATATGCCAATAAAATGGGCAATCTGAAAGAAATGGACACATTCTTATAAGAGCACAACCTTCTGAGACTGAGCCAGGAAAAAATAGAAAATATGAACAGACCAAACACAAGCACTGAAATTAAGACTGTGATTAAAAACCTTCCAACAAACAAAAGCCCAGGACCAGATGGCTTCACAGGCGAATTCTATCAAACAGAGGAGAGCTAACATCTATCCTTCTCAAACTCTTCCAAAATATAGCAGAGGGAGGAACACTCCCAAACTCATTCTATGAGGTCACCATCACGCTGATACCAAAACCAGAAAAAGATGTCAAAAAGAAAGAAAACTACAGGCCAATATCACTGATGAACATAAATGCAAAAATCCTCAACAAAATACTAGCAAACAGAATCCAACAGCACATTAAAAGGATCATACACCATGATCAAGTGGAGTTTAACCCAGGAATGCAAGGATTCTTCAATATATGCAAATCGATCAATCTGATACACCATATTAACAAACTGAAAGAGAAAAACCATATGATCATCTCAATAGATGCAGAGAAAGCTTTTGACAAAATTCAACACCGATTTATTAAAAAAACTCTCCAGAAAGTAGGCATAGACGGAACTTACCTCAACATAATAAAGGCCATATATGACAAACCCACAGCCAACATCGTTCTCAATGGTGAAAAACAAATCATTTCCTCTAAGATCAGGAAGAAGACAAGATTTCCCACTCTTACCACTATTACTCAACATCATTTTGGAAGTTTCAGCCACAGCAATCAGAGAAAAAAAATAAATAAAGGGAATCAAAATCAGAAAATAGGAAGTAAAGCACTCACTGTTTGCAGATGACATGATACTATACATAGAGAATCCTAAAGATGCTACCAGAAAACTACTAGAGCTAATCAATGAATTTGGTAAAGTAGCAGGATACAAAGTTAATGCACAGAAATCTCTTGCATTCCTACACACTAATGATGAAAAATCTGGAAGTGAAATTAAGAAAACACTCCCATTTACCATTGCAGTAAAAAGAATGAAATATCTAGGAACAAACCTACCTAAGGAGATAAAAGACCTGTATGAAGAAAATTATAAGACACTGATGGATGAAATTAAAGATGATACGAAGAGATGGAGAGATATACCATGTTCTTGGATTAGAAGAATCAACATTGTGAAAATGACTATATTACCCAAAGCAATCTACTGATTCAATGCAATCCCTATCAAACTACAACTGGCATTTTTCACAGAACTAGAACAAAAAATTTCACAATTTGTATGGAAACACAAAAGACCCCGAATAGCCAAATCAATCTTGTGAAAGAAAAATGGAGTTGGAGGAATCAGGCTCCCTGAGTTCAGACTATACTACAAAGCTACAGTAATCAAAACAGTATGGTACTGGCACAAAAACAGAAATATAGATCAATGGAACAGGATAGAAAGTCCAGAGATAAACCCATGCACATATGGTCACCTTATCTTTGATGAAGGATGTAAGAATATACAATGGAGAAAAGATAGCCTATTCAATGACTGGTGCTGGGAAAACTGGACAGCTACATGTAAAAGAATGAAATTAGAACACTCCCTAACACTACACACAAATATAAACTCAAAATGGATTAAAGACCTAAAGGTAATGCCAGACAGTATCAAACTCTTAGAGGAAAACATAGGCAGAACATTGTATGACGTAAATCACAGCAAGATCCTTTTTTACCCATCTCCTAGAGAAATGGAAATAAAAACACAAATAAACAAATGGGACCTAATGAAACTTAACAGC
Organism: Balaenoptera physalus; assembly: GCF_965194825.1. Classification (NCBI taxonomy): domain Eukaryota; kingdom Metazoa; phylum Chordata; class Mammalia; order Artiodactyla; family Balaenopteridae; genus Balaenoptera; species Balaenoptera physalus. The sequence continues at coordinate 50,984,260 of NC_138899.1, read as the reverse complement.
TTTTGCACAGCAAAGGAAACCATAAACAAGATATAAAGGCAACCCTCAGAATGGGAGAAAATATTTGCAAATGAAGCAACTGACAAAGGATTAGTCTCCAAAATTTAACAGCAGCTCATGCAGCTCAATATCAAAAAAGCAAACAACCCAATCAAAAATGGGCAGAAGACCTAAACAGACATTTCTCCAAAGAAGATATACCGATTGCCAACAGACACATGAAAGAATGCTCAACATCTTTAATCATTAGAGAAATGCAAATCAAAACTACAATGAGATATCATCTTACACCGGTCAGAATGGCCATCATCAAAAAATGTACAAACAATAAATGCAGGAGAGGGTTTGGAGAAAAGGGAACCCTCTTGCACTATTTGTGGGAATGTAAACTGATACAGCCACTATGGAGAACAGTATGGAGGTTCCTTAAAAAACTAAAAATAGAACCACCATACGACCCAGCAATCCCACTACTGGGCATATACCCTGAGAAAACTATAATTCAAAAAGAGTCATGTACCACAATGTTCATTGCAGCTCTATTTACAATATCCAGGACATGGAAGCAACCTAAGTGTTCATCAACAGATGAATGGATAAAGAAGATATGGTACATATATACAATGGAATATTACTCAGCCATGAAAAGAAACGAAATTGAGTTATTTGTAGTGAGGTGGATGGACCTAGTGTCTGTCATACAGAGTGAAGTAAGTCAGAAAAAGAAAAACTAATACCGTATGCTAACACATATATATGGGATCTAATAACCAACAGAAAAACTTGTCATGAAGAACCTAGGGGCAAGATGGGAGAAGGCTAAGGTGGGACAAAGTGAGAGAGTGGCATGGACATATATACACTACCAAATGTAAAATAGATAGCTAGTGGGAAGCAGCCGCATAGCACAGGGAGATCAGCTCGGTGTTTTGTTACCACCTAGACGGGTGGGATAAGGAGTGTGGGAGGGAGGGAGACACAAGAGGGAAGCAATATGGGGATATATGTATATGTATAACTGATTCACTTTTTTATAAAGCAGAAACTAACACACCGTTGTAAAGCAGTTATACTCCAATAAAGATGTTAAAAAAATAAAAATAAAATTTAAAAAAATTAAGAAAAAAAGAAGTAAGGGAAAGCTGGTTTACTAGTCAAGTTCTAAATACTGAAGAAATGACAAATGGAAGAGTGTTTTTTTTTAATCTGAAAATTTATCAAATATCCTTTTTCAATGGAAATAATCTGAATACAACTTTAAACATGTGGTCATAATGGATCACACTTGTTCTAGGTATTCCCAACCTAGGACTTTAGTCATATTATTTGCATTTAGTCTTGCTAACAACTCTGCTTATATTCTTTTCAAGAGTTATTATACTGCCTTCTGCAAAGAAAGGCAATATCTGTATTTCCCAACATTCTAGAACATAATAAAGAAGCAAACCTTTCTGCCCAAAGCCTCTTTGAGCTATTTAATTTACTTTTTGACAAGAGGAGAATGACACTGAGCACTCCACAAAGAACAAAAGCAATTTTTCATACCATGAAATGCAAATGATAATTTAATCATTACTAGAAAAACCATTAGTATATATTCAGGAAAATCTTATCCTGTCTTCTTCTTGTAGAACAAGTGTGGCTTAAACACATTACATCTTAAAAAAAGGTAACTTTCCATTTCTTAAGAAAAACATTTTAAAGTTTTTATTTTGATGGAAATTAGTCAAAGAGAAAAAAATCAATTAAAATTTAACCAACAGTAGAGGTTAATCCTCTATATCCCTGATGACTTTCTTCATCATTATATGTTACCATTCATTCACCTAATTTTAGAAAGACATGAACATCTTTATTAAAGGAGATATTTTTAATAATACTGCAAACTATATGTGTGTGTCTATATATATACATATATATATATATGGGCAGTTCATGAAATCACTGAAGAGTTGGGTACGGTGGAAAGATTACAGAAATATTACATGTACAGTATTAATTTCTAACTTGGCAAATGTTAATGGTGAGAATAATATATTTTATATACTATATTAGAAATAAATAATAGTGAGTAGAAAATTTGTATATTATAAAAATAAAATTATTATTTTATACTTACGGCAGTCTGCCTTGAACTTTGTCAGGGCAATATTTCAACTAGAATCCCATAAAATATTGTCATACCCTAGGTCCCAGAAGACTTAGAACTCCCATACCTAAGCAAAGGCAATACTGAAGGAACCCTCTGACTTTGATATCAGCCCAAGTCAGACCATTATGCAATTCTAGAGTAGACAAGCTAAGGGCTGCCAGGCTGATTCATGAAAAAATGTACCTTTCTTCCTTCATAAACACACACATTTTCACAGGCAAGAGACTTGATGTTTGCTGCATTAAATACTTGGGATAGCCCATCCGTATTGCCCTGTGCCTCTTTTAATTTACCTTTGTGACCAATAAAACAATCTGGTTCTTAACCTAAAATATATCAGGGATGGATAGCTCCCTTAAATCCATCTTCTTCCTTTAGCATTATTAAATTCCATTTTCCTGTCATGCTTTATTCAACATATTCCAAAAAAGCTTATTGTTATTTCCATTCAAGTTATTTCTTTTGACTTCTCTATATTCTATTAATGGCTTTCACCAGGGTTGAAAATTAGGAATCTGCTTTTCTATGATTCTAGAATAAGCAGTTACCAAATCCTGCTAGTTTTTCCCTGCATCACATTTTTATTTTTATTATTTGTTGATCACCATGGTAGCAATCATTTTCAAGAGTTCATACCTTTAGGTAGTTTCTTGAAGTACCCATCCCATCTTACTCTCTAAAATTTGTCCTGCACAGGAAATTATCCTCTGAAGCACTACTCTGATTATAGTCTATTCTTCTGGAAATTCTTTAATTATTGTTCTACACATGTCATTAAGATGTTCACATTTATTAATATGCAGTTGTGCAAAATGATGTTGAATAACTTTTAATCTTTTATATTGGTGTGAGTACACCATTTATCACTTTATTGTTTTTAGTTATTTGTGTTATCGTCCTCTTTTTCTTGATTTGATCTCCTAGAAAAATGTATATTTTACTATATTTCAAATGACCCATTATAGTTTTCTTTTACATATTTGGTTTTTAGTTCTATATTTTATGTGATTTATCATTGTAGCATCCTGATGTTTATTAATATATACTTTTTATAAAATTTTCTTAAAATTATCTTTTAAATTGTTAAAAATATATAAACAGCTCATACAAATCAATATCAAACAAGCAATGAAATCAAAAAATAGGCAGAAGACCTGAATAGACATTTTTCCAAAGAAGACATACAGATGGCTAACAGGCACATGAAAAGATGCACAACATTACTAATCATTATAGAAATACAAATCAAAAGAACAATGAAATATCACCTCACACCTGTCAGAATGGTTATCATCAAAAAGTTTACAAATAATAAATTTTGGAGACTATGTAGAGGAAAGGGAACCTTGCACACTTTTGGTGGGAATGTAAATTGGTGCAACCACTATAGAAAACAATATGGAGGTTCCCCCAAAACTAAAAATAGATCTACCATATGATCCAGTGATTCTACTCCTGAGTATGTATCTGGAAACAATGAAAGCACTAATACAAAAAGATAAATGAACCCTAATGTTCATAGCATCACTATTTACAATAGCCAAGATATGGAAGCAACCCAAGTGTCTATCAACAGATTAAGATGTGGCATATATATACAGTGGAATATTACTCAGCCATAAAAGAGAATGAAATTCTACCATTTGCAGCAACATGGATGGACCTAGAGACTACTATGCTTAGTGAAATAAGTCAGAGGAAGACAAATACTGTATATCACATATGGAATCTAAAAAATAATACAAACGAATGTATATACAAAACAGAGACAAACAGATATAGAGAAAAAACTAGTGGTTACCAGTGGGGAGAGGGAAGGCGAGAGGAGCAATTTAGGGGTATGGGATCAAGAGATACAAACTAATATGTATAAAATAGATAAGTGACAAGGATATATTGTACAGCACAAGGAATTATAGCCATTATCTTGTAGTAACTTTTAATGGAATATAATCTGTACAAATTCTGAATCATTATGCTGTATACTTGAAAGTAATATAATATTATAAATCAACTATACTTCAATAAAAGCTTGTTTAAAATTAACATAACCCTCAGAGATTCTCAGTTGACTACAGAAAAATATCCAAACACCTTAGACTGCATTCAAGAGTTTTCAGTCTCACCTCAAAGTATTTTCTAGGTTTAGTACCAACATGGGATTTCTTTTAAAACTATGTTTCCTTCTTTCCATGATCTCCCTTGCTCTCATTTGAGCCATTTTTATTTTCCTCCTGTATTAGTGCATTGACGACCCTGCTTACATTCTTGTTTATTTTCTTTGGTTTGTTCTCAATATAACTGCCATTGATCCTGCTAACATTTAAATCAGATGAGTTTATTATTTTGTTCAAAACCCTCTCAAGGCTGTCGCTTTTGCTCAAAATAAAACTAAAGTCCTACTAAGCGCCTACAAAACAAGACTGTCTGACCCTTCCATCTCTCTGACTACATCTCCTCCCAGGCTCTCCAACTCACTTGATGCTCAAACTTCAGGGATCTCCTTATTTCTCTAGAAGAATGCCTCTTTCACTCTTTGTGCTCCTATACTATCTGCCTTGCATTTCTCTAATGATGTGCATCTCCTTGTATACCATATTACAATTACTTGTGTCTCTCTGGCTGCTCTCCTGCTAGTTTATCAGCTTTTTGAAGGAGGACACAATTTATTTTCCAGCTTGTGTTTGAAAAACTGCCCCATCAACATCTAAAGGCTTAGACAAATATGTCTCTGATGTGACGATAAATGCATGTTGACTCATAATAAATGAAGTTGAGGGCATTCAATTCATTATGGGCACAAAATGATATTATATTAGAATTAATTCATATTGCTATTTTAAACATTTTAATTAGATACAATTATGTGTTCTTTCTATAAGATTTATAGGAAATATATCATTTAAATATACACAGTCAACCACAAATGCGTGAGTGTAGCCCTTTACAAGCACAATTTCCAGTATGTCTTCAGTTTTTACTAACTTCCTGAGCCTGTTGGGTTGAGGGGGTATTTATGTATATGTAGCCTGCAAGAAACTACCAAGACTAACAGGCTTCTCTCAGATCACTCTGCTGAGATCTCAGAATCTGGGAGGGTAATGACAGATACTTAGATCAGTCCCGCTTATACACTGTGGATAAGCCTAACATTGATCAGAGTGGCTAAAAAATAAATTTGAGCTGGGTTCATTACTGAAAGTAAAGTTCAAGTCTGCAAGTCTCCATGAGTCATTAGTTCCCTGCAGAATGTACCGCATGATTCCTGCAAAGGACAATGCTTCCACCGGAAAAGCAGATCTAGTTTTGTCACATTGGGTGAGAATTGGATTATTTAGCTGTGTGTTATTTTTAGCAAATTTGTCTGTAGAACATTTATTAAGACTTTTTATTCCTGAAGTGTGGGAACATTTAGGAAAATTGACACTTTTGAAAGAGACACGTTGCAAAAGCAGTTCCATGTGGTTTTCTTTGATTGGTCTTAACTATGTTACCATTTCCCTATTGGGCTCCAAAAGAATATCAACAGAAGGAAATGTATCTCTAGCTTTTGTTTTAGTTTTCAGAGTTTTTTTTTTTTTCTTTTAATAATGATAAGCACTTCAGAAAAACTGAGAAGTCCTTTCCTTTGGCATGTTTCTTGAAAAAGAAAAAAAAAACAAAACTCTTTTATTTGAATGTGTCTTCTCTGATGGTGAGAAAGATTCCTGTCTCACACTGTAATTTTAGTTTTTCTGCAGATGTTAGGGACCAAATAGGCACGAGGTAGTCTTGGTGTCCCAATTCTGTAACCAGCAGAACTCTGTTATCTCCTAGTCGGATTTTCAGACAGCAAACTGCATCAGCAAGACACAGCATCTTGTGCAAATTATTTAAATGATAAAGTTTTTTATTTTCTTAGAGTTAAAACAGCAATAATAAGAATACATCTGTCATAGTAGTATTCTAAGTATTAAGTGAAATAATAAATGTAAAGGATTTAGCACAATGCCTGGCATAAAGTAAGGGACTGGTCATTTTGTTTTAAAATCTGTTTTTGATTTTTTTTTTTTCCTTCTGCTTTTCTGTTTCTTTTCCCTAATCCAGTGATATTCAACCAAGGGCAGTTTTGCTCCCTGACCACTGACCTCACCCAAGGGAATATTTGTCAATGTCTGGAGACATTTTTGGTTGTCATAACTGGGAGAGGGGAAGCTAGTGGAACCTAGTGAGTGTCAAACACCTTACAATGCACAGGGCAGGCCCCCAAAGTAAGAATTATCAGTCCCAAAATGTAAGTGTGTCAAGGTCAAGAAACCAGCTTTCATCTATGCCTTTCTCTCCCGTCTATCTACTTACCTCATTCTTATTCCTCTACTGTCCTCTGCTTTTTCCTTTTATTTATTATTATATTTGTGTCTGTATTCCTTAGAAGCAATATTTAAGTAAACCATAAAACTTGAATTTTATTTTACTTTTATGTCTTTAAAATATTGCTATGAAAAATGATCCACATCATTCTCACTCTGGCATTGGGAGAGGCAGTCTGCGTGGGCCCTAAGCATCAGTGACCTTCCGAGTTAAGTGTGTCAGATAGCAAGAGTTATCCTCCCCAGATACCAAGCAGTTTCTGTTGCTAGTTCCAGAAGCAACTACTTAGATCCAAGTGACCAGAGTGTGTTTACCATGTAATTTCTTGCTCCCCAAGGGAGGTGAGAGGGGAGCTGGCTTGTTTGCTGCCTGCTGCTGAAGTTGCTGAACACTTGGCCCTGGATTTCTCAGTCGTGGTGCAGTATTGGGTGCATAATCTTCCTCTGAGCCCATCGTGTCACCCTGTGGGTCTTGAGGGCAATGAGAACGAGCATTACCGTGCAGGTTCTCATACTGTTGCTTAACTGCGAATGATCAGTTGTCCTGCTCTGATCCACCATGTCTCGTTATCTAATTTTGGGTTGTAGGGAGTTGTGGTGGATTTACTCATTTCCCTCTGTGAGGCTGGGATTTTTTCCTTACTGCACAACCGGCTAATCTGTGCGAATCAGAGTGCCCTGTAGCATTCAATTCGTAAGGTTATTTTTTTGTTTTGTTTTGTTTCTGTTCCAATACTATAGCAATTGATCATAACAGGTTTATTCCATCATCATAGCAATCACTGGTAGAGCCAAGATTTGAGCACAGGTCTCTCTGACTCCAAACTCCATTCTCTTTCTACCTCATCAGGTATGCTTATTTTGGTTTTATCCTAATACCTTTTAACCGCTCTACATAAACTTTTTCAAATTTTAGATTTTCTAATAACTCTGCCTTGAGTTGCAATGATTCTTGAAGTATGGACTTGGATTTTAACTCTGCTAGACCGTAAATTCCTCAATATCTGAGTCTTACTAATCTTTGTATTTGTAGACTATAAACTTAGAAAATACCACAAACATCTATTTAGTAAAACTGAGACAGTAATATATATTTCATTCTTACACACGGTTTTGTTAGCCCTTAATATGGTTTTGATATTGTGGGGGGTTTTGTAAAATTATTTTATCATTCCTATTTTGAATATATCTCAGTATTATATGCCTTCATGAGGGCTCGTCTTTATGCAATCTGAAGATCCCAGCCTCAGTCCCTGAGGGCTATTAAACAGTTTATCTGTTGAGAAATCTTAGAAGAAAAGGTATGGTCCTCCAAAGGTTAGCCCTGAACTCAAGTCATGTAAAGAAAGCTACACTCAAATAATTATTTCAACAATTTTCTTGGAACTATTTCACCAGCTTTAGCCAATGTTTAGTTCATTTATCTCTTTTTCTCTTTTATGTCTCTATTTTCATATTTACCCCACTTTGATTTTAGTATATAGTTATAGGAAAAATATTTTATTTTAAATCAAGGTTTTACAGCTCACTTGATATTCAACCACTTTAGCAGGACAGTGATATTGTACCATAAATTGAAAGAAAAAAAGTTTCTGCATAGACTGATAAGAGATTTACTAACTTCTTGCTTGATATTGAAATTCTTCATTTTTTTTTTTTTATTCAATATAACAAGGAAAAATGAAGCATGACTCCAGACCTCATTTTGGTATTGGTGCCATTCTCCAGGGTTCTTCATACATAAATTCTCTTCAGGAATAAATGTTTTACATTGTCCAGAGGAGAAACTTTTTTTTAAAGTAAGTGAATTTTTCAGTTTTGTAGGGAAAATTCTTGAGCAGTTAAATGGCACTCCTATTACAACTGCACACTCAGCACACTTCCTCTACCATAACAGTTTACATGATTTAAATCAATTTATTTTTTAAGCTTATAGCTTATTCTGAACCAACGAGCATACAATATATGTTTTAAATAATGTTCCTACTGCAAATCAATATTTTCCAGTTTTTATGAGCACTGTATGTAACATGGTAAATAGAAAATAACTTTTTCATTGCATATTCTTCAAGCCCTCTTTAAGAAGCCACACATAGTGGAGAATGGGTTATCTCACATCTTGTATCCTTATGATAAGTCAAACAAATAACAACTTTTCAAATCTAGCTTCACATATTTTGCAAATGTGTTTGCCATTAGTGATAAATACAAAGAATACTATAATATTTAATTTAAATATGGAAAACAAGCAAACAGAACAGGGAAGTAAATTTATAAATGCTGCCTTCTCTGGTTTTAGAACATAATGCTATATTTAACCTCTTTTTTAAATGTTCTAAAAATGCATTATGTGGGTTATTTCTGAGTTTTGAAAGCCTATTGAAGTCTTATAATCATCAAGAGCAAGAAGGACAAATGTTATAAAGCTTGTTCTTTTTTGTGCTGAGTTATGTGTATTAGTTAAACTTCTAGTTGAACGTCTCAACCTTTGGATAATTATATATATATATATATATATATATATACACATATATATATATATATATATATATATATATATATATATATATATACACATATATATGTGTATATATATATGACTCCACAGTACAGGCAATCTAATACCTAACACATTGGAGAGACGTGGTTTATCACAAACGTTTTTAAACCAGATTTTCCTTACTCTCACTGGAATCATGCTTTCAAATTCTCTGTCTGTGCTGCATTTGTTTAACTTTGATTTTAAGGCTATTGAATTGACTGTGTGCTCTGCCATGTCTAGTACATTGTGGGATAAATGGGCTGTAATCAGCTGGAGTATTCCAGTATGCAAATGACTTGCTGGGACTAAGCACACTGGGAACTGTGCTTCCTCTTTCTGATCACCAGAGTACCATTTAGCAAATTGCCATTGCAGTGGGCTCAGTGATAGGCTGAGAGCTCTGAATAAGTTAATTGCAGATCCTTAAGGTACCTAACTTACCCTCACAACCCAGCTGAAAACAGGAATACAGGCAGTTCAGTTTGCCTATAAGCACTGAGTTGATGGTGTATTAAGAGCTCTGAACTTTTTAGAATGGCTATGTAAATGAGCAGGGTTTCTTCACTTGCCCATTTATTCTTTGAAATATCCTGCCCTTCCAGGGACAGAGAAGATACAACTGTTCTTCTGCTTGGCTCAAACTTTGGGGAATCTGTTTTTCAGCTGTTGGCAAAGAATTCCTCTTACTTACCTTCATGACTTAAGGAAGCTTTGTCAGATGTGGGAAAGCTATCACTGTGCATCTGAATTTTGAGGATGAAGTGGAAGTACTCTGCAATGTCTTGATTTTTCTAGGTTTTCTGGGACTGTTTTAAGTACTTCAAAAAATAAACTAATGAGGCTTACATTCTATTTAGGGGTGGAGGAAATCAGTACACTGTAGATTTTCCTTGCATATTTCAACCAACAGAACATGCAATTGAAGACATATGGGACTTGGACTCTTCAATTAACTGCTGTGAGAGATGAATTTTGGAAAGGGAGAAGGTCAAATGAGAAGAGAACAGATCAGGGTTAATGCCATCTTTCTTGAATGGCATCTTGGCCTTTGAGCAATGGTAATTAACATAAAACAATTCTCTTTTTCATTAGAAAACATTCTGACCATGGAGCCACACCGAATGATATGACTTTGGGATGTTGAGGCCCTTGGGGGAAAAATATTCAGACATTTAGAACAACTCAATTAGGGAAAAAAAGGTTCTTTCTGAAACTAGAGTGCTTGACTATATGCCCAAAAGTATAGAGAATGGCAGGCATGGAACACCCCCCAACCCTGCCAAACTCTTTATGAAAAGTACTATCTTCCATTCCATTTATGAGAAGACTGCTGATTTAGGGGCAGTCCTGAGTAAAACAATTAAATATAAATTAATCTATGAATTTTAAAGGAAAAACGATATGCATTATTTTGCAGGAACATTGGACAGTTTCCATTAACGTTTGCTGTGCCACTGAGATATGTAAGTGGTTAGTCAGAAATACAATTTAAAAAATATTGTATACCTTTTAAAGCATATGGGACTCTAAAATTGTCTAAATCAAAACAGCATAAAAAATAACTCTGTCTTTCACACCAACCCATATTAAGAAATTATATTAAATACACACATATATGTACTGTGTATATTCATATATATATATATTGCATTCCTATTTGTGTCTATGTATGAATGTAGATACATATTATTATGTAAGCATGTAAACTGGGAAACAATTGCATTGCACAATAATAATTTATACTTTTCAAATAATATTTTTATTTCAGCTACAGACAGTGGTAAAATGCTTATGATTTTTCAGAATTTATTCCTAAATCTTTTTTCTTCTTTAAATGTGCACTCTTTTAAAACCCAAGTTTTTTATATCCTGGTTAAAAAGAAATATATTGGGTTGCAGTTTGGAAAGAGCAATATCTGTCATTGCATTTTCTTGTGACTGTCAAGAGCCTACGTTTCCTTCTGTAAGATCAGTGTTTATAAATCACTTGCTTTCTAAGCAAGCACTTAACAGACATCATCTCTTAAAACATCACAATATTCCTGTGAGGGTAAAAAGGAGCAAATAACATTCTTCTCACTGATCAGAATCTGAGGTCTTTGGCTGAGTTACTGAAACACAATGACAACTGTGTCAAATCACACAGTAAACTTAGAGCAAAAATTATAACCCAGGGGCAGTATTCTCACTACCATGGTTGCAACTGGTTTCTCAGTGCAGTTGAATGTCTTTTACCTTTTCTAAGGGGGTGTGGGAGATGCTACATTTATGATAAAAATAGGTACATATTTCTTCTAACAATACACTTACGGGTTAATGTGAATTTCACTTGCACACTCAATTCCCCAGTTAGATTTAAGCAGCTCACAGTCTAAACAAAAAAATAACATTCACCATATTTCTGCTTGAATTTTATTTTTCAAAAGGCTTTCTCTTTCTACCTGACTCAACTGTGACAACCAAGATGACAAATTAGTTTTCTTTTGATTACCCACCCTCAATATATATCTGTAATCATGTACAGTTTTTTTTCTGGAACATTTTGACATTTCTAAGTGATATGTTTCCTGGGTAAAAGGACTCTTTTGTTATATAAAGGGTTACTACAAGGGTTAGCAATATTAATGCATAATGTCATACATGGTTGTTTGGACATTATAGTGGAGGCTGCTTACAGTTGCCCTGTTTATTGTTGGCTGTGAATGTCTGCTGTTCTAATGTGACATGTTCAGTAAAATGACATGGATCACTGGCTGGTTCAAGGTTTCCGCTATAACACTATGAGGTCAATAATAAATAATTTTTCCCAGTCTAAAATGTTCCTAAACCTTGTCCATATAAAAATAAATGGAGTATTGACTAAAATTCCACTTATTTACACACTGTCATGATATTTAATACTTTAAAGCAGATTGCTAATGACCCCTCCCACATTGGGAAGAAAACCACCCTACTGAGTTTCATAAAAATGTGGTTTCCAGAGGAAGCCTTTCTACTGAGTCCGATTGAAAGTTTTATATCTTTTCCAGAGTTCCAATAGTTTGATGAAAATGCATATGGGTGTGCAAACTTGTTTCTATTTGCCACTTTCACAAATTCAATATATATTTGACTTATATCTTGAGCAAAGACGCAGGTTGTCAAATGTTAAAATTAGTTGAAGCATTGTTTTATAATCTGAGGAGTTCCCTTAAAAGACAGGCATAAAGGCTGAATTGAGGCAAATGAACTGAGCTCCACTGCTCCCCCCCACCCTCCGCCCCAGGTAGGAGGAGCAGCCCAGCTCTTACTTCATTTTTTTTTTCTTTTTTGAATAGTGTGTTTGTGATCAATTATTCTTTTTTTTTTTTTAATTATTATTTATTTATTTATTTATTTTTGGCTGTGTTGGGTCTTCGTTTCTGCTGAGATCATAACAAACTCATGTGAGTCATTATGATCTCATGAGAAGTATATGAGATGCTTTCATTGAAATTTCACTGAAATCTTAATACAATCATTATGGTTCTTCCACTGAAAGCATAATCCTATGTTGTGAAGCCATCGTGGTGTATTCTGTCAATGCATACTAAGGGAGTCCTCACATACAGACTATTGGCATGATAGACTATAATGGCTCTTTCATAGCTGCCATGGTCCACTGTGTCAATGCACAGTGAAGGAGACTTTAATGCACTGATCCGAGGCTGAAGAGTGCTTCTCCGCTATGCAGAGGAGGGATAGTCTGATGAGTATTTTGATGAAAAGCTGGTTGTTAGATTTTCATTAATTTTTAACAAGCTTCACTGTGATAAAGAGATTAGTGTGCATCATATTAGTGCAAAGTTCAGGTTTTATTTAAGAATATATACCAGTTGTCATCTTCCCAAGATGCAAAACAACTTCTGAAAGCCTTTGTCTCTACCTATCAAGGACGAGAGCACCTGCGGTGTTCATTAGTAGATGCTTCAGGGTAGCCTCCCAAGTTAATCATCCCAGAATCTTTGCCAACCACTAAGAGAAGCTGCAGAAAGCACTTCCTCATTATTCCTAAACAATATCTCTCTGCTTGTGATTTATTATTCGGAATTCTGGATCCAAAAAGTGAAGTGTCTTCCTAAATTCATTTCTAAATGGAAGAAAAGAATTCAAATACATTTTTAGGGAACTTCAAAAGTCTTAAAATTAATGAACAAAATATAGTCATTTTCAAAGTCTTAATTAATCATGCATGACAATATGAATGCTTTTTCTTCACTGTGGAAGAAACTGTTAGATTGTACGCATGGACACTCATTTGTCCTGATTTTTAAATTTGCTTGCTTAAATAAAAGCTATAGTCACCTTTATGCATTTTGCAATTAACTAAAATTACTAACCAATTGGGAATCCAATTTACAAGGTAATTCTAAGACTAACAGTCCAATAAAAGTTAGAAAATTAGAAAACATTTTGCAGAGTTTTAGCCTTTGTTTCTTCTCAGGGCTGGACCTTATCCAAGTTTGATGTTGCCCTTTTCCACTTATAATTTTTTTTTTTTTCACTTCTTTCGCTTTACATTACTTTTCCAGGTATGTGGACTATTTTCTTAACATACTTTTGCCCTCAGCTGAATGTCAGATCATTCTTTCTAAACTGTGAACTTATAGCTGCAGTTACCTCTGCCTCTATATCATTTACTTTGTTATTAAACCTTCAAGGAGTATAGTGCTATCATATAAAAATTAAGTCTTACAATCCAACTTCTTAAACATCCCAAAGAAATTAAAGTTAAGTGACAGGATTTTTTTGTGTGTCAAGAAATCTCTTTGTATAACCCATGCCACAGAATTAATTTCATTTTTGTTTGAAAGGCTCTCCATGACTAGACTCACCAGTGGCCCAGAAGTAGTAGAGATAAGACTGAAGACAGATTAATAATAATTAAATAACAATAATATCTAACACAAATATGCTAGTTATTCTCTATCTGTCCAGCCAGATCCATTCTCCTTTTCCTCTGCTTTGTGTCTTGGTGGGTTGAGGCCTATGGGTTTTATTGCTTCAGTTTCCTTGGCCTTTGGTATCCAGTTGGTTGCAATTGATGGGAGGCCTAAGCAAGAAGTAGGAGGGAATGAGAAGGTGGTCAGCTATTTTTTTTCCTTTGCTCCCTTCTGCTTCAATTCAGCAGCCTGACAGTGGCTGAGAATCAGTTCTCAGGCCCCAATAAAAATATCAGGCCTATGGTAGAAACGACTTTCTGCTCTTGCTAGTTCCTGGGCATCTTAACATGTATTATTGGTTCCTTTACACTGGGGCACACATCAGTAAATGGTTGCATCATTAAACATTTTCAGTTAAGTTCTTTGAGTAGAATTATATTTCCTATTAAGACTATTTTTTTTTTTAATTATTAGCACCTTTTTAATTATTTATTTATTTATTTATTTTGGCTGTGTTGGGTCTTCGTCCCTGTGCTAGGGCCCTCTCCAGCTGTGGCAAGTGGGGGCCACTCTTCATCGCGGTGCGTGGGCCTCTCACCATCGCGGCCCCTCCCGTTGCGGAGCACAGGCTCCAGACACGCAGGCTCAGCAGTTGTGGCTCACTGGCCCAGCCGCTCCGTGGCACGCGGGATCTTCCCAGACCAGGGCTCGAACCCGCGTCCCCCTCACCGGCAGGCAGACTCTCAACCACTGCACCACCAGGGAAGCCTAAGACTATTATTGACATAACAAATGGCACCAAGACTGATCCCCAAGAAACAGACTATCAAGATGGCTTTCTGAGACTGGTTACACTCACCAAGGATATAGAAATTACTGTGGCATTTATGCTTGATGACCACAGATTGACTCTAATAATTTGCTTTGTTGGTCCATTGGAGGCTGTACTCAAAAGTATCCTAGTGTCAATAAGGTTAAAACTCAAGAATATCCTTGGCAGGCTATATAAGATTAAATGCAAACACTTTGAGATGGGGAGTGGGTGCTGGGCATGCTGTCATTATTATATTAGGATCCATCCTTTCAGCCACTGTCTATACCACAGACCGGGATATTCCTTTCATTAGGGTACTAAGAAATGCATTGTCAAGAGAAGTACCAATATCATTTGAAAAATTCTGTTTTGGCTGCACTCTGGAGGTTGGAGAAGATGGCTGGATATGTTGCCACTGCATTGTGTGCCTTAATTTCAATAATTAGCTCCTTGAGACACAAAGGTAAGACAGCAGCACCTGATCATCAGAGACTAAGTGGGAGCAATTGCCACAGGAAACAATTGGTAATTAAAGTGCTTTGACATCTAAGGATATTTGGCAATGGCTAATAGATATGTGTCCTTAAGAATGAAATAGCTAAGTAACCTACTAAGGTGCCTCCGCCAGTTTCCCTTTGGCAGGCCTGTGCATCACAGCTTGTGTGAGTGTCTGATGCTAATTGTTCACAAATGCTCCTTCTTCAGAGAATCATTCTCTGCTGAACAGATGTCACTTTGTTGACAGGGCTGAGAGGACTGATCTCTTTATCCTAGGGCGTCCTATGTCATGTTTAAGTGTTCCATGTCATGGAGTTACAAAAGCCCATCCTCCATTGTCTTAATAGCGAGACAAATTCTGTGGTGCAAATCATGACAAAGCTGACAAAGGGATCAGCCTAAATAAATGTAGACTTAAGCTGAGCTATCCAATCCTTGCATAACTTCTTTCCTCACATTGTCTTGCCTGCCTTACTCCTTTTCTCTAAAGAATACTCACTTATTTAATAATGTACTCTTGAACCCTTACTTCAGATTCTGCTTTTAGAAGACTTTCCTTAAGTTTACTGGAGCAAACAAAAACAGCATCTCACCTCTCCCCTAGCAAAGGATATTCTTAATTTGAATAAATAATGTCAATTGGCAGCATCTCATTTTCATTTTCTAGGAAAAGAATTGCACCTTTATTACCTAACCTCCTCATATAGATCAAGAAGGACTTTTGACAACCAAGTAAAGAATAACTTTGACTAAGAAATTCATTTTTTGGTGGAGGTGTACAGAAACAGGCTCATGTACACAAAAATTACTGGCCTCATGATATACCCCATTACACAGAAGTAGCTGGACTGATGCAAAGGTGGAATGACTATTGAATGCCCGGTTATGGTGCCAACCAGGAGAATACATCTTGTAAAATAACGGTGCTATTCTATACGATTCAGAATAAGCTTTAAACTAAAACCCACACATGTTGGTATACCTTTGATAGCCAGAGAGTAGAGGTCTGGGAAGCCAGGTATGGAGGTGAGTTCTTCCTCCTTCTCTATCTCTTTCTCTCTATATATGCAACACTCCTATGCCACTTAGAGAATTTTTATTTCTCTTTCCACAATCTTAGGCATGGCAGGTTTGGAACTCTTAGAGAAGAATGTTTCCATGAAAGAGCATAGCCATTCTTTCAGTAAGTTGGTAGCTAAGACTATCTCAAGCCATTCGGGCTTCTTATGCCACTATACTGCAAGCAGAGTGACCAATCCTAGTTATCAAAGGGTTGAATAGTCATTATAAAATTAGTAAAAGAAGACTATATTTTGAAACAAGGAGACTCTCTGAGGCACATTTGAATAATCCACATCCAATAATAATGACCAAAAGTAAACTGCAGTGGCCCAGTGAGGACAGGATCATTAAGGTCTTTGATCTTGTAAAATTGACGACTTGGATCACTCCTCTGGGTACAGAACCCAGACCAACTGAGTTGCTGACAGAGGTTAAGGGGAACATAGAATAGATGATGTAAGAAGGAAACAATGGTTAACAATTTAGGATTTATGACCTGCTATAGTAGGTTTTGTTGCAGCTATATTTTATGTTGTGTTTGTTTCTTTTTGCCCTTTACCCTGTCTTTTATATGAAAAGTATTGGCTATGGCTCAAGTTACAGTTTATGTTCTAGATAGTAAGAAGACTGAACTGACACCATCCCATGATGACATGATGGCTGATAAGACCTCTTTGGGTATGAAATATATACATCCAAATAAAGGACAAAAATGGATGCTGAGTGACAAAAGGAGTAGAATGTTCTGGTTATAAAACTTTATTCCTTCCTCCCCCTTCTCATACAATCTCTGCTCCTCTGTGCAATGAAATGCAGGCAGCTGCCCACTAAGGGCTGTATCACCTGTGTGTCTTTGTCTTCTTTGAGTTCAACCAACATGAAGCACAGGTAGACGATTGTAGAAAGAAGTAGCTCCAGCTCATCAGGCATGGGTATTGTTAATTCCTCTCCTTCCCCTTCAAGCTTAGGTGTAGCAATGACTCCCTACTGTTGATAGTCCATGAGTGTCTCACATTCCTTGTTGGGTCCCTGAACATTCCACACACCTCTTTAAACAGCTTATCCATTAACTCTTCAGTGAAACACATCAGAGAGGAATTTGTTTGTTTGTTGAGATGACAACAAATAACATGTATTGACCATTGATGGGTCAGGCACTTTTCCAAATCCATTACATACATTATCCTACTTATTCCTCACAACCTGATAAGTTAAGAACTACTCCTCTGCCATTTTACTAATGATGAAAATGAGCCACAGATGGCAAATGTCTTGCCCAATACCACATGGACAGTAGTTAGTACCAAACAGAATTGAATCAGAATGATTTGACTCAAGTCCAATCTTTGGGTGCCTTAAAAAATTTAGAGGTATATAGTTTTTGTGTAAATAAAGTGCCCATTAGAAATGGGACATTCTATTTGTGGAAATTCTATTTTAATTCTATTCTTGTTCTTACTTTAAAAACAAGAGACAAAGTTTATCTGGGCTGAAATTCTTTCTACCAACAAGTATAGACACTGAGAAACCTGCACAATATATAAAGATATAAGAACCTTGGCACACCAATTTCGTATCCTATAAATAATCTGAGGTCCTAGATTGAATAAATTGTTTTCAGGTAATGTTTTATGTACTCAAACTTTAACAGAGCATTCAGCATTGCTGTCAGAACTTCTCTTCTGAAAATGCGTTTTTATCCTGAATTTGTGACACTTTTCTTCCAGCTTCTCTGGCTGTTTCTTGTATTCCCCAGCTGTCTCCTAATTGCATGTTTAGTTTAAATGGTTTGGAGTTCATGACTTTATCTTGGAGCCTCTCCTGTTCTTTCTTCTGTTTCTCTCTCTTCTTTCTCTTCTTCTCTGTCATTTTAATTTTATATTTTGCATTAGTTTTTCTTGCAAGGTATGTTTGGTTACAGGTTTATCCATCAAAGTAAACTGCTGGCGTGGTTTACCTGGTGGATTTGTCCTGGATGTGGTCTAGTTGGTTGATTTTGTATATTCACAATCTGGAATTACAGAAATGAAATTGAGTGAAAAAGTCATAAATCAATAGAAAGTTATAGTAACAGATACAAAAACATTCAAGCTAGGACTTCAGACTACTGAGACCCGCCATCTAGGAGACCTACAACTACCTGTAACACACAACTTTTCTGTTGGTTTCCTCTTTTGTAAAACCCTATTCATGAGTTAACTCCATATTTTTCATGATTTTAGATTTCTATTTTTCTACTGGCCAAATTAAATAATAAAGATTTGCTTTTGATATCAATTGATATCCCAAGAAAAATGTGTTACATGTTCAAATAAGTTTGAACACTCCACAATATATTGTTATCCATATTGTTAACTCTGAGCAAATTAACATCTGGGAAAACATTTTTAACTTGTGAAGTTTCTTAAATGGAAGAATGTTTGTTTACACAGAGAAGAATTATGTTATAAGCAGTACATTTTAAATTTAAAGAACCATATTTTTCTACCTAAACTCCTCATTGCACATAACACTGTGGGACAGTCTAAATACAACATGAACTTGGAATACTTTAAGAATTAGTCACCATCAGTACAGCCCTTTTAATATATAGATTATCCAAAATAATATTATATTTGTTCTTGAAGTAAATCCACATGGGGCAGAAAACTGGTCTCTGGATAGTGATGAAAGCCATAGAAGAAAATTGTTGCTTTTCTTAAAAATGAAAAAAAAAAATCTCATTTAAGAGGTCAGTTTTTTTGGCATGAACAAAAACTCTATTTTAAAATCATCTGAAAATGACTGTCTATGTATGGTTAGTGAGAGACTGAAGCTATTTCAGAGAAAATGAATGAGTCACAGTAATGAGTTCTTCCTTTATTGTAGAGTTTAAAATAGACTGCTCAGGCTCTTTCTTGGTTGAAGCTACAGTATCACACAAGCATCTTTGAATCTGCTAAATAATAGCTCTCATCCAACATTTCTGATACATTTCATCTGAACTAATCATTAGTGATAGAATTGCATACTTGGTACTTATTATAAGTAAAGATTTTGATAAGTAGACTTTTGAGACCCAACATGAAAATCCAGTTTGAATGAATTTTTCACAAAACTGAATAACGACACATTCAAGATGACCCCGGAATGGGCAACTGATTATGAGATTGGACAAAAAGAGAAGGTAAACATATGAGAATACTTTCAGTCTCAGAACATCTTTTCTTCTCTTTTCTCCCCCATTCCTCTCACTTCTTTGCTCCTTCTCCTTTCTCTAGTCTTACCTTTATCATCATTTTTTCTCATTTCTCTTGCTTTTTCTCTTACTTCCCTGAAACATTGTTTGATCTTTCTTATACTCTCTCCTCCACTTTCTAACTCCTTCCTTCTGGTCACTTTTGTCTCATTTCCTTTCCAATTCTTAATCTTCATTTTGATTATACCTTGAAAAAGGAGGAAAGGCTAAACTTAATGATAATTATTATAATTGAGGAATGTATTTTTGAGTGGTAAATTTAGGTCATATACATTAATGTCATCATTTGGTTCAAATGTTATAAAAACTCATTCAATTAAAGTAAAATCACTCTGAGATTTTTTTTAACACGAGGCTTATCTTTTGAAATAATTGTTTCTCAGCCTGGGCAAAGAATAAGATTGAGTTTATGATGAGAGCAATGTGCCAAAGATCAAGCTGGCCTACTTCTCAATGTTGCCCTGCCTGAGCAAATTGGAAGCTCATCAATGCGTTGGTTGATGATGCAAACAAAAATACATGCACGGGAGGCCAGTCTGCCTGTTGCTATGTGTGGCCAGCCAGATGCTGAGTCCAGTTGCAGAGCTGCTCCTGGCAGACAGAGGTTTCCATGGAACAGGACATTTGGAAAGACTTTCCCATGTATTTGGAAGGGCATGCTGCTAGCTATCACTCTGAGACATAAAAAAGACAATGTTTTTAATGAACTTCACATTCAGAAACATCATCATCTGGAGAGAGAAAAGCATTCAGTTTCATGTCAGGATTTAGGGCCTATCCCACAGAGCCCCATTTTACTAAAGAAATAGATTTAAAATGCTTATTAAGAGAAGCCTGAAAAAGGACAGGGAATTTCAAAGATATAGGCTGAAAGAGGTGTAGAGTATATACATAGGAAATGTAAGAGTCCTACACTATTTGTACTGATATTAGTGTGTTTTAGTCTGTTTATAGTCTTTTTTTATGTATACAGTAAAGATACGTTTTCCCCTATGTACCCATGAGCATTAGTAGCTAACCTACCCCAAGCTAAAGATAATCACTCAATTTTCTCCAGCCTAGGTGTAGGTTTGTTTCTCGTCTCCATCCCTTTTCTTTTCTCTTCCCTCCCCTGAAGGATTCAAAGCAACTTAATGGTATTAAGCATACTGGGAAAGGATGAAGCAATCCACCTAAAATACGAAATAGGTGATGGCCATGAGGGCTAAGGACCATGTAGTGGAGGTGGTATTTGTGGTGATAAAGAAAATATATGTTTTTAATGAAATCACAATGTCATTATCACAGCTAACAAAATTAAAAGTAAATCTTTACCATTATCTAATACACAATCCATAATAGAATTTCCCTTCTTTTCCACAAATAACTTTTTTTTATTTATTTGTATCAGGTTCCAAGCTAATTTCCATACATTCTATTTGGCTATTATATCACACAGTTCTGATAATTTAAATATATATCTCTTAAGGCTGGCACTTCAAATAGAACCTCAGCATTGGTTTAATATTATCTTTGTTTTAAGATTTATGAATTATGTGAATTTTTAAAAAAATTAATTCAAAGTTATCAAGAGAAGAACCAATATAACATTGTCTATAATTTAGAAGATAATTTCTCAAAAAAAAATTTGAGATAAAATGTAGAAATTATGCCAAAATATTTTGTCTTCAAAGTTAAAAAAATCCTTTAAAGAGAAATGCGTATATATATTTAAAAATATGTTTAAATTTATAAATATATTTATATAAGTCTAATGCACTTAAAATACATAACATGCTAGCTCTTATTTTTACTACCTCACTCTACTATCAGAGGGAACATGTCTAATAGTCATTATTAAGAATTGGATAATCTAATATTAAATTTAGATGTTTCAGACATACTTAGAGCAAAATAAAATAATTTTCTAAAGTACTGTTTATATGTGTCAATCAAGAATTATTTTTAGTCCTGATTAATAATTTGCGCCTTGGTTCAAAAGACTCAACTTATAGTCATGGCAAATTCTTAACAATTCATTATTAATATTTGAGATTATAAACATATAAATGTGTAATTAATTTAGTTTATAGACATAAATGTACAGATAGAATTTTCAGCCTCATATTGGCTTCACTCATAAGCAGAAATGGAATTCTTATTGCATATTTGAAATTTCTTTTCTATGAAAAGAATTTTGAAAGATTTATTTTCTTGTCTTTTTAATTTTTTTTTACTAGTTGAAGAGTACTGTGAGCTTATGAATGTTTTAATAGAAAGAAAAAAGAGCCCCAGCTCCTTCTTTTTCTTAAAGCAAATAACATTTTCATTCTAATTCTTCCTCACTCTATAGTTTCACAAGAGTTTAAAAATTCCCCTGTCCACATTTCACACAATCTGACAGACCCATACCCCACCCCCCACTTTAATCTAGTGACTTCTGTATTGATCAGGTATGAGTGTTTTTTGTGCTATTTGACAAAATGAAATACCGTGTGATTATTTTAACCATGTGAGTGTATGTGCGTGCATGTATGTACACATATGTGTCTTATTATTGTTATGAAGCCAAATTAAATTGCTATATGATAACTGAGATTTAGATTATTATAAATATTATTTTGAAAAAGACAAAAGGCCAGTATGGATTAATTTTGTACAATTGTAGATAAAGTTGATCTTTTTCTGGCTTGCCTAAAATCAGTGTTAGGAACATATTTACATTGTTAGTAACAATTTCTCCCTTATATAACCATTTAATCATTTCATGTTTAATTCTTTGTTCATGGCACTGCAGAAAAGTAACAAAATGTCATATTTTAAATAACACTATATCTTAAACATTAAAAAAAATCTGATCATCCTAATTATTGATGACTTGAATTTTATATACTCTGTTTCATTGCTTTTTTCATGAATTTAAAATTTTGTGCGAGATTCTAGCTTAAAAAGTATGTTATTTTCCATGTTCATTAAGGGAGTATTTTTACCCTAGATATGACGTTTTGTGAGATGAAATATTTGGTGTTTCCCAGGCCTATTATCAACAGTTAACACTGTATTCACTGGACAAATGTTCGGATTTTTTTTGGTAAAATACAATCACACAATTTTTCATTTGCTCGATTCCAAATACTGATATTAACAAAAGAAATATAACTGACGATGAGATAAAATATCAAACAAATGAAGAGAAGTCCCAAGCAATCCCAAATGACACTCAAATTTTGATAACAACAAACTATTTCTACGTGGGCTGGTAGGCAGAACATCTGGTGAAAATGAATCATCGGTTTAGTGAAGATGTTTATAATTTCCTCTTTTGATCTTAATGAAAATTTGAAATTTTGTGGTATTTCTGAACAGATAGAGCTGTGACCAATGTTTCTCAATTCACACAGGTGATTTTTGTCAACTTTTCATATTTAATCTTTTGATGTTATATTTTCTCCCTTTATGGTAATCTGAGGGGAAAGGTATATCATTTTGCAGGTGTACCTGAGGACCACTATTGAGATAACGTTTCAAAAGGTTTATTTTAGCTTGTTGCATTCAATTTTTTTGTTTTGCTGTTAGGTTGATTAATTGGTTAATGACAACTTTAGGTCAGTGCTACTTGCTTCTCACAAGCTCTTATATAATAGATGGCTATATTTGACAATTTCCCTTGCTGTTGCTTAAAGAAGCACATGTTTTCCCCTGAACAGAAGCCTGACTTAGGAATTGGTAAGGATGGCAACAATGAAAGAATTATGGAGTGTATCCTAGCCTCCCCTCTCACCAAGTGTAGCCACATAGCAGATGTTTTCTCTATCAGAAAAGCAAGGAGTGAGCACTGGCTGGTGAGAGGAAGGTCAAGAACAGAGAGGAGCAAACTTGGCAGAGGTTGGGGTCTGAGACAGCAGGAGCATTCCCTGCCTCTTCTGTGTCCATATTCCAACCCTGTGACCTTTACAGTCTATCAGTAATATGATCACAAGAGGAAAGTGGCTTTCCCATATGGTTCATTTTCTTCACATAACAGATGAAGAATCATGACAGAGTGAGACCCACAAAAACTCAGTGAGGGTATGTTCCACTAAAAAGGCTGTAATTAGTAGAGTGACAGCCATCAACCTCAGTGATTATCAGTGACACCTATTTCTCTCTTTAAATAAAAGTCAATTTAAAAACATCTTTAAATAGAGTCACAGATGTAGAAAACAAATTTATGGTTACATGAGGTGAAAGGGGCGGGGGGTAAATGGGGAGACTGGGATTGCCAGATGCACACCACTACATATAAAATAGATAACTAATAAGGACCTACTGTATAGCACAGGGAACTCTCCTCAATACTCTGCAGTGACCTATATGGGAAAAGAATCTTAAAAAGAGTGTATATATGTATATGTATAACTGATTCACTTTGCTGTACAGCACAAACTAACAAAACATTGTCAATCAAATATACTCCAATAAAAAATAAATAAAAAATAAAAATAAAAAGCATCTTTACCCAGCAGAGTTTGTGCTAAGGAAAGATTGGTTAATGTTGAAATATTAGTTAAAAATAAATACTTTAGATTCCTAAATAACCCACCCTTATAAAACTCAGACTCTAACCTCTTTTTAAATATGCTTTTGAAGACATTCTTTAATTAAGAAGGAAAAAAAAAAAAAAAACCACAGAGAGAAAATTAGGATGATCAACAGTTCTCTTTCTGTTTTAATTCCACGTAGTGAAAGAAGCGATTCCTGGAAATACTCATGATGTGCTTGGAGAGTAAGGACAATCTCCTCCTACTATTTGGAACATTTAATTTGCAGCTTGAGTTGCGGGGTGTGTTCAGATATTTTATGAACAGCCTTAACATACAATATACAATCTTTTTTGTTTGTCTCATAACACCAATAAGGAGCTAACAGAGCTTACAAGCTCCTTTATAATGGGATGAATGACTGTTGTATTATAATTGCAAACAAAGCTGCAGATGCAATGCAAAATTCTTTTTATGCTTGCAAATATATTTCTCATTGTTCCTTGTTTTAGAAGCAACCTTAATTTGCACTGAAAATTCTGTCAGCATCTTATTTTCATAAGACTATGTATCTTTTAACATGGACCTATTGTTTTTTTTCCAATTGGTGAATACTTTTTTCAGGAAAAGTGTTTACTAAATTCACGAGACTAGCACTATTCCTACTGCTATAATTAAGATGCAGTACTTATACCTTAGCCATAAAACTATTCACTCCAGAAACTCATCTTATGAGCAAAGTTTTAGCTTACAGTTTTCTAAAAAGGCCTTTGGGCATATTTTATTTATATATCCATGTGTACAGAAATGTGTTCAACATATTTTTAAAAACTTCTTCCCGGGAGACATAAGGAAATTTTTCAGGTAAATATTTATATGAACCATATCAGAAACCTTACAAATGTATATTACTGATAGATTATTTTAAATAATGTATATTATTTTTTCTTTCTAAAATGTCCCTATATTTGTATAGATAGTCTTTCTGAATAAAATTATAAATCATCATTAAAGAGAATGGAGGGGGCTTTAGATATCTTATTTCTTTGCTATGTATACTAAGACATTTTTCTACATTTCCTAAATGCACCAGAGATATGTATGTCATTGAATTGAACAAAACAATATTAGTTATAACCCTCAAATCTGTTGATCATGTACTATATCCCAGGCATTATTCTTGTCAATTTAGCTGTGTTAATAAGTATAATTATTATAATAACACTATAATGTTAACACTGTTATTATTTCCATTTTACAGATGAGAAAAGTGAGGCACAGAGATTTATTTACTTGCTCAAAGCCATTCAGCTAATGAATTGTAGAACTAGTATTGGATCCTAGACACTTTGAATGAAGAACCTATGTTTCTATCAAGAAACTTTGTCACATTACTAATTCTGGTCAGTCTAGTGGATTGATTTGTTATTTTCCACCATAAATTGCTTATTCCTGGAAAAGAAGATATGCTTTTGAGCTCTAGAATTTTCCTGTATCCTTCCAATTGACTGTGCATGGTCAAGTTGTATGTTCCAAATATATTTATCACTCTTGACTGTAACATTGCTAAAATTAGCTTACATAATTAAATCAAGCCCTTTACTGTTTTTACTTTAAATACTGGCACAATATTAGGAAATAATTATGAACCCATCATTTGTTGGACTCATATCTGTATAATCATCATTGTCATTTTCCTCTGGGGAGAGGATACTGGAATCTGCTAGGAGACTTAAAAAATTACAAATTATTTTACAAGACTTATTTCCAAATAAAATCAAGTTTAGCACATTAAAGACTTTGTTCACAATTACCTTTGGTGTTTTGTGATGGAGAAAATAGCTAAAAATGGCAATCAGCTAAGAAATAGTAAAAAAAATCCAAGGAATAATGACCTAGGGATCCCCACTGTGTTTGCAGCTTGAAATTTTTCAGTTTATTTCTATTGTATGGGATTTCTTCAACAATGCTAAATCGTGTACTTGCCTAAGTCAGAGGCCATCTGTTGGATGGATGCTGCTCACCTGTGATTCCATAATTGTAGAATCTTTTAGGACAGTGTTCAAATCCAGTGCCTTACTTTTTTCCTGCAGCTTGCATCCCTGATTCCTGCTGCAAGGACTTGTAAAGGGAGCAGGAGAGAGCAATATTCTAGTCTTCTTGGAAATTTGCATGTAGCAAAGCATGTAAATCCATATTCACAATGTGCATGGTTCATGGGGTGGTGAAGACAATATGAGCCTCAGAGGGAATGATTGTTTCACAACAAGGAACTCATGCATTTCAAATTGCTCGACACCTGGGCTTGAAATAAGTCCATACTTCTGTTGGTTAATGCTGCTGCTGTACTGGCAAGAAGACTGACAGCTTGAAGGGGCATTCACAAAGTCATACAGCCTGTTAATTCTGGGAATGCATCTCTTTTTTTTCCCCTGACTGGCATGATTACAAGAAAAAAAAAAGTGCCCATGTTTTCCTAGGCCTGCATCTGGTTGCACAGCACAATGAAAACATAGACTCTGCATTGAGTTTATGGAATTCAATTCTCATTATTTCTGCTAGTACAAATGCATTTTGCTGAGATTGTATATAAAACTGAGATTATCTGGCATAGACTTTCTTTCATGTCCTTCATCAAACTACTATAGTATTATTCATATCCTTTTAGTTTTCTGTTTTAGTTTCTGTTTTTTTTTTCCATACTGTCTGGGTTTTGCCTCATATAGATTCTTGCATAGAAAGGATAAATATCTGATTACTCTTTGGTCTGTGCATAAACATGGTTTTCAATAGATTTCTTGGTTATATTGAGTACAAACTACTTAAAAATATATTAAGCATCTCTTTATTTTCTTTCTCTGCATGGCCACTGATATGTATATATATCAGTAATATATATATACATATATATACACACACACACACACACACACACACACATATATATATATATCAGTTCACACGGATGCACTTGAAATATATAGGTCCAAGGCTCTCAGCTCCCCATTATCATCCCAATTATCCTCTTAACTAATGTCCCGTGCACTGTGTATTTAAGGTTTATTTTTGACCTTTTCAATTGCAGCTACACACGTTATCTTTGCAGTTACTGGGGAAAACGGAATTAAATCAGCTAATCACAGGTCTGGGGAAAAAAAAAAAAAAAGGAGATTGTTCCACTGAAACCTTAGAAAAACTCTGACAGCACACTCTGTTGCTATTCATATCACTTTTTCAAAAACAAGCTCTGTCTTTAATCTGTTATTTGGTTTCAAGCCTGCTTTGATCCATTATTCACTTTGAAATCCAACCTCTGTTTAGACATTCACCTTAGCACTATATTCTAAAATTGCACCCCACAGTTCAGAAAGATGGAGTCTTGCAACAGCAGCATTTTCTTAATTTCCCAGATCATAGAAATCCACAGAGGCTACTGAACAGCCGAACACCTCTGAGTTGGCTCCAGCCCCAAGAAGCACAATAATTGGGATTCAAGCAATTAGACAGTAATTTGTTTTTGTATTGTTAGCTAAGTACAGTAATAATGTAAACTAATAACCAAATATTGAAATGTTTCCCAGCCTTTCTTTCAAAGAGCTCTAAAGTTCTGGAAGATTAGCATCTTATCTCTATGTGTTGGTTGGTCCTAGTCAGTGCCCAATAAGTAGCATTTTTCTTTACTGACTGAAAACTGTTTAATTTGAGAAATAACATAAAACAATAAAAAAGCCTCCCTTTCCTGAGGGGAAGCCCCAGAGATCTAGCAGCTGAGGTCATCCTTGGGACCCCCTTGCACCGAAATATTGTTCTTCTCAAGTTTTCCAATTAGTAAATAGTTTACATCCTTAGAGATAATATGAGTAAAGGGACAAAAAAGAGGCCAAAAGTACCACTAGGGAAAATTCTCCTCATGGAAACCAGGAATGGGGAAAAGGTATTCACTTCTCATAGAAGAAAATGTTACTTTATGATTTGAAAATACATTGCTTTCTTAAATGAATTTAATCCCCCTAGTAATCTTGTTTAAATAACTAATTTGATTAGTGATTTTTCATTTCATGAAATATTAAAAAGTTCAACATTATTTTTTAAAGTTATAAGAATTCTTTAAAATTCTGAATGAGAGTTCCAAATTATATGGTATTGATTTACAAAGTAACAAGGATAAATGCCTTCTTGTTCTCAAAAAGCCCTCAGTACTACGTCTATGTGCTCCTTTAACCAAGGAGAAACTTTCGCTACAAAGGGTTTTCGGAATATGAATTTCAGTTTCTCATTGGCAAATTGTGGTTAATCCAGGGTGGCCTAAATTATATCAAAAAATATATCAATGTATTTTATTGATAATTTGGTCAGCCTCACACAGAAACCATGATACTTTATATAATTTTATTTAAAAACAAATTGTACTATATTTATTGATTCACAATCAATCATTTTTTGATCAGCTGCAAAGAATTTAAACAATTTATAATGAAAGTTTAATATTAAATACTAATATCAGATTTAAATTATATATATCTCTGAGAGTATTTATGAAGTTTTAGCCAAATACTTGAATATCATAATTTTTACATTATGTATTCTTTTTTCTTTTTTATTGAAATTGATGTACAATATTGTATGTTACAGGTGTAAAATATAGTGATTCACAATTTTTAAAGTTTATACTCCATTTACACTTATGATAAAACACCAGCTATATTCTGTGTTGTACAATATATCCTTGCCATTTATTTTATACAGAATAGTTTGTAAATCTCAACTGCTACCCCTATGTTGCCCCTCCCCCACATCCCCACTGATAACCATTAATTTGTTCTCTATATCTGTTTCTTTTTTGTTATATTCACTAGTTTGTCATATTTTTTAGATTCCACATATAAGTGATATCATGTAGTATTTGTCTTTCTATGTCTGACTTATTTCACTTAGCTTAATATCCTTCAAGTCCATCCATGTTGTTGCAAGTGGCAAAATTTCATTCTTTTTTATGACTGAATAGTATTCTATTTTATATATATGGAGTATGGTAGTTCTATTTTAGTTTTTTAAGAAACCTCCATTCTGTTTTCCACAGCGGCTGCCCCTATTTACATCCCCACCAACAGTGAACAAGGGGCTCCCTTTTTTTCACATCCTTGTCAACATTTGTTATTTGTGTTCTTTTTGAGGATAGCCATTCTGACAAGTGTGAGGTGATATCTCATTGTGGTTTTGATTTGCATTTCTCTGATGATTAGTGATGCTGAGTATCTTTTCATGTGCCTGTTGGCCATCTGCATGTCCTCCTTGGAAAAAATGTCTGTTCAGGTCTTCTGCCCATTTTTAATCAGGTTGTTCATTTTTTTTTTTGCTGTTGAGTTGTATGAGCTGTTTATATATGTTGGATATTAATCCCTTATTGGTCATATCACTTGCAAATATTTTTTTTTTTCCCATTCCATAGGTTGTCTTTTCATTTTGTTGATGGCTTCCTTTGCTGTGCAAAAGCTTTTAAGTTTAATCAGGAGAAAAGACAGTCTCCTTCCTGGTTTCCATGAGTATGCTGACTACTAGTTATCCATGAATTTTCTACTAGCACCTAAAATTAATATAAAAAATAAATTTTGAATAAATTCTCTGGCTTTCCCCCAACTTCCTTTCTTGCCTTATTTTGATGAAAAGCCCTATAATCCAGGCAGAATTTCAAAATGAATCTTCTGAATTATCTATAATTTTTCCCCAGATAAATACAGTGCTGAGTTAATACTGTCTTTTAACATCTCTCAGTTGTACACTTCCTTTTTATCCCCTATGCTATTGTCTCAGTTCAGGTTTTTCATGTCTCCTGTTTTAATCTCTATAGCACTCATCCCTTTACTGGTCTCCCTAATTCCATTTTGCCTTCTGATCTGTTTCTATCACATTTCTGGAGTAATCTTTCTGAAATTGAAATCTGATCATGAATCTCTCTTGCCAGTCATTCTTTAATAATTTGACAATTTCCTACAGAATAAATTCCAAATTTCTTTTCATACAATGTAAATCCCATAAACTTTGGCTCATCCTTTCAACTCTATTGCATGTTCTATCACTTCTTTCTCTTTTCCACCATATACACAACCTATGGTAAAAACATTTTTTTCATTTTCTCCAAAAAGCACATGCTTATATATTTCCCTAGAAACATCTGTCTTCCCAGCATTTCTTCTTTTTTTTCCTTGGCCGCACCTTGCGGCTTGCAGGATCTTAGTTCCCTGACCAGGGGTTGAACCCAGGCCCTCGGCCGTGAAAGGGCAGAGTCCTAACGACTGGGCTGTCAGGGAATTCCCTCCCTAGCATTTCTTATTTAATTTTTTCAAAACACAGCTCAAAATTTTGCACCTCTTGGAGGAATTTTTGTCACATGCAAACTTAGCTGTTACTTCTCTCTGCTTCTCCAAATACTGTTCATATATCCATAATTTCACTAATCATTCCATTAAATGTATAAGCTTTTCCAGATAAGCTTAAATTCATGAGAAGTGAGGCCATTTGTCATTTCATTATATTTTCAGAACTTATATATTACCTGATATTTTGTAGGTGATCAATAGTTGTTTTGAATATATGAGTGGTTGTATGCTTTGGGGTCTTTTTCTTCCTCTTACTATGAATGCCATCTCTATCCAATGCTCACTCTCTGCAATATAAATATCCTCCATCCTTTATGGTTCAGCCCACTGTCATTTCATTCACGACACATTTGCTGACCAGTCAGCTCTCCTTTTCCACATAATTGAACTCTATCAATTGTGATGACACTTATTTATCAGTCTTGTGCTAAGATATAAACAGACTAAATTAATTTTCTCTCTACCCAATCCATGTGTGTGTCCCTAATCTCTGGAAACAGAATCTAAGGTAAGGAGGGGAAGCTGTACAAACAGACCCATTACTGTTCTCATGCACTAAACTTTCCCTTTATGATTTCCTACTTAATTATCTTCATCATCATCATACACAATTCTCAGTGTGCAAACAACAGGGATCACAGAATTTAATGCATTTCAAAAGTGATGATTTCTTTTTTTTTCATTCTGTACTGTTCACAGCAGAATTGGGATCAATATCCTTTTCAGTCTCAGGCTTTTTTACCTCAACATTTCATCTCAAAATATACTTTTCTACCTTTTTTACAATATTTTCTATTAATTTACCTTATGTCATTAAGGTATCAGGAGGTATGCCTTTATATTCCTCAGTCACATTGCTGTTACTGCATAGGTTAATAGCTGACACTTGAGTGGCAAAAAGGAATAAAGCAAGAGATGTGGTATAATGAAGAATGAGCTGTCCAAGTGTATCATAACTACACTCCCTGAGTATACCCATGGAGACAAGTGGCTTGAATGAATTACCTGAATAAGCATAACTTCTTGTATAGAACTAATACAGATGTCATAAATAGAGAAGAAATAATTTCAGTAAGTTAAAAATAATTTCTTGAACCTTTATTGTTTGTCCATGTGGGAAGTAATCTATTGTAATGATCACGTTTGTGCACATTAGAGTCAGACAAACTGGATCCAAGTCTCAGCTTTTCTCCTTCCTGTAAGAGTAACCTTGGTCATTTGATTGGTCTCTAAATCTCATTGGGAAGAATTGTAATAATAGAACAACTTAGAGGGATATCGTGCACACTGAATGTTGAGCATATAGAGTATGTAACTAGTAGCATAAGTGATATCAGCAAAACACATAGGGCATGTTAGATATAGATATGTAATAAGTAGCATGTATGTGTGAGACAGAATGGATTTCATAAGGTGCATAATATATATATTACATATATATAGCTAGTAATCTACAAAATATACTACAGATAGAATACATAGAAATGTGAGTGCTGCTCATAGACAGAAAGACCAAGTGGAAAGACCAGCTGGAAAGACCAACTCATGATCATACCTCTGCTTGACAGTTCTGTTACTCTTATATTTGGCAGCTACTTGATGACACTCAGCACCATCCTCTTCTGGCCCCCAGATATGCGCTACCTACAACATATGCAAATATAATGCAAGGCTGTTTAGCAGGTGAGTTTATAAGCCACAATTATGGTGATAAATTATCACTATGCTCTCTCTTACAGCACATGTGTGCAAGACTCAGGTAACTTCTGCCTGATCATGCTCCCTTGTTCCTTGCTGAACTTCAGTTTTCTTAACTACATTATCAGCAGGGAGAGCTGATGTGGCAAAAAGAGAGACAGGACATATGGCTATTATGTATTCTAGGACCCAATTGGTATACACTTTTCACCATTCCCCACTTGCTATCTATCCATGTCAGTTGATTCCTTTGTTTTCCCTTTGCTTCTCATTGTGAGTTTTAAACTGATTTAGTAAACTGTGCAACCCAAACATTTAAATTTGGTCAGTTCCATGACACATAGCATAGCTTTTTTGGTCGTGACTTAGGGACTATTATAACATCATGGGGTTTCCCATACAACAAACTTTAAAGAAAAAAAAAAAAAAAAAAAAGAGGCAAAAGGAAATCAGCAAGTGCATCATAAAAAATAAATACAAATAAGTAAATACATGAAAATAATATTCCTACTAGTGACAAATTAAAGAAAAACTAATTAAAACTAACAGTCATTTTTATTTCTCATGCATGCAAATTTGAAAAAGAATAATAATGACTAGCATTGACAAGGGTGTATATGTGGCTGGGACATAAATTAATAAAAACTTTCTGTGTGCAATTTGACAATATACATGAAATTACATAAATATGGTGTAGTGTTTGACCTGGCAATTATACTGGTAATATATCAGAGGCTACATCCATTAAAAATGTTGATGCTGAGTTCTGCTAATTAGTGTGCTAAGCATTCACTGTGTACTCTTAATTCAGAGTACATATTATAGAATTTCTTTTTGAAATTCATATGCATTTGTATGGTTATATACACAGACAGTACCTGAAAGGAAATATAGCAATTTGTATTGGTACTTCAGAATGGAAAAATATCATTCTTTGCCTTTTTGAATGCTTTATTATGTTTCTATAACAAACATGGATTACTTATATAAAATATGTGTTAAAATGCACTTTCTTTTCTAACCTTTTCATTGTGAAACATAACACACATACATAAAATGTAAATGTTCAGCTTAACAAATAAATATAAAGCAAATACCCATGTAACTATGTCAAAAGATAGAATAGTGCCTGCTCCAGAAGCACTCACCATACCTGTTCTTGGTTCCCCTCAGTGGGCCTGCTCCATTTAATAACTATCTTTCTTTTCTGGAAATTATTTCTTAACTTTTCTTTGCCAACTAGATAGTCATCATGAGCAATAGAATTTCATCCTGCTTATTAATAACCTTTCAATAAATGCAATCATACTGTATGCAGTCTTCTGTATATGATGTATGCTGTGGGTTAATTTTTATAGATACCCTTTAAAAGATGAAGGAAATTCTCTCTTATTTCTAATTGCCTAAGAGCTCTTTTGTTTAATGACTGTATCCAACATTTCTTTCAATTTATTAAGCAACCATATGATTTTTAAAGTCTCTGTCAATCTGTTGATATAATAAATTAAAATTGCTTTCTAATCTTAGATACATCTTGCATGCTTTCAATGAATCCAAATTGTCATGTTGGAATTATTTTGCTAATATTTTTCTTAGGATATTTGCATGATTTTGTGACTGAGATATTCTCTTAATTTTCAGCTCTCATAATCCCCTGCTGATTTTTGGTATCAAGTTTAGGCTATCTCGTGAAAAAAGTTGAAAAGTGGACCCCTTTTTCCTAGTCTTTGGAAGACTGTATGAAAACACTGCAAAGATTTCTTTTGTAGGTAGAACACTGGACTCCCAAAGATGCCCATTTCCAAATCCCTTGAACCTGTGAATACATTTTTTACAAGGCAAAAATAATTTTGCTGATGCAATTGAGAATTAGAACTTGAGATTAGAACTTAATCTAATCACATGAATCCAAATGGGGAAAATCTTTCCTTACTGTGGTCAGAGAAAGACATGTGAAGACAGAATCAGAGTAGGAGAGATGCTACATTGCTGACATTGAAGATGAAAAAAGGAGGTCAGAATCAGGGAATTGAAAGCAGCCTCTAGAAACCAGGAAAGAAAGAAAACAGATTCTTGCCTAGGAATATCATCTTGCCGAAATCTTGATGTTAGTCTAGTGAGATCCATGTTGGATTTTTTACCTACAATATTGTATGTAAAATAATAAATATGTGTTGCTTTAAGCCACTATGTTTATATCAATTTGTTACAGTGCAACATGAAACTAATACAATTCCTTTCATTAATTTTATTGGGATTGGAGTTGAAGTTATATGGCCTTGAGTAACATTTAGGGAAGATATGTAAATTTGGTTAATGTTTATGGGTTAATTAAGGTTTTAATTTTTTATCATCTAAAGGACATGTAATAATTACCTTTTGAGGAATTCACTTATTTTTTCTAAATTTTAAAACCTACTACATATATTGCGTATAGAATTTTTTATTATCTTTTTAAAATTATGGTACAAACATGAGACCTACCATCTTAACAAACTTTTAAGTGTATAATTCAGTATTGTAAATTGCAAACACATTGTTGTGCAGCAGATGTCTAGAACTTTGTATTCTTGCATGACTGAAACTCTGTACCTATTGAAAAGCAATCTTCATTTCCCCCCTTCCCCTTGTCCCTGGCAACCACCATTCTGTTTTCTGTTTCTATTAGTTTGACTGTGTTGGATACTTCATGGAATGAAGCCGTATTTTTCTTCTGTGACTACTTTATTTCATTTAGCACAGTGTCCTCCAGGTTCATCCATGTTATAGCATGTGATACTGCATAAACACAAAACTTGGTACTCATTGAGGCTCTATTTAGAATAAATAAGAAGGAAACTGGCAGAATTTAATGAACTAAAATACAACCCTACATATAGAGAGAATAATTAATGTCATAAATAGGTTCTTTGAAATTATTAATAAATTTGCTAAACCTGTAGTGAAATCAATCATGAAAAAGAAATGAGAAAAAGGAAAAAAAAATCTATAAAGTGAACTAAAAGGGAACTGGGAGACCCATATACCTAGGATTTATAAGATAATAGGAACTACATCATCTAGATGGTGGAATAGGAAATCCCAGAACATGTCCCCTTGCAGGAAGAAACATTTACCAATGATATATAATCCAAAACACCTTTACAAGATTTCCAGAATCTAGCTAAGAAATTTCAATACTTCAGGCAAGCACAAAGCTGAGAAAAGCCTCATTGAAATGAAAAAGAAATTTCACTTTATCTACATCAGCCCCTTCCCCAAGCCAGAAGATAGCAATGGGTTTGTGACTTCTCCCAGAGAGGGGAGATATTTACTCTATAACATATATTTGTACACTATATGTAATTATATATAATATAATATATGTATATATAATAAATATATATACATAATTGTATATGTGGTGTTTCTATTATATTTTTATCAATGCTCTAAATAATTTCTTCTTATCTATTATTCAGTTAACTAATTTTTTTAGGTTTGTTAATAATCTTTCAGTTATCAAATATTCCATTCCCATAACAGTTACATTTCTTTTCCGAATTTGCACTGATTCTCTGTGTAGTTTGATTTTCCTTGTAGGTATCTTCAAGTTTATTGCTGTTTTAAATTTCTTTAAGTATAGTTAATTTATAGTCTGTGTTTGTTATTCTAATAGTTGAAATTTCAATGATTTATTTCTGTTTTTATTTTCTATATTTTTAAAATTTTCCCTGCAGCTCTCTCTCACAGTGTCATATTTTTTTCCCATTTGTGTCTGATTATCACTGATTATGTGATGGATATTAATCTTGAAATATTATCTATACTAAACATGTGAAGTTGGGTTAAAGTTTCTTTTCCTTCAGAACAGACACTTGTTTCAGCCAAGAACCTGCAAAGAATACTGATTTAGAACCAGTTTAAATCAATTTTAAGACGTAAGATTTCCTAGATTGTCCAAGAAAATTCTGTGAGAGATTAGTTCTCCATTTCTCAGTCTCATCCTGAGGGTGCTGCTTGTTGAGATACCAGCAAGTTGTGAGGAAGGTAATTATTTTGGACTCACTGCTTTCAGTTGTCCTCTGCTTTGAATTCGGCCTCACTCAGTGGAAAGTTCAAATTTCCTGAAATCTGTATATGTACTCAGGACAAAAGTAGATTTAGAATGCATTTATGTCTCTGAATTTCATTTCCTTGTGATATTTCTTCACTCCCTTGTTCGTTGTTACTGTTACAAAAATTTTAATAATATATTTTATCTCTATGTTATTCCTTTCCTCAGAGGGACATGTGGTCCATATATTCTGGCCTGCTATAACCAGAAAGAGAAAATCAGAAATGAACCTTTAGTGTGTACTACAGACAATACAAAATCAACTAATTTTAAAAGATTCTTAGGTTCACAAGGATTATTATTTTAAAAAATTTATTGACTTATGATTGACAATTAAAATTTGTATATATATAGATTTTTTTAATGTATTTAATCCCAATTTCAATGTCCATTAAGTTTATTTATTTATTTTTTTAGGTTTCTTTTTAAAAATTCATTTTAATTTTTTAAATAATTTATTAGAGTATAATTGCTTTACAATGTTGTGTTAGTTTCTGCTATATAACAAAATGAATCAGCTATATGTATACATATATCCCCATATCCCCTCCCTCTTGCTTTTCCCTCCCACACTCCCTATCCCACCCCTCTAGTAGGTCACAAAGCAGAGAGCTGATCTCCCTGTGCTATGCAGCTGTTTCCCACTAGCTATCTATTTGGCAGTGAATATATGTCAAATATACTCTCTCACTTCGCCCCAGCTTACACTTCCCTCTCCCCGTGTCCAAAAGTCCATTCTCTACATCTGTGTCTTTATTCCTGTCCTGCTCCTAGGTTCATCAGAACCTTTTTTTTTTTTTTTGGTTTTGTTTTAGATTCCATATACATGTGTGAGCATATGGTATTTGTTTTTCTTTTTCTGACTTACTTCACTCTGTATGACAGATGCTAGGTCCATCCACCTCACTACAAATAACACAATTCATTTCTTTTTATGGCTGAGTAATATTCCATTGTATACATATTCTACAACTTCTTTATCCGTTCATCTGTCAATGGACACTTAGGTTGCTTCCATGTCCTGGCTATTGTAAATAGTGCTGCAATGAACATTGTGGTACATGAATCTTTTTGAATTATGGTTTTGTCAGGGTATATGCCCAGGGGTGGGATTGCTGGGTCATACCATAGTTCTATTTTTAGATTTTTAAGGAACCTCCATACTGTTCTCCATAGTGGCTGTATCAATTTACATTCCCACCAACAGTGCAAGAGGGTTCCCTTTCTTCCACAGCCTCTCCAGCATTTACTGTTTGTAGATTTTTTGACGACAGCCATTCTGACTGCTGTGAGGTGATACTTCATTGTAGTTTTGATTTGCATTTCTCTAATGATTAGTGATGTTGAGCATCCTTTCATGTGTTTGCTGGCAATCTGTATATGTTCTTTGGAGAAATGTCTGTTTAGTTCATCTGCTCATTTTTTGATTGGGGTGTTTGTATTTTTTATATTGAGCTGCATGAGCTGCTGGTATATTTTGGAGATTAATCCTTTTTCAGTTGCTTCATTTGCAAATATTTTCCCCATTCTGAGGGTTGTCCTTTCATCTTGTTCATGGTTTCCTTTGCTGTGCAAAAGCTTTTAAGTTTCATTAGGTCTCATTTGTTTATTTTTTATTTTATTTCAATTTCTCTAGGAGGTGAGTGAAAAATGATCTTGCTGTGATTTATGTCATAGAGTCTTCTACCTATGGTTTCCTCTAAGAGTTTTATAGTATCTAGCCTTACATTTAGGTCTTTAATCCATTTTGAGTTTATTTGTGTGTATGGTGTTAGGGAGTGTTCTAATTTCATTCTTTTACATATAGCTGTCCAGTTTTCCCAGCACCACTTATTAAAGAGGCTGTCATTTCTCCATTGTATATTCTTGCCTTTTTATAAAAGATAAGGTGCCCATATGTGCGTGGGTTTATCTATGGGCTTTCTATCCTGTTCCTTTGATCTCTAATTCTGTTTTAATGCCAGTACCATATTGTCTTGAATACTGAAGCTTTGTTGTATAGTCTGAAGTCAGGGAGCGTGATTTCTCCAGCTCCGTTTTTGTTTCTCAAGATTGTTGTGGCTACTTGGGGTCTTTTGTGTTTCCATACAAATTGTGAAACTTTTTGTTCTAGTTTTGTGAAAAATGCCATTGGTAGTTTGATAGGGATTGCATTAAATCTGTAGATTGCTTTGGGTAGTACAGTCATTTTCACAATGTTGATTCTTCCAATTCAAGAACATGGTATATCTTTCCAACTGTTTGTATCATCTTTACTTTCTTTAATCAGTGTCTTATAGTTTTCTGGATGCACGTCTTTAATCTCCTTAGGTAGGTTTATTCTTAGGTATTTTATTCTTTTTGTTGTAATGGTAAATGGGAGTGTTTCCTTAATTTCTCTTTCAGGTTTTTCATCATTAGTGTATAGGAATGCAAG
This sequence comes from Balaenoptera physalus, assembly GCF_965194825.1. Classification (NCBI taxonomy): domain Eukaryota; kingdom Metazoa; phylum Chordata; class Mammalia; order Artiodactyla; family Balaenopteridae; genus Balaenoptera; species Balaenoptera physalus. The sequence goes on along the minus strand of NC_138899.1, from coordinate 50,945,618 downwards.
AGATTTCTGTGCATTAATTTTGTATCCTACTACTTTACCAAATTCATGGATCAATCAGCTCTAGTGGTTTTCTGGTAGCATCTTTAGGATTCTCTATTTATAGTCTCATGTCATCTGCAAACAATGACAGTTTTAATTCTTTTTTGGTTTGGATTCCTTTCATTTATTTTTCTTCTCTGATTGCTGTGGCTAAAACTTCCAAAACTATGTTGAATAACAGTGGTGAGGGTGGACAATCTTGTTCCTGATCTTAGAGGAAAGGGTTTCAGTTTTTCACCATTGAGAACGATGTTGGCTGTGGTTTTCTCATATATGGCCTTTATTATGTTGAGGTAAGTTCTCTCTATGCCTGCTTTCTGGAGGGTTTTTTATCATAAATGGATGTTGAATTTTGTCAAAAGCTTTTTCTGCATCTATTCCGATGATCATATGGTTTTTCTCCTTCAATTTGTTAATATGGTGTATCACATTGATTGATTTGTGTATATTGAAGAATCCTTGCATTCCTGAGGTAAACCCCACTTGATCATGGTGTATGATCCTTTTAATGTGCTGTCGGATTCTGTTTGCTAGTATTTTGTGGAGGATTTTTGCATCTTTGTTCATCACTGATATTGGCCTGTATATTTCGTTTTTTGTGACATCATTGTCTGGTTTTGGTTTCAGGGTGATGGTGGCCTCATAGAATGAATTTGGGAGCGTTCCTCCCTCTGCTAGATTCTGGAAGAAGGATAGATGTCAGCTCTTCTCTAAATGTTTGATAGAATTTGCCTGTGAAGCCATCTGGTCCTGGGCTTTTGTTTGTTGGAAGATTTTTAATCACAGTTTAAATTTCAGTGCTTGTGATTGGTCTGTTTATATTTTCCATTTCTTCCTGATTGTCTCAGAAGGTAGTGTTTTTCTAAGAATTTGTCCATTTCTTCCATGTTGTCCATTTTATTGGCATATAGTTGCTTGTAGTAATCTCTCATGATCCTTTGTATTTCTGCAATGTCAGTTGCTACTTCTCCTTTTTCATTTCTATTTCTGTTGATTTGAGTCGTCTCCCTTTTTTTCCTGATGAGTCTGGCTAATGGTTTATCAATTTTGTTTATCTTCTCAAAGAACCAGCTTTTAGTTTTATTGATCTTTGCTATTGTTTCCTTCATTTCTTTTTCATTTATTTCTGATCTGATCTTTATGATTTCTTTCCTTCTGCTAACTTTGGGCTTTTTTGGTTCTTCTTTCTCTAATTGCTTTAGATGTAAGGTTAGGTTGTTTATTTGAGATGTTTCTTGTTTCTTGAGGTAGGATTATATTGCTATAAACTTCCTTCTTAAAACTGCTTTTGCTGCATCCATAGGTTTTGGGCCCTCGTGTTTTCATTGTCATTTGGTTCTAGGTATTTTTTTAAATTTCCTTTTGATTTCTTCAGTGATCTCTTCATTATTTAGTAGCGTTATTATTTAGCCTCCATTTCTTTGTCTTTTTTACAGTTTTCTTCCTGTAATTGATATCTAGTCTCATAACATTGTTGTCAGAAAAGATACTTTATAAAATTTCAATTTTCTTAAATTTACCAAGGCTTGATTTGTGACCCAAGATATGATTTATCCTGGAGAATGTTCAATGCACACTTGAGAAGAAAGTGTATTGTGTTGTTTTTGGATGGAACGTCCTATAAATATCAATTAAGGCCATCTTTTTTAATGTGTCATTTAAAGCTTGTGTTTCCTTATTTATTTTCATTTTGGATGATTTGTCCATTGGTGAAAGTGGGGTTTTAAAGTCCCTTGAGATGACTATGTTACTGTCAATTTCCGCTTTTTTTGCTGTTAGCATTTGCCTTATGTATTGAGGTGCTCCTACGTTGGGTGCATAAATATTTACAGTTGTTATATATTCTTCTTAGATTGATCACTTGATCATTATGTAGTCTCCTTCTTTGTCTCTTGTAATAGTCTTTATTTTAAGATCTAATTTGTTTGTTATGAGAATTGCCACTCCAGCTTTATTTTGATTTCCATTTGCATGGAATATCATTTTCCATCCCCTCACTTTCAGTCTGTATGTGTCCCTAGGTCTGAAGTGGGTCTCTTGTAGACAGCATATATACAGGTCTTTTTTTTGTATCCATTCAGCCAGTCTATGTCTTTTGGTTGGGCCTTTAATCCATTTACATTTAAGGTAATTATCGATATGTATGTTCTTATTACCATATTCTTAATTCTTTTGGGTTTGTTCTTGTAGGTCCTTTTCTTCTCTTGTGTTTCCCACTTAGAGAAGTTCCTTAAGCATTTGTTGTAAAGCTGGTTTGGTGGTGCTGAATTCTTATAACTTTTGCTTTTTTTAAAGGTTTTAGTTTCTCCGTTAAATGTGAATGAGATGCTTGCTGGTTAGAGTAATCTTTGTTGTAGCTTTTTCCCCTTCATCATTTTAAATATGTATTGACACTCCCTTCTGGCTTGCAGAGTTTCTGCTGAAAGATCAGCTGTTAAGCCTATGGGGATTCCCTTGTATGTTATTTGTTGTTTTTCCCTTGTTGCTTTTAATATTTTTTCTTTGTAGTTAATTTTTGATAGTTTGATTAATATGTGTCTTGGCGTTTTTCTCCTTGGATTTATCCTGTATGGGACTCTCTGCCCTTCCTGGTCTTGACTGACTATTTCCTTTCCCATGTTAGGGAAGTTTTCAACTATAATCTCTTCAAATATTTTCTCAGACCCTTTCTTTTTCTCTTTTTCTTCTGAGACCCTTGTAATTCGAATGTTGATGCCTTTAACATTGTCCCAGAGGTCTCTGAGACTGTTCTCAATTATTTTCAATCTTTTTTCTTTATTCTGCTCTGCAGTAGTTATTTCCACTATTTTATCTTCCAGGTCATCTATGCATTCTTCTGCCTCAGTGATTCTGCTATTGATCCCTTCTAGAGAATTTGTAATTTCATTTATTGTGTTGTTCATCATTGTTTGTTTGCTCTTTAGTTCTTCTCGGTCCTTGTTAGACATTTCTTGTGTTTTCTCCATTCTATTTCCAAGATTTTGGATCATCTTTACTATCATTACTCTGAATTCTTTTTCAGGTAGACTGCCTACTTCCTCTTCATTTGTGTGGTCTGGTGAGTTTTTACCTTGCTCCTTCATCTGCTGCATATTTCTCTGTCTTCTCATTTTGTTTAACTTACTGTGTTTGGGGTCTCCTTTTTGCAGGCTGCAGGTTTGGAGTTCCCATTGTTTTTGGTGTCTGCCTCCAGTGGCTAAGGTTGGTTCAGTAGTTTGTGTAGGCTTCCTGGTGGAGGGGACTGGTGCCTGTGTTCAGGTGGGTGAGGCTAGATTTTGTCTTTCTGGTGGCAGTGCCACATCTGGTGGTGTGTTTTGGGGTGTCTGTGAACTTAGTATGATTTTATGCAGCCTCTCTGCTAAGAGGTTGTGTTGTGTTTCTGTCTTGCTACTTGTTTGGCATGGGGCATCCAGCTCTACAGTTTGCTGGCAGTTGAGTGGAGCTGGGTCTTAGTGTTGAGATGGAGATATCTCGGAGAGCTCTCACTGAGTGATATTACGTGGGGCACAGAGGTCTCTGGTAGTCCAATGTCCTGAACTCGGCTCTCCCACCTCAGAGGCTTAGATCTGATACCAGGCTGGAGCACCAATACCCTGTCAGCCACATGGCGTCCTGTAAGTCAGAACTCTGAAATGGATTTCACTGAGCTGAAATCACAATGTTCGCAGGATCATCATCATTCTGGATGTTCTGCCAAATCAACTAGCCCTAAAAATGGATGGCGCTGGAGCATAGGGCCCAGACCTGCCATCACTGGCAGTCAGAGATCATGGGTATATTTAGATATTAAAGTGTGGTTTTAAAAAGATGTACAATGATATAATGATGATACAAGTATACATTGTGAAATGCTTACTATAATCAAATTAATTAACACAGCCATCACGTCACTAGTTACAATTTTTTGGTGATGAGAACCCTTAGCATTTACATTCCTAGCAAATTTCAAATAAATACAGTATTATTTACTACAAACTCTATGCTGTACATTAAACCTCTGGAACTTATTAATCTTGTAACTGAGAATTTGTATCCTTTGACGAACATCTCCCCATTTCCTGCAACCCTCAGCCCCTGGCAACCACCATTCTAATCTCTTCTATGAGTTTGACTTGTTTAGATTATAAACATAAGTGAGATCATAGAGTATTTACTGTTTTGTGTCTAGCTTATTTCATATAGAGTAATGTATTTTAAATATAAGCTATATTATAGAAATATTCTGAAATACTGGTTATCTTTTACATAATTACAAAAAAATTCAATTGGGAACTATGTTAGAAAACACAACCTTTTCCCCCTTTTCATTAATGCCTTAAATTATTAGCTTTGAAACTGACAAGTATACTGGTATGTATACCATCTAGGAAAAAAGACTTTTAAATAAAAAAACATTTTTTATTCTGAGAAGAGTCACAAAAATGGAAGGTGCTTACTTAGTAAGCTCTTTCACTGATATACTCTAAACAGCTGCCTGGATTCTCGACACATTAGAGAATCTTAAGGAAGAGAGACAAAACCTCTCAGTTCTACTTTTTAAAGAAAATGTGATAGCTCTTGTGTTCTTTTAAAATCAAGGTTAAAATAGACCTGTAAATTAAAAATCTTCTACACTCTACTTTTACTCAGAGGATTTGACACTTAGGTATTATGAGTTCCAGAGCATGCATACAAGTTCCATAATCAAGAAAGCCTTGCTCTCGATTGTGACAACTTTTCAAGGAGAAGCAGTGTACTACATACTTGTCACATAGCCAGTCATGGTTGAAAAGCCTTGCTTTGTTGATTTCTATAAGCATTCTATATTTTACTCTTTTATTCATTTTGATAGACTAGTGCAGGCAGATATTAAAAAGATCAGTATAGGATCACCTGCCAGTTGAATACAACCCTATATTTAATAATCAAATACAACCCTATATTTAATAATCAACATTTTGTCCTGGTGATTTGTGTTTTCTAAATACAATTTTTTTTCCCTTTTTCCCTTTGTTTTCAATTACAATGAAATAATGCTTTTAGTCTCCAAATATGTATTGTATATGCTTCTCATTTAAGAGAGTTTTGTTCCTTTGGGCAGCCTGAATTTGATCAACATATATCCTTTGTGACTAAGGGCAACTTATGATTAATTAAGTTTTAGAAGGAAAAAAATTTAAAATAGAGAGTAATAGACATATGTGGTTCTCTTTTTAAAAATTTCAGTTTATTGAGGTATAATTGACACGTAATGTTTGTACGTTGTGGTGATTTGAAGTACATATACATTGTGAAAACATTTCCCATTCCGTCTAGTTAATTAACACATCCATTACCTAATATATTTGTCCCTTTGTTTTTATTTTCTTTGGTGAGAGCCTTTAAGTTCTACTCTCTTAACAAATTTCAATTATACAGTACAGTGTTATAAACTACTGTCCCCACATTTGTTTCACATTAGCTCCTTACACCTTCTTCATCTTATACTTGAAAGTTTGTATCCTTTTACCAATGCTTACCCAATTCTTAAGTCTTGGAGAGACAGGCATTATAAAACAATTGGGTGATTTATTTTATTTGTACTTTTCATCTTAGGACCATACATTTTATTCACACTTTTTCATTAGTGTTTTTCACTGTCACTAAATATTAATAGGGTATCATTTGGCAAGTTTGGTAGGTAGAATTTTAAGATTTTCACACTGTGTTTTACCACCTTGAATAAAAGCTCTCTTTGAGTGTTACAAAACCTGTGAATATAACGGGATATATCTCCTATGACTGTTTTACTTTTTATGGCAAAAGGGCTTTTGTCAATATCATTAAGGCTTCTAATCAGTTCACTTGGTGATAATCAAAAGGGAGATTATCCTGGGTTGGCTTGATTCTGACAGTTGAGGACATTAAAAGAGTCAAGAAGCAACAGTATAGATTCTCTTACTGGTTTTAAAGGAGCAGACTAAAAGTGGTACAAAGGACCATGTGGCAGGAAGTGATGGGTGGCTGCTAACATCCGAGAATAGCCCTTGGTTGACATGTAAGAAAGCAGGAATCTCAGTCCTACGACCACAGAGGGCTGGAATTCTACTATCAACCAGTAAGCTTAGAAGAGGTCCTTGAGCTGCAGGTGAGACCGCAGACTGATACCTTGCTTTTAGCCAAGTGACACCATGAAAAGAGGGCTCAGTGAAAAAGTGTCAGATTCCTTTCCCACAGAAACGGTGAGATCATAAAAGTGTGCTGCTTTAAGCCACTAAAATTTTGGTAATTTGTTGCACAGCAATAGAAAACTAATATAGCAAGTCAAAAGAACATTTGAAGATATAATTTAATGATTTCTATTGCTCATTATACATCTGTGGCAAATATATTACAATGAATAAATTGGTTTTGGGAAAAATTCAATATCAACTTAACTTGCCAATGTTAACTTGAAATTGTAAAAATATAAATTAAATTTTAGTTAAAAAATTTGGGTCACTTTTCTCATGATTATTTATCAAGTTATAACAGCATCATCTATCTAAGATGATTTTCAGATAAGAAAAGAGACAGGATCTTCCTCCTGATACGCTTCCAAGATTATGATTTAGTGATCTTAGTTGCATGGATTATACCAAGTTACTTAAGTTTTCCATGTTTCAGTTTCATTAACTATAAAATTTAGTTAGATTATATTCCTCTAAGTCTCTTTTATAACAAAAGTTCTCTAGTACTCTGATATTTTAGTGAAAATGTAACTATGTATTTTGAGGAAAAAGTCAGAGTTTTTAATGTCTATTAACAAAGCAAGTAAATAAAGATCAGTACTGAAAAACTTTCACTACTGGGAAAACCAAATTTTCTAATGGCAATCAAGAACTAGATCTTGTAATTCCTTTTTTAAGGATAAAAAGGAAAACCTCTATGTATACTCCTAGGAATTTATAAAAACATTTGTGTGAACATTGAGGAAAGTTGAAAGAATACTTAGATCTTTTCCTTTAATACTAGGTTTCTTTTTTTATCTGTTACTGGGCCTATAAAGGCTCAATAAACAAAGTTGAGATAAGGATGAAATCCATTCTAATTCAATTCTGTAAATATTCTATAATAAATATATTAATGTGAACATGAAAGTCGAATGAAGGCAATACCATTAACTCATGCAAAGCATAATTATAATCAGGTCGAGTCTCACACAGGGGTCTCATTCATTTTACCATATAAAAGAAATGTAAGACAATTAATAGTTTTCAAATTAGCTTGACGGGAGAAAACCTACAATTGAGCAATCCATTACTTACTAATGAAGTTGCATTCCATAAAGGAGTTCCTCCAAGGAACTTCCTTTTGAAATAATATTTATGTACAGTTTAGCAGAGGTGAGCACTGATTGCTTATCTCAATTGCAAATTTAACAAGTTCCCCAGAGGAAAAAGCACACAGATTGTTTGACTGAATTGTTGTGGCTGGTATAAAATTATGATGAAAGGCAATGTAAAAATAGAAACCATGTGGGCTTCTTTATTTTGCTTTAAGGGAATGTTACTAACTTATTTTTCCTATAAAAACTCAACGAAATTAGAATTTACATTTTGCTTCCAAATTGGCAAAAACAAAGGGGGGTATTAAATTAACCAGTTTGTTATATTTATTAGTTTTATGTCATTCATTTTAGCCCAGCCACTGAACACGAGTGCTTACTCAATGTCAGAAAGTACTAAAGAGAAATAAATATTAAAAAAAAGATATAAAATGGTGTGTTATTAACTACATGTATGAATGTAAATTTAAAACATTCAGTAAAGATTTAGTTCCAGTGTACACACAGATAGAAGACTTGTAGACATACAAAGAAGCATGCAATATTATCTCTGACTTTACACACTTACAATGAAATTGGTTAAAGATTATAAACATGCTTTTTTCAGACCTATAATAGTCTATAATTCATTCATCTATATAATAAATGAATTCTAGTAGATACCTGGCATTGAGAAAAAGCCATAATTCCTCCTATCATGGAATTTCCTGTAAAATGAGAAACACAGAAAATAAACATGGAAACAATAAATAACTTTAAAGTGACAAAAGTTTTCTCTGAAGATGTTGAAAAGAATTTAGTGATAGAGAAAAATAGATGATGGGGCAGCTAATTAGATGGGGGGAAGCAATATATGCCTTTTTGAGTATGCACCATTTAAGTTGAGACATGATGTTTCTAAAAGAAACAACTATGCCACGAAGTGAGAGAGTGGCATGGACTTATATATACTACCAAATGTAAAATATAGTTAGTGGGAAGCAGCCACATAACACAGAGAGATCAGCTCGGTGTTTTGTGACCACCTAGAGGGGTGGGATAGGGAGGGTGGGAGGGAGGGAGATGCAAGACGGAAGAGATATGGGGATATATGTATATGTATAGCTGATTCACTTTGTTATAAAGCAGAAACTAACACACCATTGTAAAGCAATTATACGCCAATAAAGATGTTAAAAAGAAAAAAGAAACAACTATGTAATGAACCCACATAATGCAAATGGTTTGTGCTGGATTAGAAAGGATTTAGCTAATTAAAGGATGTATAGAGACCATTGTGATTGGATTACAGAGAACCAGAATCAGAGTTGTTTAAAATGTGCTGAAAAGGTACCTAATGGTCAGGGTTTCTAGGCCATGCACAGGATTTTAGATTGCATTGAAAGTTCTACCAAAAGTCAATGTAACAATTTTACGAGGTATGATATGTTCTGATTTATGGCTTTTAAAAAAGTTGACCCAGGCTACTTTAGTTTTAAAGATCATTGGTAGTTAATCTTTCATTGTTAGTGTAGAGGAATGCAAGAGATTTCTGTGCATTAATTTTGTATCCTGCAACTTTACCAAATTCATTGATTAGCTCTAGTAGATTTCTGGTGGCATCTTTAGGATTTTCTTTGTAGAGTATCATGTGATCTGCAAACAGTGACAGTTTTACTTCTTTTCCAATTTGGATTCGTCTTATTTCTTTTTTTTTTTTCTTTGATTCCCATGGCTAGGATTTCTAAAACTATGTTGAATAAGAGTGGGAAAGTGGACATCCTTGACTTGTTCCTGATCTTAGGGGAAATCCTTTCAGTTTTTCACCATTGAGAATGATGTTTGCTATGGGGTTGTTGTATATGGTCTTTATTATGTTGAGGTAGGTTCTATGCACACTTTCTGGAGAGTTTCTATCATAAATGGGTGTTGAATTTTGTCAAAAGTTTTTCTGCATCAATTGAGATAATCATATGTATTTTATTCTTCAATTTGTTAATATGGTGTATCACATGGATTGATTTGTGTGTATTGAAGAATCCTTCCATCACTGGGATAAATCCCACTTGATCATGGTGTATGATCCTTTTAATGTGCTGTTGGATTCTGTTTGCTAGTATTTTGTTGAGGATTTTTGCACCTATGCTCATCAGTGATATTGGTCTGTAATTTTCTTTTTTTGTGATATCTTTGTCTGGCTTTGGTATCAGGGTGATGGTGCCCTTGTAGAATATACTCAGAAAATTATAAGACACTGATGAAAGAAATCAAAGATGACACAAACAGATGGAAAGATATACCATGTTCTTGTATTGGTATATCAATATTCTGATAATGACTATACTACCCAAAGCAATCTACAGATTAAATGCAATCCTTATCAAATTATCAATGGAATTTTTCACAGAATTAGAACAAAAAAGTTTAAAATTAGTGTGGAAAAACAAAAGACCTCGTATAGCCAAAGCAATCTTGAGAAAGAAAAATGGAGCTGGAGGAATAAGGCTCCCTGACACCAGACAATAATACAAGGCTACAGTAATCAAGGCAGTATGGTACTGGCACAAAAACAGAAATATAGATCAATGGAAGAGGACAGAAAGCCCAGAGATAAACCCACACACCTATGGTCATCTAATCTATGACAAAGGAGGCAAGAATATACAATGGAGAAAACACAGTCTCTTCATTAAGTGGTGCTGGGAAAACTGGACAGCTACATGTAAAAGAATGAAATTAGAAAATTCCCTGACACCATACAGAAAAATAAACTCAAAATGGATTAAAGACACTGTAAAACTCTTAGAGGAAAACATAGGAAGAACACTCTTTGACATAAATCACAGCAAGATCTTTTTTGACCCACCTCTTAGAGTAATGAAAATAAAACCAAAAATAAACAAATGGGACCTAATTAAACTTAAAAGTTTTTCCACAGCAAAGAAAACCACAAACAAGATGAAAAGACAACCCTCAGAATGGGAGAAAATATTTGCAAATGAAGCAACTGACAAGGGATTAATCTCATAAATATACAAAAAGCTCATGAAGCTCAATATCAAAAAAAATAAAATAAAACCCAACAAAAAATAACTGAAAGACCTAAACAGACATTTCTCCAAAGAAGACATACAGATCACTAAGAATCACATGAAAAGCTGCTCAACATCACTAATTATTAGAGAAATGCAAATCAAAACTACAATGAGGTATCACCTCACACCGGTCAGAGTGGCCATCCTCACAAAATCTACAAACAATAAATGCTGGAGAGGGTGTGGAGAAAAGGGAACCCCCTTGCACTGTTGGTGGGAATGTAAATTGATACAGCCACTATGGAGAACAGTATGGAAGTTCCTTTAAAAACTAAAAATAGAACTAATCTATGACCCAGCAATTGCACTCCTGGGTGTATACCCTGAGAAAACCATAATTCAAAAAGACACATGCACCCCAATGTTCATTGCAGCTCTATTTACAATAGCCAGGACATGGAGGTAACCTAAATGTCCATCGACAAATGAATGGATAAAGAAAATGTGGTACATATATACAATGGAATATTACACAGCCATAAAAAGCAACAAAATTGGGTCATTTGTAGAGACGTGGATGGACCTAGAGTCTGTCATACAGAGTGAAGTAAGTCAGAAAGAGAAAAACAAATATTGTATATTAACACATATATGTGGAATCTAGAAAAATGGTACAGATGAACCTATTTGCAGGACAGGAACAGAGACACAGATGTAGAGAATGGACATGTGGACATGGGGGCAGGATAGAAGGGGGGATGAATTGGGAGATTGGGATTGACATATATATATATACTACCATGTGTAAAACAGATAGCTAGTGGGAACCTGCTATATATCACAGGGAGCTCAGCTCAGTGTTCTGTGGTGACCTAGATGGGTGGGATGGGGCGGGTTGGTGATAGGGAGGTCCAAGAGGGAGGAGATAGATGTATACATATAGCTGATTAACTTTGTTGTATGGCAGAAACTAACACAACATTGTAAGGCAACTGTACCCCAATTAAAAAAAAAAAGAGATTATTGGCAGTTGAAAGTGTAGAGGCCAAGAGTAGAACTCAGGAGACAAATTAGAGACTATGGCCACAGTGCAGCCAAGATGTGGCCTGAATGTTAATAGTAGCACTGGATAGGAAGACAAAGAGGTGAATAGTAGATTTATTTTGATGGTGGTATTAACGAAAATTGCCAGTATTTAGGACAGAAGGGTTTAGAGGAGAGGGATGAATAAAGACAGCCCCAGAATTTTTTGCTTGAGAAGGTGTATGAATGATTGTATCATTTATTGAGATGAGAAACACGTCCAGGTTTCATAAGAAGAAATAATCATGTGCACTGTGGACATGTTATTTTTGAGATTTGTAAATAAAACAAGAAAGTTGGCTTTAAATATGGGCAGTAAAGATATCCAACAAGAAATCTGAGTCATTAGCAACCATAGGAACAGAATGTAGACAGAAAAGAGCAAAGGATGGAGGAATAAGCCCTGGAGACTCCAACATGAAGCTGTCAGAAAGGTTATTGGAAAGGTTATTAGAAAAACCAAGATAAGATCGATATCCTTAAAGCTGAGAGAAGAGAAGGTTTTCAGAAGACAGGAACACTCAGCTATGATAAAAACTGCAGAGAAGTAAGATTAGGACAAAATATGATCACGGAAGTTGGCATAAGTAAAGTTTCTAGAGATCTTTACAAAAGCCATTTCAGTGTAATAATGGGGAAAGAAAGTAAATTATAGAACACTGAGAAGTGAATGGAAAGTGAGAAAGTGCAGTCTGTGTGTAGTTAGTTCTTTCTAAAATTTTATCTATATAGGTAAGCATAGAAATGGAGTAGAAGCTGGAAAGAACTGTGGGGAAAATAAATTTATTAAGAAAATTAAGCAGTAAGGCAAGTTTGTATGCTGATATGAATATTTTACTAGAGAGAGAGAATGATGATTTAGGAGACTAGAGGAATGAATGACCAAAGTAGAAAATTTCTTAAGATTGTTAGAGGAGACCAGATCCAGAGTAAGTGGAATGGAATGAGAAAGAGGAGTAAACTGTGAATATAACATGAGAGAAGATGAACAAAAAAAAGGGCACATGCAAGTAGGTTAGAAATTAAGCATGAGTCAGAGAATTCTAAACAGATAATTTCTATATTATAAATGCTTTGGAAGCAAGGTCATCATCGGAAAGTGATTAGGCAGATGGGACAGTTGAGGAGTACCAAAGTGTTTGAGGATAAAAGGTAATATATGAAATTGTTGTTTTAGAATAGAAATATAAGCTTACCAGATAAATTTTTTTTGGATTGCCAGAGATGTTGAGAGAAGACTTGACATCTGATATCATAAATTTAATCTAACACTTTACTTTGAGTCAGCCTAAGCCTAACTGGTTGTGCAGCGTTGATTCTTCTTCTTTTTTTTTTTTTTTGTAATTTTTGAATTTTATTTTATTTTTTTATAGAGCAGGTCCTTATTAGTCATTAATTTTATACACATCAGTGTATACATGTCAATCTCAAGTGCCCAATTCAACACCCCACCACCCCACCACCAACCCCCTCCCGCCGCTTTCCCCCTTTGGTGTCCATAAGTTTGTTCTCTACGTCTGTGTCTCAATTTCTGCCCTGCAAATCGGTTCATCTGTATCATTTTTCTAGGTTCCACATATGTGTGTTAATATATGATATTTGTCTTTCTCTTTCTGACTTACTTCACTCTGTATGACAGTCTCTAGATCCATCCACGTCTCAAAAAATGACCCAATTTCGTTCCTTTTTATGGCTGAGTAATATTCCATTGTATATATGTACCACAACTTCTTTATCCATTCGTCTGTCAATGGGCATTTAGGTTGCTTCCATGACCTGGCTATTGTAAAGAGTGCTGCAATGAACACTGTGGTGCATGTGTCTTTTTGAATTATGGTTTTCCCTGGGTATATGCCCAGTAGTGGGATTGCTGGATCATATGGTGATTCTATTTTTAGTTTTTTAAGGAACCTCCATACTGTTCTCCATAGTGGCTGTATCAATTTACATTCCCACAAACAGTGCAAGAGGGTTTCCTTTTCTCCACACACTATCCAGCATTTGTTGTTTGTAGATTTTTTGATGATCTTCATGCTAACTGGTGTGAGGTGATACCTCACTGTAGTTTTGATTTGCATTTCTCTAATAATTAGTGATGTGGAGCAACTCTTCATGTGCTTCTTGGCTATCTGTGAGTCTTCTTTGCAGAAATGTCTATTTAGGTCTTCTGCCTATTTTTGTATTGGGTTGTTTGTTTTTCTAATATTGAGTTGCATGAGTTGTTTGTATATTTGGAGATTAATCCTTTGTCTGTTGATTTGTTTGCAAATACTTTTTCCCATTCTGAGGGTTGTCTTTTCGTCTTGTTTGTAGTTTCCTTTGCTTTGCAAAAACTTTTAAGTTTCATTAGGTCCCATTTGTTTATTTTGTTTTTATTTCCATTACTCTAAGAGGTAGGTCAAAAAAGATCTTGCTGTGATTTATGTCAAAGAGTGTTCTTCCTATGTTTTCCTCTAAGAGTTTTATAGTGTCCCATCTTACATTTAGGTCTCTAATCCATTTTGAGTTTAGTTTTGTGTATGGTGTTTGGGGGTGTTCTAATCTCATTCTTTTACATGTAGCTGTCCAGTTTTCCCAGCACCACTTATTGAAGAGAATGTCTTTTCTCCATTGTGTATCTTTGCCTCCTTTATCATAGATTAGTTGACCGTAGGTGCGTGGGTTTATCTCTGGGCTTTCTGTCTTGTTCCATTGATCTATGTTTCTGTTTTTGTGCCAGTACAATATTGTCTTGATTACTGTAGCTTTGTAGTATAGTCTGAAGTCAGGGAGTCTGATTCCTCCAGCTCTTTTTTTTTCCCTCAAGACTGCTTTGGCTATTCGGGGTCTTTTGTGTCTCCATACAAATTTTAAGATTTTTTGTTCTAGTTCCATAAAAAAAAGTCATTGGTAATTTGACAGCAATTGCATTGAATATGTAGATTGCTTTGGGTAGTATAGTCATTTTCACAATATTAATTATTCCGATCCAAGAGCATGGTATATCTCTCCATCTCTTCGTATCATCTTTAATTTCTTTCATCAGTGTCTTATAGTTTTCTGCATACAGGTCTTTCATCTCTGTAGGTAGTTTTATTCCTAGGTATTTTATTCTTTTTGTTGCAGTGGTAAATGGGAGTGTTTCCTTAATTTCTCTTTCAGATTTTTCATCATCAGTGTATAGGAATGCTAGAGATTTCTGTGCATTAATCTTGTATCCTGCAACTTTAGCAAATTCATTGATTAGCTCTAGGAGATTTCTGATGGCAGTTTTAGGATTCTCTATGTATAGTATCGTGTAATCTGCAAACATTGACAGTTTTACTTCTTCTTTTCCAATTTGTATTCCTTTTATTTCTTTTTCTTCTCTGATTGCCACGGCTAGGACTTCCAAAACTATATTGAATAGTAGTGCTGAGAGTGGACATCCTTGTCTTATTCCTGATCTTAGAGGAAATGGTTTCAGTTTCTCAGCATTGAGAATGATGTTTGCTCTGGGTTTCTCATATATGGCCTTTATTATGTTGAGGTAGATTCCCTCTGTGCCCACTTTCTGGAGAGTTTTGTATCATAAATGGGTGTTGACATTGTCAAAAGCTTTTTCTGCATCTATTGAGGTGATCACATGGTTTTTATTCTTCAATTCGTTAAAAAGGTTTATCACATTGATTGATTTATGTATATTGAAGAATCCTTGGATCTCTGTGACAAATCCAACTTGCTCATGGTGTATGATCTCTTTAATGTGTGGTTGGATTCTATTTGCTAGTATTTTGTTGAGGATTTTTGCATCTGTATTCATCAGTGATATTGGTCTGTAATTTTCTTTTATTGTAGTATCTTTGTCTGGTTTTGGTATCAGGGTGATGGTGGCCTCATAGAATGAATTGGCTAGTGTTCCTTCCTCCAAATATTTTTGGAAGAGTTTGAGAAGGATGGGTGTTAGCTCTTCTCTAAATGTTTGATAGAATTCACCTGTGAAGCCATCTGGTCCTGGACTTTTGTTTGTTGGAAGATTTTTAATCACAGTTTCAAGTTCATTACTTGTGAATGGTCTGTTCATATTTTCTATTTCTTCCTGGTTCAGTCTTGGAAGGTTATACCTTTTTAAAATTTGTCCATTTCTTATAGGTTGTCCATTTTATTGGCATAAAGTTGCTTGTAGTAGTCTTTTAGGATGCTTTGTATTTCTGCAGTGTCTGTTGTAACTTCTCCTTTTTCATTTCTAATTTTATTGATTTGAGTCCTCTCCCTCTTTTTCTTGATGAGTCTGGCTAATGGTTTATCAATTTTGTTTATCTTTTCAAAGAATCAGCTTTTAGTTTTATTGATCTTTGCTATTTTTTTCTTTGTTTCTATTTCATTTATTTCTGTTGTGATCTTTATGATTTCTTTCCTTCTACTAAATTTGGGTTTTGTTTGTTCTTCTTTCTCTAGTTCCTTTAGGTGTAAGTTAGATTGTTTACTTGAGATTTTTCTTCTTTCTTGAGGTAGACTTGCATAGCTATAAACTTCCCTCTTAGAACTGCTTTTGCTGCATCCCATAGGTTTTGGGTCATTGTGTTTTCATTGTCATTTGTCTCTAGGTATTTTTTGATTTCCTCTTTGATTTCTTCAGTGATCTCTTGGTTATTTAGTAACGTAGTGTTTAGCCTCCATGTTTTTGTGTTTTTTACGTTTTTTTCCCTGTAATTCATTTCTAATCTCATAGCATTGTGGTCAGAAAAGATGCTTGATATGATTTCAATTTTCTTAAATTTACTGTGGCTTGATTTGTGACCCAAGATGTGATCTATCCTGGAGAATGTTCCATGCACACTTGAGAAGAAAGTGTAATCTGCTGTTTTTGGATGGAATGTTTCATAATTATCTATTAAATCTATCTGGTATATTGTGTCATTTAAAGCTTGTGTTCCCTTATTAATTTTGTTTGCATGATCTGTCCATTGGTGTAAGTGAGTGGTTAAAGTCCCACACTATTATTGTGTTACTGTCCATTTCCTCTTTTATAGCTTTTAGCAGTTGCCTTATGTATTGAGGTGCTCCTATGTCGGGTGCATATATATTTATAATTGTTATATCTTCTTCTTTGACTGATCCCTTGATCATTATGTAGTGTCCTTCCTTGTCT
Organism: Balaenoptera physalus; assembly: GCF_965194825.1. Classification (NCBI taxonomy): domain Eukaryota; kingdom Metazoa; phylum Chordata; class Mammalia; order Artiodactyla; family Balaenopteridae; genus Balaenoptera; species Balaenoptera physalus. The sequence continues at coordinate 50,929,087 of NC_138899.1, read as the reverse complement.
CTTGTAACAGTTTTTATTTTAATGTCTATTTTATCTGATATGAGTATTGCTACTCCAGCTTTCTTTTAATTTCCATTTGCATGGAATATCTTTTTCCATCCCCTCACTTTCAGTCTGTATGTGTCCCTAGGTCTGAAGTGGTTCTCTTGTAGACAGCATATATATGGGTCTTGTTTTCGTATCCATTCAGCAAGACTGTGTCTTTTGGTTGGCGCATTTAATCCATTTACGTTTAAGGTAATTATCGATATGTGTGTTCCTATTACCATTTTCTTAATTGTTTTGGGTTTGTTTTTGTAGGTCTTTTTCTTCTCATGTGTTTCCCACTTAGAGAATTTCCTTTAGCATTTGTTTTAGAGCTGGTTTGGTGGTGCTGAATTCTCTTAGCTTTTGCTTGTCTGTAAAGCTTTTGATTTCTCCATCGAATCTAAATAAGATCCTTGCCGGGTAGAGTAATCTTGGTTGTAGGTTCTTCCCTTTCATCACTTTAAGTATATCATGCCACTCCCTTCTGGCTTGCAGAGTTTCTGCTGAGAAATCAGCTGTTAACCTTATGGGAGTTCCCTTGTATGTTATTTGTCGTTTTTCCCTTGCTGCTTTCAATAATTTTTCTTTGTCTTTAATTTTTGCCACTTTGATTACTATGTGTCTCGGCGTGTTTCTCCTTGAGTTTATCCTGTATGGGACTCTCTGTGCTTCCTGGCCTTGTGTGGCTATTTCCTTTCCCATTTTAGGTAAGTTTTCAACTATAATATCTTCAAATATTTTCTCTGGTCCTTCCTCTCTCTCTTCTCCTTCTGCAACCCCTATAATGTGCATGTTGTTGCATTTAATGTTGTCTCAGAGGTCTCTTAGGCTGTTTTCATTTCTTTTCATTCTTTTTTCTTCAGGGGGCCACTGTATCAATATCAAATGCATATTTAAGCCTTTTTAACTTTGTTTTTTTTTGCCTTGACACTTGGCATGTGGGATCTTAGTTCCCCCAACCAGGGATCAAACCCCTGCACCCTGCAGTGGAAGCACAGAGTCTTAACCACTGGACTGCCAGGGAAGTCCCCTAAGCCTTTTTAAAAGATATATACCATCCACTATAAAAATAGGTCCTGATTGTTCACTCTTAAAGTTAGGAGTTAGTGACCTACTCTTTTGTTTATCTGCTTTATTTTTTGCCTTATGTCCTATCACATATAGGCCTTACTTTATTAAAATTGATAATATCTGCCTTACATTATATATACAATTAAATGATAGTAATAAGTAGTATCTAGTAATTTCTATGTACCACACTATCTCAGGTCATAGGAATGGTTGGAAAATTACCTATAATTATTTTTTTTTTCACTTCTTTTGGCTAACAATAAAAAAGGAATTGGTCTGACTGACTAGTTCTCTGTAACATGTTGCTTTCTAGCTGGCATTTACAAATAGCTTGATGAGTTATTTATGATAAAGGTAATCATTCACATTTTGGAAATATTGCACAGATAGTAATTGAATGAGTAAGTAAAATTTAACAACTGGTATGAAAAAAATCTCAATTTCTTGAAATCCTTCACTTCCTTTTCTTGCTGGTAGTTGTATTCTGTACTTGAATAATGACTTTCTGGTGCAGCTTCACTCGTCACTCTGTTTTTTCAACATTTCATCACATTTTTTCTACACTCCCAATAATACCATATGACCTCTGGGGTCTACTTTTTTCCCAAAGGACAACCTTCTGGATTAATTATTTAAAATTGTATGAATGATGATATAGAGAAGTATAAGTTTCCCCAAGTCAGCTTAAGAAATAAAGGGTACCTGTAGAGCTGAGTATTTCTGGATCTCATTTGCTTGCTCTCAACCATCCTATTCCCCTCTGACACTAGTCTCAGCTAACTACCATCCTGAAGGTATGGTTTATAATTTCCTTAAATTTCTTAAATAAATATATCACTAACCATATATATACCACTAAAAACCATATAGCATGTTTTTATGTACTGTAACTTTATTTAAATGTTACCATACCATGCATACCATTCACTAGTTTTGCTTTTTCATTTATATTATGTTTTAAGACTATCCATGTTAATACATCTAGTTTTAGATCATTCATTTCCACAGCTGTGTAGTAGTACTTTACTCCATGAACTTAACACAAATTATTTGTCTTCTGAAGTTGATGAATTTTTAAGATTGTCTTCATCTTATAAAAAATTTTCCAATAGACACTTTTATACATGTATATTTGTGAGTCACAGGAAGGATTCTCTAAGGGATTATATATATAAGAGAATAATTGTTGCATCATAGGCATATGCACATATCTTCAATTTTACTAGATATTGCCAAATTACTTACCAAATTGCTTTCAACAATCTATGCTGTCACTGATTAACACTGCTCTAAATTCTTGCCAAAAGTTGAAGCAGTCAGACATATAAAATATTTTGAAATGACAGTTTTAACTATTTCTTTGTTGCTTAATCATTTGCATTTGTTGATTCTACAAATGTCATCTTTATATATCTGGTTATTTTTCTAGTAAGTGTAGTCACTTTTTTCTTATTGATTTGTTAAAATATATGCACAAGGAATATATATTTATTCGATATTTACACATTTTCAGTGTATGACTTTTATTTTCACTTATTTAAAACAGACTTTTGATCCACCGAGTTTTTTTTTTTTTTTTTTTAATATAGCTTTTAACATTTAATGCCATTTTCCTTAAGGGTCTGTGTTCTTTTTTGTTTGTTTGTTTCTCGTTTAATAAATATTCCTCTATTTTGAAGATGTAAAGCTATTTTTCTCTATTTTCTTCCAAAAGTTATACAACGTTTCATTTGATATCGAATCCACCTGAGTAGACTTGTGTAGGAGTAAAGACCCCATTTTATTTGGTTTCAGGAGAATAATGACTTAATTCTGCCAAAACCATCCATTGATGGCTTCCCCAGAGAACTTCACAGTTGCCTCTCTCCTTTTGGTCTAAACTGGACATGTGGCTCCCTTCATCTGCTGCACAGCTGCCATTGTGAACATTATTCTTCTGAGTTATATC